>NC_064671.1:16048461-16361346 GCF_943734685.1 Anopheles coluzzii | reverse complement strand
TAGGAGATCACCTGGCACATACACTTTGGAATTTTATCTTTTTTCTTTGGGAAATTCTCTCACAATTTTGCCCAGTAGAAGCGATCAAAATTAACCTTCTAAATACATACACCTTAGAAAAAGCCCACTTGTATATTATACCCATTTTGATAGCTGCTCGAAAATTTCTATACAATGCAAACAGCTGACAAGTTGAAATTTCAGTCTACGATCTTAAAACGGAAAAGGGCTCTATGTTGGAATATTCCTTTCTTTACCGTTTCGTAGTTCATGGATAACCCCTTTCTGGATCAGAATTTCTTCGTATTGGGAAATCAAATCAGGATTTAGTCCCATATTGACCAACACAAACGCTTTTCCTCTTCGGAGAACAAAAACTAACTTATCGTTACCTCCCGTCAGCTTGCCATTTGTAAAGTCAAACCTCATTCCAAGAAATTACTCCTGAACGCAACGCATTGCCATCACCGTACCACACCCAAAACATTCATGGGCCGATTGCAATCACTTACAGGAATTTGCACTGTTTTAATTTAAATTTAGTTCCTTCGAATGCGACACCGATTCAACGAAACCATACACAACGTGCCCAAAAATACATACACCATTCACCCACCCACCACTATACTATCGGCACAGGAAAGGGTGGAAAGAATTCGTGTTCCCTTTCCGGCCCAGAGACGGTTGACGAAATGCATGCCGGGAGTAGCCCGAAGGCAAACGGGGAGAAATTGCCAAGCAATTTTGGACCATGTTCAAACAGTCTGGGACCCTTGTGCATGGGACGGGTGGAATACCAGACTGAAGGTGCGGTTTGTAACATCGGCCCAGGACACTAGGGGAGTGTCGAAAATGCATCCCATGTGCGCACAAACTGCCAAATAAAGTCGGCAAGCTTCGGGGATGGACAGAAATATGCTCACGCGGCACACGGCACACATCCACCCACAGGGACTCGGTATTGGTATGGACACCAACGCCAGCCGTTTCCGATACGGGGTGGTCGGGTACACCGGAAATAATAATTCCACACAGCGGAATCCGTAAATACCTGAAATAAGTTTTCAATCTTCTTATCTTCCCTTCCTGCTCCCCCACGGCACACAGGACGCGTTCCTTGCAAACCGGATCAGGTGCCAATGTGTCGTACGTTCTTCTGTTTATTGTGTGTGTGTACTTACAGCCGGCAAACTTTGGCGTCCGTATGACGAAGAATTCTTCGGATCTGGCGGGAGAATTTGCTGGTAAAGTTGCTGCAACATCGCAACAGTAACAACATCTCATCTGACCTATTCGAAAGACAGAGAGCGCAGAGTGGGTGTATCACTACAGGGACAGGGAGTTCCTCGTCGTTGTTGTGGTAAAACGGTAACGTTACATTGAATCATACTTACGGACACATACGGTGAAAGATTAGATACCCACATTCAGAAGGACACGCAGCATGATAGGATGATAGGTGCGCAGTGGTCGAAAAACGTAAACTGTAGCCAATAGACAGATAGTCACACGGGGATAATAAAAAGCTCGAACTCCAATAAACGTAGCCGGGCTCGTTCTTCAATAAATTGTCGTACATTTACACCGGAATCGTTTGGTAGGAAGGATGCTCCTGTAGGTGTAAGAAGTTCATCGCATTTCACGTCTGTTTTGCTGCTGGAACGATGGACATCCGCCGTTCCAGTGCACACATTGTACACTTAAAATCTTAAGGATGGTTTTGTCTGAAGGGAAATCAATTGCAGCTCTGGAGGAGAAATATCTGACAGGTGATTTGGTTCCTACTTCTACTATGTAAAAGGTAAGAAAACGAACGCTTTTCAACTCGCAAGAAGAACTCTGCACAACTTCCAAGGGGTTATTTCCGTATCCGCGTTCAAGGTGCCCAAATAAACAAATATCCAAAACAGCGCAGTAAAACTCTCCAATCCGGCAGTGTTTCTTTAGGGCAACAAAGCAGCTCCCACTCGAAAAACTAATACCCGCACCACCCAAAAACAAGTTACTACTCTCGGCCCACCCGGCACCGGATAAAGCAAACTCCCTCGACTGCCACACCAAACAAGGCCATCGTGGCTGGCTGAGTATTAAACTTAAAACATAAATTTAATATTTATTTGAAAACTTTGCTGGCCATTTTCATAGCCCACCGAACAACCTGCCCCGTTACGCTTATCCTTTTTCGGGGAAACGCCTAACATATGCTGAAATCCAAACGAACGGAAAGGAAAGCATCATAAATGGACTTTTTTTGGGAATTATGGTCTATTTTGTAAAAAAATGCTATTTTTTAGAGAACTCTGTTCTTTGGGTAAACAGTTAAAGGTGGAAGCTTTCCAGAGAAAAGCACAATATGTTTTGGGTGTCAAAGCTCAACCAAAAGAAGGAAAGACAACCCCAAGCCCTTATCATCGTTGTTCATTTTCTTTGGCAGATTGCACCGAGCAAAAGTGCCACAAAATTGCTTATGCCAGCGGGCAAACAAACAAAGAGTCCCACCACCGCCACCAACGCCACCAACGCCACCAAAATATACACTCGATTACGCTTATTTCCAATCGCCCAAAAACGGACGCCCTCAAACAGTTCGTTGTCAGTTGCACCAAAAGCCCGGACGCATTCCGGGGAGCGAAGCAGCAACAGCGTAAGAAGCTTTGCCAACTCACGACACTACTACAGCTTGGTAAGACTTTGCGCCCTGGGTGTACTTTATCCATCCAAGCAGTCTTTGCAGGCTCTGCCAACGAAGCTCCAGGAGCTTCACTGCTCGATGTACCATTTGCTTGAAATCCCTTTTTCCCTTGAAAACAGCTCATGTCGGTGGCACTACTGTACGAGTGTGTGTGTGTGTATGTGCATTAACTGTGATAAATGTTCTAATTTCGCATTCTGGTCACAACGTTGAAAGCTATTTTAATTTCACTTCAGAGTCTAAAAAGTAACTAAACAGATACAAAACACTCCCTCGGTCGCTCTCGCTCTCTCCCGCACTGAAGGGCAGCTTCCCCGCCCACTGATCGACGACAGGGGTTAGACGTGCCATTGGGCTAGTTGATACCGGCGTCCTGGAAAGCACCTTCTGCTCTCCTTACAGTGCACACTAGCAGGCGTTGAAATCGTTGCGTTGAAGTATTAGTTCCTTTCACTAGGAATTTCCCTTCGACTTTACCTCGTTTTCTTTCTGCTTTATGTGGTGGAAGTGGACTAAAAGAACCCGAGGAAAGTGGTGGTAGAAAAGTATCCTTTTTTTTACTTTCTCCACACCAACCACACACCCTTGAGTGCTGAATGCAACTCACCCAACCTGGTTTGTAGTCGGGCGAGTAGGAAGGAGTTCGAGAGCTATAAATTCCTGGCAAAGCTTTAACGCCTCCGATTGAACGTGGTAGCTGTGGGGTGGGCAGAGGAAGCGGCACATGTTTCGTCCACCCAACTTTGTGCGTACAGTGTGGCATGCGAAAAGCGTACGAACCAGGGGACACATATAATGTTTGAATTATGTATGCCATTTTCTTGGTGCCGTCAGTGTGAGGCAGCATTTAAATATTGAACATGGGCGCATTATATTAGATGCAAAAAATGTGCTTTTAGAGCACTTTTTAAAGGGTGTTTTGAATATGAAAGGGATGCTTTATTGTTGTATTGATTATGTGCAGCACATGGTTAGCAGTGGTACGTGATCAACATAGAAATCAATGAGCCTCCAGTGAATAGGGATTATTTTTGGAAATAAATACAATTTTAATATAATTTGTTATGTAGCTTTGCTGAACAATCGCCCAATGGAGTTGCATCTGGATAGAATGAAACATTTAAATAACAGATACGTTTGAAGTTTACATACGTTTGAAGGAAGAATAAAGGTTACATTCATTCTTCTTCTTCTTTTGGCTCAACAACCGTTGTCGGTCAAGGCATGTCTTGTCTGGACCACAATTGGGCTTGGCCTTTCAGTGTCCTATTGATTTACCCATAGCAGGATATTCAGACCTACATATCCCATTCGGGACTTGAACCCATGACGGGCATGTTGTTATGTCGTACGAGTTGACGACTGCACCACGAGACCGACTCACAGGTTACAGGTTACAGGTTAGTTTAATCCAAATTAATTCTAAACTATATGTCTACTGTTCTAAACTAATTCAAACTCTTTTTCACACCAGAACTTTACCAGAACCTTTAGTTTTAATCTTAAAATAACTTACAAATCCTTAAAAAAGTTGACATACACTTTTTAAAAATACGCAAAAAAAATCTGTTAAACCGTTCTAGAATATTTTATCTATATTTTTTGTATCTATATTTTTATCTATCTCTTACGGATAGATAATCGCAAATTACACAAATCGCAAAAAAATGACTAGCCATATAGTTGTGGTAGGTGCTGCATCAACAAGACTCGTGGCCCCATTGATGCGTGTTAAACGTCAATTTGTCCATGATAATATACATTAAACGACATGTTCCATTGATCATTTTATTCCGGTATCTTGGATTTTGATAATTGTGTACAGTCTTTCCCCGAGTTACGCTAATGCGAGTTTAACGAATTTTCAATTTTGAAAATTTATGTCAAATCAGTACAATTTTCTCCAACCATTATCTGATGCCATGATTTTGGATTATTCGCTTTTCAACCCCATTTAATTAACCGTTTCTGATCCTAATGTCATACTATTTTGCCTCTATATCTAAACATCCCTAAACGTTTAGATATAGAGGCAAAATAGTAAGACATTACGATCAGAAACGGTTAATTAAATGGGGTTGAAAAGCAAATAATTTACTACTGAAAAGAATGTCAAAAGCGGCTCAATACGATTGCAAAAAGTAATGAGCAACTATTATTATTGAACACTGTTTGGTCAAATGCACCATATGCAGTTGTTGTGTAGGTAACTGTTTCTCGGACCACTTCCAAGAAGCTCATTCAGTTAAAGTTTCCAGAAAACTTTAGCTGTATCATTTCTAAGCACCACCACCACCACCAACACAGTCACTGGTCTTCGGAATGTGTTGCTTCCTAGCGAGTGCTTCTCGATCCTTAGCAACAAGCATGCCCTTCAAATTCAACGGAAAGACATTTATCCAGTTTGGCTATTCCATTTTTGCCGTAGCTAAGGCAGACGGAGTTTGGGCTAAAATTGATGATCACAACCCGGACCGGGAAGTACCCCCGTACCGGCCCGTATCATCCAAGAGATCCACCAGCACTAGCCAAATGAAGTTGACCTAGTCGAAGAAAGTACACACACCAGGCAGACGATACGACGTGTTGTGTGCGAGTTAACTGAAGCAGTTTTGCGGCCCTCGCCGTGAAATAGACGAGCGGTACCCCGGGATGGAAAGAACCAAACCGGAGTAGAAACCCAGATGATCCATCCCCGGACACTGAGTGGATGGACCGCACTACCCTCTCGAATGGTGTCTAATAGCTTCGGTGTGGTTTTCAATCAGCTTCCTACCGATCCGATGCCGAACCTCTTCCATCCTTGGGCTATACTACAGTAACCGTGGAGGGAATGAGATTGGACACTGTAAATGGTGTACTTCCGTACTACCAAACACTCCCGGCGTGTCTCCCTTGGAATGCTTCCCTCGTATGGCACTAGAACCCCAAAACGGCGAACCAGCGCCGTGCGGTGTTTGCGTACGTTAAATTCGACACACACACATACACACAACAAGTGGAAATACGTACGTTAAAACGAAAAGTCAGCAAAAATTATTGGCTTCATTCAGCGGAAATTCTCACCCATCTGCCGGTTCGGGGCTTTTCTTCAAAACCGCTCCGAGCTCTGCGAAAAACAACACGATGAGGCTTACACACACACACACACCGTACGAGACAAGAATGTCTAATGGATTTCAAATATGTGTCCAAATGTACATACTGCCAGCATACTGCCTCTGATCACTCCCCGCCAAGGCTCTCTTTCGGGTAGTAGTAGAACCCTATCAGGAACCCAAGTGTGTATGTATGTGTGCTCAGCAATACTCGGTGCGGTTGTGTGATTGTTTGCCTTTGCGGCACGATGTTTGGTTGGGAAAGGGGGAAAGGGATAACAAATTTGGATCGATGGCTTGATTTAAATCACCGTTTCGGCACGATCCACCACGAGCCAGCGGAGGGTTTGCTTTCAATTTGCACAGAGCAATAAATTAAATCCTTTTATTTTAAACCACCGGGAGAGCACCACCGCCGAGCAAAGCGAAGCACTTTCAGCACGGCTTTTATTTTGTCTCGGGTGGCCACAAAAAAAAGGGATGAAATGGATCGAGCACGTGCTGTAAGGTTTGGGGGTAGACCCCGTAGGGAAGAACCGTAGCGGGGACATGTGTTTTGTGTAAAAATTGACATATTTTATATTTTATTGAAGTTTGGCTCCACAGTCCTCCAAATTCCTCCGTGCCGAGATTGGTCTTTGCGGAGCCAATAAATGAACTTGCTATGGGGTATTGCCTTGGGAAGGATATCGATCATTCCCGCTGCTCGAGGTTCGATGATGCTCCCTGGTGAGTTTTACTTCCCCAACACTTAGACACATACACACATACCATGATTTATTGTTCCAAAGGGCACCGAAGGAACTGCACCGAGTTCCAGCATTCTAGCCAGGACCGTACTCAAAACAACGACCATAACATAAACTATTCATAAGATACTGCCAGAGAGAAGCGACACCGTCCGTCCGTCCTGCAATCGTTTTCCAAAGATCAAAAATTGTAATGAAATGAACACCCACCGCACAACAGGGAGAGACCAAACCGGACCATTGGCTGCTGGGAAAACAGGGAACGGACTAATAAAATTAGCACCCCAGTGCTGATGCTCCCCAGCGTCCAAGTGATCTGTTCGAAACCACCACCTGCAACACCACACCTCCACACGATTCACTCACACTAGCTAATTGGTAACATTCTTGTCGTGTGGACTTCTTGCTAAAATCTCCCCCAAACACCATGAACGCATGGTCACCGGCCCAAACAAAGGAAGGAAAGAATACACCTAGTTCCGTTGCGAGAAGGTTCAAAAGCGTTGGAAAAACTGGACTGGTCTAAGGCAAAAAGCAGTCTCATACACTCCGTACACCAAAAGTTTGCTCGCATTTGACACGGCTACAGCAGTGCAACTCCATTCACGGCGGGGGCAGTATCACTATTGTTCTGTCATTTCGGTGCAACAGGCAATGGCGGGGGTACGTGTGGAGCAGACGTGTTTGGTCTCTTTCCGAACTGGATGGTAAAATTAATTAAATCATTTCATAGTTTCATGATCGTTATTTATGGTCCCTGTACTTGGATGCCCTGGGTGTCTGGGGTCAGCTGATGGATAGGGACTTGTGGTCTGTAACGGGCTTACAAATGGTGCAACCATGCTGTGGAAGTGCGTTTGATGCATTCCTATTTGAATCCATCTTTTCGGAGTAGTTTATGGTTTTCGTTGTGTGTGAACTGAAAATGTGATGGTTTCAATGAAAAACTCAACAAAACACCTGTTTTTAAGTGTCTTTTTCTTCTTTTTTGTATGCATTATGCTATTAAATTGACTTTGATGTATCCTAGGTACTGAATGCAGCCGAATAAAGCTGAGTTATAAGAGCAGCTTTTACTTTCGATGTTTTTGCACTTAATAAAAATCAAGAAAAATGTAAATCCTTTTTCTATTTTAAAGTTATTATTGTATGTTATTATCTCCATTAAAATTTATGGTCTTGTGCATTGTTGATTTAAACTGAAAAATATCTTTAGAATCAAGCCTGAAAGTGTTTATCACTTGTACTTTCAATTACTCAAATTTACTTTTATTTAATTTTGCAAAGTTTGCTGTTTAATTAGTAAATATCAAAATTATTTAACATTTACTAGTTCTGCTAATGACATAAATTGAACTCCGAAATTGGTCCTGTAACTGATCTTGAACCTATAGAGGACCTGAAACGCACATTGTTCTTGAAACTGATATTGATCCCACGGAGACCCTAGAACTGTTCCTCACCCCATACTGATCTTGGTACTAATCCAGAAGCCTTGTCAGTTCATAAACTGATCCCAAACTCATACAGGTCCTCAAGCATATGCATCAAATCGAATCAATGTCGGTCCTGGGATCTGACATGCCCCATACTGATCTCTGATACCAGTCCTAGACCTGACCCCCAACCTATAGTGATCTTTTTCTTATATAGAGTCCATACCTTTCCTTAAATTGATACTAAAATTCCAATGCAAGATTCGCTGTCTCAGTCGAGACTCGAATCTTGAATCTGTACTGATGAAAACACCGATATAGTACGTACTCCGTTCCATTACCTGACTCGGATACTTTTTCTCGTTTGTTATTTATTTTGATAGAGACTTTAAGCCGATTGACATCATTAACCTCTTGACTCTGATCCTGGCGCACAAACCATTCCCGACAGCAGTTCTTCGAAAAAAAAAACTACTTTAAAACGCTATATAACAATTGTTTCATACACGATTGATCAAAATCAGCAGTAGGGCAAGAAGTGTGATGCGCCATAACAATATGTATAACATTGAAGTCAACTGTTAACAAAACGGAGTGCAACACATGTAGCTTTAGTTGTCGACATTGAAAACTAAATTTCAAAACCTCATATTGAACCAAAAACTTAAGGAAATATCATATTAATGTACAAAAAAGCTTTCTACTGCCATACCTAAGAGTTCATTTCTCTTTTTGATTCCATCATTTTATCATTCTTAACATATTTGAAAAAAGATGTATTCGCATGTTGAATGATGGATCGGTTTTACATTATTTGGGCAAGTAACTGGTATCGCTGTACCTATACCTAAACAACATACGAAGCGAATCCTACCATAACACATTAGGCAAAAAAGGCGATCCCATCAGTCTCCACTCTCTGACAGCAAGTGGGAGACAAATAGTCAAGCCCAGCCCCTCACGCGAACCTCCATATGGAGCGGATCCCCTCTTCAGGGAACGAATGAGACAGACATTTTTCAGTTCCGACAGAGTATCCTGTCACTCAATACACAAACACACACACACACACACACATGCATGCATGCAAACTCCAACCCACCACTCTGTAGTGTGGTTACAGTCGTCAGCTAGGACAAAACCGTTCCTTTCGTTGTTTTCGACCGTCCGGCGTGTAATAGGATTAGGGTAATGTGTTATATTACGGTGCATGCATGATCTTTCCATTGGGGCACATCCAACTACCTGCACACGGCCGTCACGGTCGCCATACTCCTCCGTGCGCGAAAATTACTCCCCTCAAATCCCTCTCTCTCTCGCTCACTATTTCTGTGTGTTCGTTTCGTCCTACCGTATGAGGATCGTCTTTCCTGCGGAGTGGCCGTTTGTGGCGCACGTTGTAATCCAATGCCTTGCACAAGGACGATAGGTGCCCTGCATTTTTCGCCCATACGTGGCTCCTGAGGTGCACGTCAACGCTAAATTACAACGCACGGATGCAGCTGTACTACGTGTGGCTGTGGGTGTGTGCATGCACTCGCATGCAGAAGGGACAGCGTGGGTCACATCTCCTAAGGGCATGGGACGAAATAACGAAAAGATTGTCATGGTCGAATAATTAAGATGGTGCGGTGCAATTACACTCGTCGCTGGGATGAGTTATGAGTTCAAGAAAAGCAAGGCAGCGAGCATTCATTAGGCGGAGTAGGGCAAGTTCGGTTACGATACAGTGTAATTTCGTCATAAAGCTTACTAAAAAATACAAACTATAAGGATGAGTTATCACGAAGGTCAGGAGATGATCATTGGCTATGTCATTTTGAAGACAAAAATGCATGCGTCATTCGACAGCAAGATGTTTTAATTGCACTTAATTAATTGGCATGATGTGCCAAATCATAGCAGATTTATAAAAAACATTGAGTTTAATTTTTTACAATCATTCTAAATTGTAAATCCCGTTATTAGTCGTAAGCATGAGCCAATGACATCATTGATTAAACACGATGAAGTACGAATGGATAATAATGTTATTTGAACCATTTATATTGCCTGTTTGGAGTTCTTTGGTGGTGAAAAAACATCAGGCTATATTTTATTTTGATTTTATATATAAATTAACAATTCTCAATCATTGTTTTTTTTCTGCTTACTATGACTGCATTTAGGAGTCAGGAGAATTAGCAGGACAACAATTCAATTTAACTTTTATTTTCAATATATTCGCCGAGTTTTCCTCGTTGCTTAACAATGATATTTATTGTTTAAAATTAAGCTTGAGCTGTGCTAACAAACATCCAGGAAATAGGCGGAAACGAAAGGATGATAAGGAGAGGTTTAAATTAAAGACGTGGGATAATTTGAGGCCTTACAGATAACACACAGCAAATGAGCTCTGCGTCATATTGTGCAAACGAGAACGAAGGGCCCTAGAAGGAAAATAGAAGATGATCAACTAGAGTATAACAGTGCTTCGACACCGTAGAAATGGAGCGACGGAATGAAGAAGGATTGGGCAATGGATGAACGAGATTTAAGGGACAAGCCACAACTGGCATCGATCCTCGTAAAAAGGAAGTGCAAAGTAACTAACCCCGAAGATTTTGCAGTAAACATGGTAAAACGTCCTCTGTACTCTCTCGATGCGGTTGATGTGAATCTTGTCCGACGAAAATCAAACTATCAACCGAAAGCGAGTATACCAACCAGCGACCTGACCAGTGCACACACACACTGCAGAAGTGAGTAGAATGCGGTCCTGAAATTACAGACAACATTCACTAGGGGTTTCTGTATGGTTGGTGAAGGTGAGACCTACATCTAACCAAATACCGAGGTCGTAGACGTCATAGACTCGGATGACTGAGACCAGGTCGAGGGTACAAGGATAAAATATATGAGTCCCATCAATATCAATGATCAATCAATATCCTGCTGACATCCATCCTAGATCATTAGTGTGAACGGTGCTCAAATGATAAGTGTAACTTTCTCTGTATCAGTGTTAATGCCTGTATAACGCTGCTATAAACAGTTTTTTTTTTAAAGAAAATACAATAAGTATTTAGTAATTAGTATCAGTAAGTGCTGGTATGGTCACATACACACATGATCTCAACATTGAGAAAACGATCCCCACGGGAAATTCAGATCGTGTTTAAAAAGATGTAAGAAGATGTCAATTTAACACCTAATTGAATGTGTGAGGTTATCCTAATGAATTCATCTTATATGATCCTAAGATGAAGTACGACTTAAATGAAATACTTTTAATACTAAATAATCTTCGACATCCTAATCGATATTTGGCAGAATATGAGATTGTTCATAATCTTTAAAAAAGTATATATTATACGCCTGCTGTACCTATATATGTTCAATCAATCATTCGCAGCTCAATCAAAGGCTACCTCCTTCGCAATTTTTAATACCAAACGCTACATACAGACACTCCAATACATCATTGTAGCAATTCGCAGGAAAAAAAGGCATGAACAAATAAAAACCTTCCATTGCTGCTGCATCCATTGCTGAATGCATTTTAATTTCAATCATTGCCACATTCCAACCCATGCAACCCAACCCGAATGCCTGCCAGGCACGGACGTTATATTGCACGCTTCGGGTGCGTACGCGCTGCAATCTTGCGCTCGTAGCGCAATTTCTCTGCACAGCATAATCGAGTTACACACAGCTTCCAGGGGTTCCAGTAACCTCGTTTTCTTCACTCGACGTGATGTTGCTGCTGTTGCTAAGGATCGTGTTTTTTTTCAACGTTATCCCTTTAACTCCCCAAGCAAACTATCTTCACGTACCACCGAACGGATTGTACACGTGTGCATGTATAGAGATATATTTATGAACTCCAGCCACCACTCACCCCCAAGCGACCCATTCGGTATCCTTTCATAGATAGAAGGGGGGTTTTTCCCACACGTACACTGCACGCGTATGGCACCGCGTTCGACGCAGCATGTTGTTCTTTTCCCTTCCCCTGTAACGGCAAAAGGCAACGGAGGCAGTGGTGTTGCGAACGTCGCTGCGTCCATTTCCCTTTATCCGGGTGAAGGTTTGATCGTGCAGTGCCCAAGCAAGCAACTCAATTTGGCCTTCCGCAATTTGCACGAAATTCAATTTGAAGCATAACGCCGTCGTTCACCATCCTCCAGCCGCCAAAATGCCGCGGAATGGTTCATTTTTCCGCCCAAATCCCGATAGTGCAGTTGAAGCAATAAATATTGCTGGGATAGAGTTATCATGCCCATGCGCTCGCACGCGCAACTGTGCACATCGGCAAGGGCAGTGTGCGTTGTAATACTGGGGGGTGAGCCGTTTTTTTTTGTCTCTCCCCCTAACATCACCAATCAGTCCAGCAACGGAGTCCTTTTCTTCCTTCAAGACATACACCGTGAGGCTCACCGTGTTGCAAATCTAGGCTCAGCTGCAGCTGCCCGGGCAAAGGAAGGCAAGCAGCCCTACCAAGTTGACGGATCACGGTGCGTACGATGGTCCTAGCATTGGTCCTGATTTACACAAGTTCCCACCACGGTGTGCAATAGAGGAGACTTGGAACGCACAACAAAAAACAACCTCGACCCATTTTACTGCCACAAAACGAACCGGTGGGACTGGCTGCCCTCTCGACCGTATGCGCATCGCGTATCTCCCAAGGGCAAACGCATTCAGCTGCCCTGCCCGCCGGCATCCCACTGCCGTAAGATTATTACGTCGGTTCACCAATAAACTACGCGGCTAGGATTTGGTGTTTTTGTTTTTCCTGTGGTCGTTGTTTTTTTCTTCCTTTTTTATACTCTCAGACCACCAATACCCGTGGGGAGTTGAGAATGAAAAAATACAACCGTACGCATCGCACGCTCACAGCAGCCGCCGCCCTTCTATCCGCAGGTTTGCGCAATAAGTAGACTCCAGTAGGAGTGTAGAGTGTGCACAAAAGTGAGAGTGAAAATTGAGCAACTTCATTCCAGACGCAAATAGTAATATACGTAGTCGTTAGATAGGGAAAACAATTTTGAAATGTCTGTGTAATGGGTTTTTTTGCATTCCTATTTTTTCCGTCCATTGCAAGAAAAGTTTGACTGTATTTGGGGCTTTGAGGAGGAAAAATGTAAGCTATAAGCATTTTCCTTACTCCTATTCGCGGCTTATGTGGTAAGCACCTTTGAGGTGATAGAAATGTAAAGCTTTTTTATATTTGTCGATTTTTTGAATATCATATCCACCATCCACCACTCAGGGTAGATTTCGATCGTGGCTTAAGTCTGGTCATGTGTTTACGACCATTTTATTGCCAAAGGGACAATATGCTCATGGTAAGATGATCGTTTGCACTAGAATCCTATGTGAACTCCAAAAAAAAAGCTAAATAACTGTAACTAAAATAGTTCAATAAAGCATGTTAAATTTCAAGAAATTTGGATGTAGCAATAAGAGTATATTCCAAATTGAAACTATTTCAAGATGTCCAAATGTAATGCACGTAAATCAACTTCTGTTTATCATCTCTGTGTTTGCAATCCTACATCAATGTGCCGATTGATATCTGTCAACAGGGAATCATGTCTCATGTCCCATTGAAGTTATTTTAGCAAATTCAACTAATAAACAACAGAAAAATCATGTGTATACATCTATTGAAAGAGACTGTCCTCTGAGGTCTTTGGACATTTTCTTACTTGTTAATTATTCACACTATGCAAGGTAAATTTGATTGCTGTTTGAGCAAAGCAAGAAAGTTTTAAACTTCTTCCAGGACATCAGGAATATTTCAATTAAATTGGGTTATTTTATAACATACACCTTCATTGTGTTACATGATTGCAGGAAAGAGCTTTTGCAACACAGCTGATGTATTGTCAATGCAGCGTTACTAGATGAAATAAAATACAGCCACTTTACTTGATTTCGCAAGTATGTTATGGTTTAAAATAAACGTAACACATGATAACAGAATGCGGTTCCATTTAAGACAACTAATCCACTTAATATCGCAATAGCCAGCAATAATCCTTCATGTTGATTTAGATAAAAAAGTAAACGTGCAACACATCCTTCAAAATGAATATTTCACAAACAACTTTGAACAAAAGCGTAATGTCATAAGAGTTGCTTATTTCATCATTTGAAACAGCTGAAACCTGCGACAAGAAAAAATAAAACACTCTGAGTAGTTAAACTAACCTGCTCGTAAGGTTTTGTTGTTGAACTCATCATAACGAGACATAGTTTTAACGCGCAGCGCAGGTTAGAGAGTATTTTATTGTAGAGATGTGTGTTTTATCGATAAACTGATCAATTGCAAACGATCGATCGAGTGTTTTGCAGTGATAATTTCACTCTGTAGCTCCTTTTTTTCTTATATTTAATTATTGCATAAATTTAAAGTATACTGTAAAATCCATTTGCTTTTATTGTTTTGATAATTTCTCATTTTGTTCAACTTTCTATTCTATTTCTAATTTCTATTTAAAAACAACAACGTTGATGACAAGCCCGTCAAACAACCAAAATAATCTTTTTGTGCTAAGACCTGTTAAGTTCTACATTATACAAATAGTGAGAAGTAAGTAAAACATAAGCTGTATCGCATTGTCAATGCAATTTCAATAAACCTAAGAAACACATTTAGGGAAATGCAGCTAAACACAATAAAATCAATGTATTCTACATATTGTTTTTCATTATACAAAATTGTGTAACTTTTTTACATTTCACCCATAAACAGTACCAAAAACATTTTTCCCACTGTACCACTGTAAAGTTATTCCCATTTGGCACAACCATTCCCCATCCAGTGTGTGACATCATTTTGCTGATCATGCTAAACCGCAAAAAAGCGATGCAAACACCATCAAAAGCACACTAAAAAAGCAGCAAACTCAAGCGCACCCCTCCCGCGAAAACGGCGGCAAATATTGTTGGACAAATTTTTATTACACATTCAATGGGCGCAGTTTGTTTTTTTGGTATTTTTTATTTTGCACTTTTTCTCAGGCTCAGTTGATATTGAAAGTGCGAAATAAAAAGGACTGTGCCAGTAACACGCTGTACCATTTCACACCCGAGCTGCTCGTATTTAATAATTTTGGGATTATTTCCATAATAATGTCTCGCAAGCATTCCGCGATACTTTCGTCATTGCGGGGACACAAACTGTACACAACCACACACACACACACACTCGCCTACACAAACCAAAGGGCACTTACCAAATACACGGAAACGATTTTCCTCCAAGAACGCGCGATTCGTTCGTTTTCCCGCAGGAATGCGTACCGGCGTATTACCATTTCGGGTATTGGGGGGTCGTAAGGTTGCTTTCTTATTTCGATCTGCCCTGCTTCTTGCCTACGTACATATGTCCGCCGAGGCATCGAGGTGAAGATTCATGTAACGAGAAAAAATGACTGTAATTGCGCCAGGAGTGTTTTCCCACTTTATTTCCGCCTTCATTGTTTTTTTTTCTATTTTCAAGAGGGAAACAGGTTTTACGGTGTGTGCTGCGAACGGCGGTTAATGCTTGAATTGTCGTCCCCTGTGTGTTTCAGCGCGTGTTTTCAAATGAGGTGGAAGAAGCGCATCGTCTGTAGGATACACCACCACCATTGCCATGCAGCGAGCTGGCAACGCTGACAGACGTTCGAGGAGGACATTAGACCTGCGTGGGAAATTGATCACTGCGAGATGGCTTCCACGCTTGTCTGCCTCCACTGCCACCGGGCTCTGTTTCCTGATGGGGTGCCGTGTAATAAATGATTTCCTAATTTGAGGAAGATTACACAGCGTGCGGGACGACGGGGCGAGGGAAGCAATACGGGGGTCATTTTTCGATTCGGTTCAAGGGGAAGCCTGAAGAGATTGCTTGCGCGGTTGCTCACTTTTTTCATGTTACAGCTTGTCTTGTTGTTGTTGTTGAAACATTGTAATGAAAATTTAATAGAGTGAAGAGAAAAGGTAGGACGGTGCTGGAAGAGTACAGACGGAAAGAAAACATTAAGAAACGGTAATGGATCAGGATGGACACTTTACGCTGGAACGGCTCTACAAGCGCTGGCACTGGTTTTTACAAACATTTTCAGCTTTCAAATCAAGCGAGCGAACAGAAATCCAGACCCTTCACTGAGACAACCACAAACGACCACAATTTGCATCTGACAGGCCTTGGGAACATTAAAATTTTGTTTTGATTTCACAAAGCCCAACTCGTTCCAACTCGACCGTAGTTTGTTATGAATTCTAACTGTCACGCTCCATCCACGCACGAACGGTGAAACAAACACGCGACACGCACCGGCAAAGAATTTCATTTGGAAAAGTTTGAAACAGTGACAAAACATTCGGTTGCTTTCTAAACCCTCATCACCATCGCCGCCCAAGCGGATGCAGCGGACGTGTATCGCCACTGGTTTGGATCGTTTCATTTGCTCGTCCGCACCGCGCCCTTGCGCGGGTTGGTGTAAATTATTGACAGTTTACACAAATCCTGTGCAAAGCGACGAGGTTCAGCATGTGTAGGACAAGTTTGTTTTTTGTTCGGTGGGATTTAGTAAGTTTTGTTGAGAGGGATAAGCGGATGGCAAACAAAATGATGTGGTCTCAGAAGCTGTTGCTGTTATATTTTGGATGGATGAGCTGAAGGAGCACGAGTGAAGTAATGTGATAATAGTAATGATTGAGAAGCAATTTTTGGCTGTTTTGACTTCTTGTGTAAACATCATTTCAAGATTGTTAATTTGTAAATAAAAAATGGAGAAAAAAAATCAAAATTACCTTCTCAGCAAAGATTGTTAAAAACGACGTTCCTGCTTTAACTTCAAAGTATAAAGAATATGAAATTAAATTAATTCCTTACTCATAGACAGTATCTAAAGACTGTCGTGTGAATCACGTCAGTATCGACGACGAAAGTTATACCAATTCTCCACGAAACAAAATCCAATTCTTACGGAGAATAGTAAGGATTCTCGCAGCAGCCTGCGGAAAGTATATGCAAAGTTCAGAAGAATTGTGCCTTCTACGGGCTGAGCAGTCTGTTGAGATACAGAAGATTACAAGAACACACGAAATGTGAGAATTGTTGCACATGGCATATGGAAGAACAGCACGAACCTTGACCTTGTTGAGCTGTACGAATGTGGGAAATGCCAGAATGATACGATTGATGGGGCATATTTCGAAGGATACCATAGAACAGCACAAGGTGCCAAGGAGCACAGCGAGGGTGGTGCTTAAATTAGATGAGCCTATCATATACCATGTAAAGACATTGACAAAATAGGTGAAAACCAATGCGATTGATTTTATTTAAAGAATTTAAATATTTCATTTTGCAAGAAATTTGTTCATTACTTGCTGCCATCGTAAGGACTCATAAGACAAGGTTACATTTTTGATCATTTTTACAATGTAATTTTTATGGAAAAAATTTATCATCTTACTTATTTAATTACTATTACTAAATGTTATCAAGTTTTGTAAGTTCCATGCATGTGTATAAAACGATATTTCTACGGAAGTCATTGCACATACTGTAAAAAATGGGAGATAATTTTGGAAGTTAACAATTGCGCAAAATAAATCAATAATATCTAATAGTTTCATATAAATAAACAATATTTAGACCAACCCATTTCCTTAAAACTCCTAATGAGTATCCTGTATTTAAACAAAAATCTTAAATAAGATTTTAATTGCTTGGTTTCATTGTATTCACGAACATCTCATGGTAAGAGCTTTAGTAATTTTGTGAATTCTTCATTTGTTATTTTTTGTCATTTTTGTATGTTTACCTATGAAAATTTATTTATTTTTATTATTTGTAGATTATCAAATCTCGATAAACACAGCTTAAATTCCTAAATAATCATTTTATGATTGTCTCACACTACTGCACTACACCCGCTATGCTTGCTCGATGTTAAATGTTTTAAAACGTGTCATCGGAGTTAAACCCGCCCGTTAAACCAAACACCAAATAGGAACAACACACTACCTCCACTGGCCACAGTAAATTATCTGCATCGTTTGCATCCCTTCCAACAGTACACACGTCTGGCTCGATAGTCAGGTTGTCTTCCAAAATTTCCACCACCACCACCACCACGCGACCAGCTATACCGAGGAAGAAAAATTAGCCTTCGTTAATCTCTATCGCTGCGCGACAGTGTGTTTACCGAACTTTCCCCCAAAAACCGGAAAAACAAACCATTTTCACGAACTCGTTTCGAGATTCGGGAACCCTCCCGCCTTTCGGGAGCATGTGCCCACCGACAGTACACAACCAACCAACCAACCAACCAACCAACCACCCAAGAAAAAAAAAACGAAGATAAAGCTACTTCACACGCCCGTCGAACGGTTTAAGAAATGCTCGAAGACAACCCAAGGAGACAAATGAACACGATAAGTGTAATTAATTAGAATAATTATGTTTCCGCTGCTTATAGCACCGCACAAACACACGCTTACACTTCGCTTCCCTTCAAATGAGCCACTAAATTATGCTGTGTAAACATGTGTGCTGGAAAATTGGTAAACACCGGGAGCGAGCGGACGGGAGAGTTTGGTTGGAGCTGAACAGATCTGCGTGCGTGCGTGCGTGTGCCATCCACGGGTTCCTTCCATTTGACATTCTGGAAGGATTTATTTTTAACTTTCCAAAATTGGTCGATGCGTTTTTGTTGGAGGACACTTTTTTTTTACACATTTTCCCTTTACCTAGTTAGAAGGTAGTGGAAACACGTGCCGGCATTAATGGGTAGCAAGTTTGTCGTTGGAAGTGTTTTTTTTTTTGTCTTTCGTTTCCTAGCTTGGCTGTGAGGTAATTAATTTTAAATTAATCTTCATCATTGCTGTTCTTCGATAAGCTGGAGCAGTTTAAAAAAAGGTGTGTTGATTTTTTTTAGGAATACATTGTGGGGCCATTTCCAAATAGTTGTTTTTTGTGAATTATGTTGAGAATATTTTTGTTGATTTTAATTATTTTTTAAGGAAAAACTACCAATATGTAACCAAATAAACATATTTCACATACTTTAAATTGAAATAAACGTTCTATTAGTATTTCAGCACTTTGCTGTATTCTACAAGAAAATTCTGCACTATTCCTCATAAATTTGTTTAATAATTTGCAATAACTTATTGAAATGTAGCAATAACGCTCGTCTGTCAAGACAGATTCAACAGATTCATCCCACCGTGAACAAGCAAAGAAGCGATACCGATTTACAGAATGATAATTGATCAAGTAAAAGCACACCAATTACATTTAGCTTGAAACGAACAATTAAACTACCTTATCAGATTAGTCTATTATCACAGCATACTGTACTCAAATACCGATAAGCTGATATTGTAATCATGAAGAATTCATTGGACTAAGCATCGAGCATCGTATAAATTAAAGTTTTCAAATGTATATATGGTGTTCATATCGTTACTCAGATTTTTTGCAATTTATCTGAAAACTTGTCGTATAAAACCCGGCGATTGTAGTCTTAATAGAAAGGATCGCTTTTGTTTAAATTATTGAAATCCGGCTGAGGAAGGTTACGAAAAGGTAAAGTACTAAATATGGGATGAATCGATTCTAGTCTGCAAATCCCATGCGTCCGAGCAAACTGCAATTAGAACTCTGAGCACATCTGATTTTTCACTACTTAATGTGTATTATATTTGCTTTACAATCGTAATAGAAATTTTTTTGATTGTTAATATTAAGGTTATAATATATTCTCAAGTTTCATAAAACCAATCTTTGTACAGCTTTTAGTGATATATTCAATTGTATTTTATGATACTATTTATGATACAGAAACTATTTTAATTTTATTTTAATAACACAACTTTCACCGCAATTCATCTTTAAAAATGCAGTGGCAAAAGTGACTTTAAGAAATGGTTATACACATAGCTTGATAGTCACTATTGATCGTGACCAATAACCGGGATGATCAAATATTTTACTACAGAAAAAAATCTGACGTGCCTCTTGTTCCACTCGTAAAATGTGCAGAGTGTAGAAAATAAAAAAAAAATCAAGTGTACAATTGTATTAATGAATCTATCTCTAATATAAATAAAAACCCGATTTTACTGCAAAAAATGCAGAGAATGTATAGTATAGTATTATTGGTACGACTCTATTTATTGGAAATGAAAAAGCTAGACGTAAAACAAAACCAGTCACTCCCACAGACGGAACGAATTGTTAGTTCGCTGTTGGAAGCTTTTAATATTGCATTGAATGCAAGCTGTGCTTTCAGTTGAGTTTTCAGCGGTATTAATCAACTGCCATTGACAATAAACTAATGGAATTCTCAGATGAAAGGAAATTACCGAGAATTGTTCTATTTAATTCAATTTCATACGTCATGCACCAATTCCTGTGCTTAGATGATTTAAGTTTTTTTTAATAAATTCCGTTGCTCATAATTCCATCCATACTGTAATAAAAACTCAACCATATGCAACCACGTTTCACTAGCATCATGCCCTACGGCACAACTTTTTACCATTCACCATATTCACACGGGCTGTTATTCCGTTGCGTTGTCGCGAACTTTTGCTAATCCATTTGAGCGTGCGAATTAAATTAAAACACCAAAAACTTACTCCGACACACGTCCCAGACGAGTGCTGCGCAGTGCCACAAATCATTCCAATTAACGACTGCACCCCTCCACTGACCTGGATGCGCTTCCTTCCCCAAGGCACGCACGCCCATGCATGCCGCGAGTTCGTTTCCGGTCGCGAAAAGAACGGGCTTTTTTAAAAACTTTCGCACATTTTCTTAGCATACCTCTTCCGCCAGTTCAAGAAAGGGGATAGGCACTTTCAGCAAAAGGAGAAGAAGAACTTACCACGACATTGCGAATTCCGCTCATAAATCTGCAATCTCCATCGGATAGCATTCTTGCAGGTGCTGCTGCTGCTGCTCCACCCGGTCCGGGCGAGTGTCGGTAGCAGAGTGTTGGTTCTGCATTTTAATTGAATGTACATTCTCCCCCACCCATCCCGTCGCCGAACGGATCTTACCCCATAGCCACTCCGCAAGCAGCGTTGAGATGGCGCTTACAACCTTCTGCCTTCGCTGAAAGGAATCGTTACCAGCACGAAACGACCGACTGCAGCACCGGCTTTGCCTTCCGATTACACCGCACTGGAAACGGAGAGCGGTGAATTTACGCACCAAACGCACGTCTACACAGTCAGCCGGTATCTTTAGCGCGGCTCATTCATTTTCAAATCCATTCACATCGCGAGCTTCCGCGCTAAAACACTAGTCAAATGGGGGCTGGACTACACGGGTTTTACGGGCGTGGTGTGTCGTCGTTACACGCCACAACGCATCGACACGGGGACAGGTTTTGCCCGGTCCGGCTGGCTGCATTGCCTGTCTGCTCGGTGTAAATTTTATTTATGGTAATAAATATTACTAATATCTGCGTAGCTGCACTATGGTAGCGAATGGTTTGGTGAAAGGAACAGCAAGGAAGGTTAATATAAGAATATGGTGCGTTTCGGGGCAGTGTGCCATCGAAATCATTGCCAAACATGTGTCGATATTTACTGAAAATAATTAGTTGCAAGGATAATCCACAGGAAGGATGTTTACTCGCCTACCGAAGCAAAAACCGACCATTAAATTCAATAAACTCGGTGCCAGCGGAAAAGCGGTTTTTAAATGTGCACCGGAAAAATTATTCAAAACAAAACGCGCCGCCCCGCCGAAATCACGCCAACATCTTATTAGCCGTTGCCGTTGCGAGCGACTATTTGCATAAGAATGGTTTTTACGCGCCCGCGACAAACGACACGTTGCGCCCCGCGGGGCCATGAAGCTTGCACGCGGGGGAACAGGGGGAGGGAACCCCGAGCGAAAACCTTCACCTTCTCCTTCAATCGCGCTTCACAACTCAACCGCTGATGACGCTGATGATGTCCTTTGTTTTACTTGAGCAGCTTCTCCGGCACCACCACGGAGCGTTGTTACACGCAGGAATGCCGCGGAAAAGAAACCCAAGAAAGTGGAAAAGAAAAACAAGATGCTCCTTCACGCGCTCCCCGCCCCAAAAGCGTCATTCTCGATGTCATCATCGTCAACGTTGAAGCAAATGGGTACGTTTCACAGCGGCGAAGGACATACTAGGGCTAACTTTTTCATAAATTACCTTGCCCTTCCGCTTGCGTTGGAGCGAGTTTGCAGGCGAAACAAAACGAACGCAAGCAGAAGGATGTACTCAAGGAACGCTTGGCAGACGCACAGACTCTGTCCCCGCGCAGAAGGCGAAAGACGTTTGCGGTTTGCGTGTTGTTGCGTCCGTTGTTTTAGGCTGCCGTTTCGGAAGACTGGGGCGAAGCTGCGAATGGAGAAGGTGGGTAGCCAGAGCAAATAGAATCCGACACTTGTCAAAACCAATGCCATTCACATGTTTAATTTATACAATTTTGAAATGCCATCTTTCCCAGGCGCGCGCGCGCGCTCGTCTTCCTGCACCTTCCCACACGTGCCATGCGCCAGGCTATTGTTTAAACGTGTTACTCCCCCCGTCCGCGGGTGGTTAGACCCGGCGAACGGAGTAGCACGCAACTGGCACGGTGGATGGTTTTATTTCCCTCGGAGCGCAAACCATCTTAGCGAACGTGGAAAAGCGAAAGTGGAATCGGAAACAGCCGCCCGCCAGCGTTTTGGGGGGAGGAGCGCAAAAACAAAAACCGCTGCCGTGTACAATATGCAGGTTAGTGTAAAGGAAAAATTGGCATTTTAAATTGTCGTTTTGTTTGACGTTTGTTTTTATTTTGCTAAAATTGAAAAGAACTAAAGCGACGACATTAAATACATTAATCAAATAATAAAGCATGGCAAGGAAATAAAAAAATATAAAGAAATAAAAGGATACCCCGTGAGGGCCTTTTAAAGTACCCTTAAAAGTGTGTAATTTCATAACTTTTATAATAATTTGGCTATAAATTCACTTATGTTATCAACGAATACTAACTGATTTAAAATTTCAGTATATTTTCAGTACATCTGTTCTCCAATCGTTCCAACAAAGGCCTTTGGCGCGTTCTTTCGATTTGTAGGAATTTAACGGGGAAAGAGATGTGATCGAGATCGATTGCGAGATAAGACTAACTTAATTTTATTCTGTACAAATTCAACTGGAAGATTTCGTGGTAGTAGTGTAATGATCCTTACATAGCGTAGGTAGTATAAGTTTGTAGTATTAGTGTTAATAGAGGAACGCGTATTAGTTTCGCAATAGACACGGAAGCGTAAAGGTGTGTACGGAACCTTACAAAGGTTAAAAGCTTTCGGCACTTTACAGTGCGTTGCAGTAATACGCAAGGTTGCCACAGGCCCATCAATGCCTAACATTAACTAGGAACGGCATTTACTCCCCCATCTGATACGCAGAATTGCATACTAGCAGGCGTAATAATCACTTTGCCAAATTCCTGTAGCTTTTCTAGGCTTGTCATTTAATTCCTTGGGAGATGTGGCAGACTTTATCTAGACTCTCTTATTTCTAAATTTTAATTTGCGGATTGCAATCTGATTCTTTGACACCCTTCCGCGAATGCTACATCGGGAATAAGTTTAAGCGCAAGTGGTATGTATAGAAGGTTTGGCATTAGTTTTGTGCAAATTGGAGTTCAGAGTTTTATGATAAAGTGTGAGTCCTTCTATAAGGCTACAATCGCATGCTACCATATTTCCTTCAGATTGAAGCTTAATCTTTGATCTTTAATTCAATCCGAGTCGAATACAAGTTGAAAGTAACGATACTATTGCGGTTGGTAGATCCGTAGTTCCGCAGTTAATTATTATAACAAGAATAATACAAGGAATTATATTTAACTTGAACTGGATAATCGTTAAGTCAGTCTCGCTCTGTTGTTAACTCATCGAATCGCACGACAAAACTATCATGGGCTCAAATCTATTGTTAATCAAGCATACTCAAGCATCAGACATATGGAATGTACTGCCAAGGATACACCAATAAGTGACAGAAATCTTAGTCCACGAGTGGCTTGTGGTGCAAGCTTAACATCGACTGCGATTGCTGGGTTAACTGTGAACCTAGAAACATACAGGGTTTTCCAGGAGTTCTCATAGCTGTGGGACACTTTCTTGATTCCTTCTTACGTTAAATGAACTTAATGTAATGGGAATTGGACTCTACAGCACCCTTGTTGGACAAGTCCAGTAGGAATTTCCAATAGGAGCTGTCCAAAAAGGGTGCCATAGAGTCCAATTTCCATCAAATGAAGTTCACTTCCCATAAGAAAAATTCAAGGAAGTGTCCCACAACTATGAGAACCCCTGGAAACCCCTGTATTATCTGTTAAATCTAACAGACGTTAAGATAGTATCTCCACACTTTCGTCGTCAGGTTTTATTAAAATTACTCATATTGTTTTTTAAGGCATTATCAACGGTGCTTTTCAGGCTTTGTTCTCTAAGTTAAAAATGCATTGAATTAAATTGAACTCGGTAACTATCGTTAATCGATAATGCAGAGCATTTCCCATCATTGGATTGTACAACAAATGTAAATGAAATTTTATAGTGAAATGCTCTCTGATTAATCATTGTGTGTGACTTCAACAGCAAGCAGAAGGAAATAAGTAGCTTCTCTGCACATACATACATGACTAAATACATTAGAACTGCATTACCGATAGATAATCATTACAGCTTAAAAACATTAAAAAGAACAGCACGTTACAAATCATGTTATTATTATTTTCCCTCTTCATAGAGAAACTATTGAAGTTAAGTGACTCGCAGTGAGTTGGAAAGTTTCTTGATTTCTTTATTCATCCTATTATAACACATCTCTTAAAAATTTATTAGAATAATATCAACACTATACTAAACTAAGCTCAAATTTCGAATAGACCACGTCTTCCATGACTGTAGCATGACCGACTATCCTAGTCCGACCAATTAATGACAATGACCCTCAAAGGACGAATATATGAGCAGTTTCCTAAATAGGCTATTTACTAGTTCTACAATTGCTTAAATCTGAATCCTGGTTATTCTTATAATGTTGCAATTTAATTGATTAAAAAAAAACAGTCAAATACATAATCTTCTCTTAGTTTTCATGCATATTGCTGGTAAAATTCTGCTCTCCCTGCTTTTTCCACTACTTGCCAACAAGTTGTAAATAATCGTTACAACGTACTATTCTTACAACCAACCACGTACAATGTGTACACTGTTGAGAAATTCATTCCAAGACTATTTGCCTTCAACTACGCGAAGTTGTCACCTGCACGACGCCGAACCAATGCAAAATTCGACAGCGAACACCGAAGCCTCGTTAGCCTTCCCAACAAACACCCTCCCACACGGGCCGTAATGTCGTCGTAACCGGCGCTGACGCTGATATCCTTTCCGGTCGACCAAAAGGGGTTGTCATCCCTCGACTTTCCTTGGCAGTCAGTTTGCCAATGGCTTCAAATTTGCTGTAGTAATAAATTTAAATTGGTTATGAATTTTTAACCTTCTCCCTCGGTGCGAACTCCGTGTTCCATGCGCAGCGGGAAGAGCGACACGTGTGCCTCCAACATCGCGTAAAACCGTGCACCCAAGTGCACGCGCTACCCAGCAACCGAGCGGGGCCAAAAGTTGCGAATCCGGCAAGCATTCCCCAGCCTGAGTCGCTCTCTTTCTCTCTCTCTCTCTCTCTCTATCGCCCGCGCATGACTTCATCAAAGCTCCCACCGTATTGGTTCCGCCGCGTTCAATATGGGCTGCATGTTTGGTAAGGACACACACAGTGGAGAAACGTACACACACACTACCATACACCCGCAGACAAAAAACGGAGAAGTTGGAATTCGAGCGCCCGTCGTTGTTGTACTTTGCCACAGCGCCTGGACAAAGCCAAAAAATCCTCGGGGGAAATTTTTAAGCGCATACCTTCACAATCTTTACATCCTCCCTTAAGTGTGTTGCTTTATAGACTTTTGCATTTTCAATTTCCTTCCTCGGCAGCGTTTGGAAAAGGCAAGCTCAAAAAAAGGGGTGAACGGACCATAGCCATAGCCAGTGCTGTGCTGGCGCCTTGCAGAGGCTCGGCTGAGGAAAGGATAAGATCCAGATTCCTGTAGCAACATCGAGTATAGCACACACAAAAAAAAGAAGCCCCCAAGAACCAAAATGTCACGGCTCACGATCGAACCATTATGTGTGTGTGTGTGTGTGTGTGTGTCTGTGTATTTCCAACGAGAGTAAAACGAAAAAAAAATCACTACGAGAGATTTTGTTCCCTCGTTTTTGTGTGTAGTTCTCGGCGCATTTTACTTCCACGAGCTATGCACATCCTCCTAACATCGGCACAGGGGTTTCAGGGCGAAAGGAATGCTTTTTTACATTCTATGTAAGGAATCTGTGCCTTTTTTCCTTCTTTCGCTCCGTTCCGGTTCCGGCCGGACCCGGCAGGCATTCCAAAGTCAGCGCACCAATCCACCGGCCCACAGTATTACGTTGCACGAAGAAAGGAAAATGGGCCCATTTCGTGCAGCGGTGTACTGCAATAGTGGAGTATCGTTCCTTCCAACTGTACCCCACCATTCTGAACACACTACCATGAATTCAAGACCTTAACGTACAAGCACCCAGCTACGGTTTTAGCTGTCCCTTTTTATCAAATAAAGCTGTACAGCACTGTAACGACCGGTGGTGTTCGGGGGAGACCATCTGGCTCAAAAAACGGCGATGGAAGATTTGCGATTGTAAACGTGTCACTTCATCGGCCGGCTGCATGGAGCAAAACTGTTCATAAACTTTACCTTTTGTCGTGCCAGTGCCTTCCCCAGAGGGTGTAAAATTGAATGCATAATGTAGTATAATTGTTGCACTACCGTACGATTTGTTTGCGCCTAAATGCATGCAAGGTGAAGTTAGGGAGTTGTGTGGCGAAATCAAACAGACGGACTTTTTGACAGGGGATACATTCGCGCAAAATGTCTACTAATGTCTACTATGAGTAAAAATACCTTGAAAAAGGATAGTTTTTGTTATTAAAATGGCCAAATGGTATAAGTAACTGTTAGACCATTTGATGGTCTTATTCAAGCCCCTGAAGGTATGTTGTATTTGACATATTTTGACAAAAGAGCAGTTTTATCCACTAAATCGTTTGTTAAGGGCCCAATGATACGCAACGAAGTTTGTGATACGATCTTTATATTATTATTTTTTTACTTATCAGCATTACTCTTACTCTTACTGATAAACATTTCAAACTATTTACGTTGAAGAATTGAAACGTCAGGCAAGGGTAAAGCTTTACATATGACTTTATAATTAATTAAAAGTAATTACTTAAACCAAAAGGCACATAAAAACATGTTAAAATTAATTAGTGGCTTTGAGTGTCCGTCTAATTGACTATGTTTGCGACATTTACAGTCAGTAACAGTATGAATGCTCCAACACATGAATTAATTGTTGCATACATTTAGGCGTACAGCATGAGCGAGCGAAAGGATCTTTCCAGATACTTCATCATGGACAAATCAAACTTTCACACACAATTCGTTATGCTCGTTGCTCGTTAAAAATATGAATGTTAGCCCCTCAACTTATAGCACATTGTGATAGGCAGGATAATAAACAATCCAACCGAACTTCCTCTTCCAATCTAACCAAAACTTTCATTGGTACAGTGCGTGTAAACACAATCCAAATATTACACAGCCATCCAGCAACTGGTCGTTGTTCGTAGAAATCGAAAGGCACTTTTGAAAAGTTTCCCACAATGGGCCAAAAACAAATAAACCTTTCCCTAAATTTGACTCAATTCTGGGAAAAGAAAAGCACAACCACACCTCCCGCACC
Source organism: Anopheles coluzzii (assembly GCF_943734685.1). Taxonomy (NCBI): domain Eukaryota; kingdom Metazoa; phylum Arthropoda; class Insecta; order Diptera; family Culicidae; genus Anopheles; species Anopheles coluzzii. Next base: position 16,333,489 of record NC_064671.1, on the reverse strand, counting down.
GTTTTGTCTTACCACCGAATGCTTCCTGGCCCTGGCAGAACGATTTCTCGCACACGCTAAGCATATCAAAGGCTAGTACAACAAAAAAAATCCACAAGCCCCACTCAACATCCCCCACCACGAATGCCTCCCCCCCCCCAGGGGGATACAAAATTCTTGTGCATTCTGTTGCGGAAGGAAAAATTCCACGACGTTCGCGGGTGGAACGTTCGTTTGGCCGTGGATTGCTCGGTTTAGTGGAAAATAAAAATGTCACAAACTTTTCCATCGGTTGTGACCCGTCGCGAGCAGCAGCAACGACAGCAAGGGGGAGAGGCAGGATGGCTGTCCGAAATACCATCAACATGGGGACGGAATTGAAAATGCCTCCCTGTTGCCCACCTGTGCCCCCATCGCGCGCACAGCGACATGTATATTCTAGAAATTGTTTAATTTTTGCTCCCTCTCCGACATGGCGAACTTTTTTGATGTGCAGAATAAATCTATGGCACGGTTTTTTGGTGCTTCAGCAGGGCCGCATGTATGGATCGAGCGAAAAGAATGTTGTAATTAAATAATGGGAGATTAAAATTTATTACAAAAGGGTTTAAAATTGCTCACAAGTGAAGATTGTGGAAAGGCTTTGACATTTTCTATCCCTTTTTATCATAGTTTTTTTTTAGCTTAGTTTTGAGCAGACGAAGCAATTAATCGAATGTTTATGCACTGGACAAGGCGGTCGATGCAAAAAATGAAAGCGCCTAAAAGTATGCAATCAGTTAAATGTTACATTTAGGCATCCACACAATCCAGGGGTACAGAATTGAAATTGCACATAAAATGAGCATCGTATTGAAAAGAGCTTAAAAAAAGCTGCAACAGACTCATCCAATCAATAGTCTGCTCCATTGGGCTCATCCAAAACACACATACCATTATTCTCGTACGTTGCATCTGCCCAAGACATAGTAACATGAATATCAAACAAACATTTTCCTAAACCCCGTGGTGTGCACATCCCAAACACAATAGATCATCATGAAAGGCTCCCCCAGGTACTTGCATCGTCTTAAACACTCCCGCTCACTCTCCCCTCCCTCCGAGAACTAGTACATTTACACAATTTTGTTAATATTTTCCAGCTCGATTGCTGCCTTCGGTTTTGTGGGCTGTGCCAGTTTGCATGTGTGCCTGACACAACTTCAAAGAGCCGAGAGCGAGTGCAAATGATTTCGTTTGAAGTCGAAAAGGCTCTTAAATTTTGATTAAAATCTGCACCACAGCATACCACACCTTGCAAAAAGGCAAAAGACAAAAGGGCAAAAGCAAAGAAGGGGGGATGATACCTAGGGTATCGAGTGCATCCAAGAAATTGCTACCAAACATCATCTTCAAACACTATCACAGCACTCTTTGTACAAACATCGGATCGTTCTCGAGAGCGTTTGCACCGGAGGAGGCGCACGATTTGCGTCTGGTGCGCTGCTGACCTGCTTTTGTGCGCACAGACAAAGGCTGGAAATAAGTGTATTACATTAGGGATACACCAACATACACCATACCTGTGTCTGCAACGGATGGTCAGCAAAGCGGTCTATTACCGACCGGTTCTCAAGGTACTGCTACATCCTTCTGAAAGCCAACATCCGTTTTGCTTGGAGAAGAATTTCCCCTTTCATTGCGCCACGCATCCACGTGTGCTGACTCCTCGGCAACAAAATATTAACAGTCTTCAAGCCCATATTAGATAAGCCAACCCACGTTGCTGAAGCCTTTCTTCTGCCTATCGCTCAAGCAAGCAGGGATGATGGAGCCGCCCAGTTCCTTTTACACCAACCGACCCCGTTGGACGCTATGGGTGTGTGTGTGTGTGATGGATTTCAGAAAATATCGTTATTCAATTATTTCTCTAAACACCATCCATGGCCAATATAATGGTTGACCAAGAAAGGCAGGTTGACAGAGGAGCAAAAGAAAAATTAAAAAGAGCAAAGCCCAACGTGTCACTTCTATGCAAATGACAAAAAAGATAGATGACACCTAACGTTTATCCGAGACACAATGATAGTGCATTCATTGTGTCTGTGTATGTGTGTGTGTGTTTCAGGGAAGGAAAGCTATAGGAGTAGAAGAACAGAACCGAGGGAGGATAAGTATCGCCTACGGGCACTGGTACTAGCAGTATTGGGAACAACTTCACACTCGATCCTTTCAATGCTTGTGGATGATTCATACACGGTTAACGGCGCACAAAAAGGGACAAAACCCCGATGAATTATGAATGCATAAGAGTGCATGATACAATATTTGCCGTTTAAGGTAAGAACTTTATTTATGTTGATCTAGTTACCCATTCTTATGGGTGTATTACTATCATTGGATCAGTTTTGCATTGCACATTGCAGCTCTCGAAAATAGCTTTAATTTTTGTATTTCATCCTGTTAGACTAAATTGTTTTTTGTTTTATTTTATTTTTCTTTGTGAGGATTTTTTGTTCTTTTTTTGTGTATTGTGAGTTTGAGTTTTAGTATTTTATTTTAATGGATGATTTTTTTATTATTATGTCTGATTTATTCGTTTACCTATCATTTTTAATTACCTATCATTTTTGAGCCACTTACTCTATTTCCTTTCAACTATAAGTTTTCTTTCAGGACTTTTTAAAACATGTATTTTCATAAAATTTCTTTTTCTGCGTTTTATGTGTTACTATTTTGCTACTATTTTGCTATAATCAAATTTATCACTTTTGTTAATAATTAATAACGGTCGATTGGCTGACAACGCGTTAATTCCTGCAATTTCCAAGAGAGGGCGACACAGAACAGGTTTAGTGTGGTCAGCGTCTACCACTGATCGGGCCGACCATTCCCGAAGGATCCCGATCGAGGCTAAGTGAGAGATAAAAGGTCACTCTCTCAACAAAAGCCCACGACGAGTGACGATTACTTTTAGCGTCATATATAATAAAAACGACTGCCTTAAAAACACTTGCAATAGTTTGATTTTCAGTATCTTTGGGCGAAAGAAAGAGTCCTGTTGCCAATGTCGTAACAATTTTATAAAAAAAGTAAAAAAGGATGGAATTAGTTCTGGTTTTCTTTAATATAAAGTGATATTTAAGGCTTTTAAAACAAATCCCATGAGATGATATTTATGGCGAAAGAAATTCAATTTACTCTACATTATTAAATATATTTTCAGTTCTGTACAGTATTGCTCTACTACCTTGTTTGCTTTGGATTTTACTTGGTGATTTTCAATTGAATATTTGCCTATAACTCAGGTTTACGAATATCCCAAAAAATCAACTTCTTTCTTAGCCTTTCTTAGCATTTTATGTAATACAACAACCATTATTTTATGCGACACTGTGCCACAGCCGATTACGGGGAGAGATATACATTTTTTCCACCACATCAATACCCACACAGCTACATGGCCTACACACACACTCACATCCACCTAGCATCATCAACACGGTGCACGCAGCAGGGTGGTCTTGAGTCGCCGTAGGCGATTGTTGGCGCATTGACACGGGCCTGTCCGCCCCGTGCCCGAATGGGGTCATGCTGTCATGCAATATTTATGTCGCTCGATGTTTGAAATTTGACAGCCAACGGAACCACGATAAATAATCGATCCCATACGGGAGGGGGCCCCCGACACACACACACACTTTATTGTGGTTAAAAAATGTGTGACAGAAACAAAGAGAACTCGGGCTGAAGCTTCGCTGTGTGGAATTTAAACTCCTGAATTCCCCTCCCATGCAAGATCTCCGGGCCCCGCTGCATGGGTAATGTAAAACCAAAAATTTAATTCAATTTCCCTGCCCCGCCCTCAGTTGCCGAAGCCTCTCGCCCCGTACAAACCGTGTGTTCCCCGATACTGCCAGTAGAGTTGGCGACCACACAGCGAGCACACAATGCATACCTGTGCGAATTCGACCAGGTATACGTGCGGCACGCTGCATGTAGTTTTGCTTTTCCATTTCTCCGTGCGGGAAGGGGCATGGGAAAAGGTTAAATTCCCCACAACGAATAGGCGGCGAACCCGGCACGGGAGCACACGCTGTCTGTCATTTGCAGACGAGCATCATGTAATGGGATTTGGTGGCATGTTTGATGCGAAGGCACGGCCACCGGCGCACCGGTATTATTACAGTAGCTGATGGAAAAAGAAAAACTTCGAACAACATGAATATGTAATCAAATTTCCGTCCCGTTAGTCTGTAGGCTGTGGAAATAGGCAGTTTTGTTAAATCACAAAAATTGAAAGCACAACAAGCAAGCGGGCAAGGATGGTGGCGGATGAAATAGAAAATTGATCTGGAATGGAGTTTTGCGTAAATAGCAAGTGTCAACCTCACCATGTTTTGGAAAAAAACAAAGCAATATTCAACAAGTTCATCTACCACCAAGCATAGTGCATAGAAGACATGTTTGATTGTTATCACTAATACTGACTAATAAAGCACTTTTGTGATGACGTCCTGTTGACTCATTTTTCAACTTTATGGTCATAGAAAATAGTGACACATTTAACATCTAAACCTTATATTATAATGCAGTATGAAGGATTCGGACACGAGAGTGTGTTAATTGAAAATGATAATCGTGAACAAACATTATTGCTGCATAAATGTTATAAAACGATAATATGTACAAAATGCAAGCCATTAAATATAGCAAAAGTACTAAATATTGTGATAAAATATACATAAAAAATTGTAAGTTGAAACACGATCGCTTACGCTAAGCAGACCGACGAGCAATAAATAAAATAAGTGAATCAAACTGATTTGATTGGATTTCAGGGATTTTTGAGGAGGAGAATAGTGCTAAATAATGTCTTAGTATTTAAGAGGCTTTTAAGGGATAATAATCAAAGTAAAAACTTACAAAACACCAACAGCTCCAACTGAAATGCCCGAAACCACCTACAACTGCAGATGCAGATGCTTTTTAGTAAATAAACAAATTAAAAAACAAAAAAAACACATATTTTTAACATGAGAGGTGTAATCACTAAGGTGTAATCAAAAACTAAGACAATAAAGCATTCGAAATAGGCAAACTAAAGCATTCGAATAAATGAAAAATACATAACAAATACTACGGAAATGATTAAGAACACTGTTAACTTGAATAAATGCAGTAGAAACACTAGAAAAAACCAAGTATAAGATAATCAAACAAAATAACAAAGAAATAAAAACATATATTGCGATTATTAAAAGCACGGTATTGAATAAAACAACAAATAAGTTAGAAACTATTAAAAATAACATGATAAAAAGGTAAAATCATATATTTTCTAAGAGTTAAATTATTTCTTTCCAGGAATAAAAAAACAACTAAAATTGCGCTATTATACGATAATGAGAAATGAACCAAAATAGTGTTATATAGCACAAGTCGGTTGAAGGAAAATTCGATATTATGTACAATTCATTCCAAACAATCCCTTATTTAAAATATCAAACATGAGCGTTTAACACATTGTACTAATTAATGGAGGTTTTTTTTTACTGAAACACCGTACCAAGCACGACCGGGGGTCGTCCATTTTGTTTCCTTGTTTTCCAAATGGAGTCCGATTTCCTTTACAAATTCCCCCCACCTAGACATAGCACACGAGACACGATCAATCATCATCCCCACCGGTGGAGCCAAATTTCAACCCTTACACAATTTAACCGCACGCTTCATGCAACCGGCCTTTCTGTCTTATGCCCGCCCAACAGCCTACCCAAGCATCAGGATGGATTTGTCCATAGCAGCACACACCCACAAAGCACATCGTCTGACGATGGCACGAAGTGCTGCCGCTGCTGCTGCTACTGCTGTCCCGCGTGCGTTGTGTGCTTGTTATGAAAATTAATTCAATTTTTCCAAATCGCAAAATATGTTTGCACCGCCATGGGCGCATGTCTATCATCTCATGCCGTCATGCCCGTCATCCGTCCGTGCTCACGAGCTGATTGTGGTGCTGGTGCTGTTTGGTGCTGTTGTCCTCATTCCGACAAACATCGTTCCATCAGCCAACTCCATCATCAGACACGGTGCACGGTTGCTACAAAACCACCGCCAGTTTTGGCGGAACAGGTCCACCGGGCGTTAGCCGGCAACTCTCACCTGAGCAACCGAGAGTGCTGCTGCTGCTGCTGCTGCTGCCTGCTATGTCTCACTCCCTCAGCAACTACACACCATACGGTCATTGTTTCCTTCATCTTCAGGTGGATCTACCTCGCACTAATCTGCACTGCAGAGGGAAGGAAATTCGAAACGCATTCTCAGCTCCGGCACGCCCGATCGGTGGTTACCGAATGGCACACAGACACAGGATGACTTCGTTATCCTTCCCGCCACTCGACGCTGGTATGGACGCTGGTTGAACTTTTTTTTATTGTGTTGTTGTCTGACCGCGCTTCAAATCCATTTCATCCCGTACCCACTGAATAGCCTGGTCTGCTTTTTTGTCACCCATCGCAAGGGTGAAAATCATCAACGCAACGAATTGAGTTTTACCCTCTCTGGGCATATTTTGCCGGTCGGCCTACACGTCAGTAGGGTGGGAATGGCCCGGACGGAGTCAATTGGATGGAAGGAAATTAGAATGTTTGCTGGAGGAAATTTTTAATCAAAGTATTTCTGCCAAAACCATACCATACAGCCGCCCGGATGAGGGCATGCACACTGGCCGGGATAGAGCCGGGATGGTGTAGGGGGTGTTGCTTGTTGCAAACGGTCAAACGTGGGGCATGAGCGCAAAAAACGGAACGATAAAACAGGGGTGTCTGAAATCATGGGGAATGAAAAGTACAGTGGCGTAATTTAGCTTTCCGAACGAACAGGCCCACCTGCTGCGATGGGAACAGGGGGAAATGGGAAGAACATGAATATAATCAATCCACGGTACACGGGAGATGGGTACACGATGATGATTGGTTAACAAGAGAGAGGTTCCTTTTTAACCTTTCCAGCGTGATATGCCAAACATTGTGAACTGATCACGACCATGATAATGCGGGAGGAGTTTTGTTAATCGAGAAGGTTTATCAAACATCAGCACGAATGGTTACAATAACAGCATTTAGTGCTATAATTCTGCATAGTTAAAAGATTGAGGAACTATTGGGCAAAAATAATTTATTTTCGATGTGACCTTCAGATGGTAATTTCAGTATGTTAAAGTTATTTTCATCAAATGTTAAGTGATGCAATGATTAAGATAAAATGCATTTCAAATTCAAAAACTGTTTCCAAACTATTCTAAGCGAACATTGCTTGGTATGTGTTTGGACTGATTGAATGATTAATCTACTCTGATACTGAGAAATACACTACTCAGACACTATTCATACGAGATATCATAAATTACAAAAATTATAATTATCATTCAAAAAGCCTACCGTAATTATATAGACAATCGTTTTTCGCGATTTGCGGAAAATCTGCAGGAGAAAAAGGTGAATGTATACTATTATTGTAAAATCCTATTTCACATCTTTGTATGTATTTTTTTTTTAATTGAAGACCACTTATATATGACTTATTACAAAAACATCGATTTTATTGCCGTACCATAACTATCAAGACACTTCAAAAAATGGGTTTTTTGTACTAACTAATGTATTTAAAAATAGTCCAAAAATACAAATAACATGTCTCAGGAATGTGTCACATAAATATATATTTTTAATGGTTTTTAAAAAGTGTTATTTAAACTGTTTTTATTGTTTTATGAATTGTATAAGGAGAATTATCATAAAGAAATATACCAATTTTTTTAATCTCTCTTTTTCGCAAGAATGATTGTTTTTAAAATACAAACAAAGGTAATTAAAAAGATTGTCAAAAAATAGCTTTAATTTGACATGAGACTTTAATCAAATAGACTTTAATCAATTTATTGAATAACGGTTCAAAACTGATCCGATCAAACAAAAGGGACACAAAAACCTCAACAACGATTTTTTAGCAAAACCAAAATGTTTGTTGTTGTTGTTGTTACATACATAGTTTAGGAATGTAATCATAACCTGATACTTTTTCCCCCCACCACCTACTTCACCATCGATGTTCTCTTAGGCAAAAAATGAAAATTAAAAAAAAATAAACATCTTACATGGTATTTAGCAAAATTCATACATTCACTGTCTTCAGCTATCTCCTCGGGATTTTCCACAATTCGCGAAAAACGACTGTCCATATAGTTACGATACATAACATATTGTCCATATTGCGCGGTAGTACATAACATCAGAAAATTTAACAAAGCTCAAAATCAATCCTGTTCTGCATGTGAAAAAGGCAACAAATTGACAAATCCCATTCGACAACAGTTAAACAGTATATTTCACGATAACTCAGGTTATCCTCAGATATAAGTCTTATAAACATATCAAGCAACACAATAAGCACTAAAACCATTGAAATTGATTATAACTTTCAGATCTTACAAAGGATTCAGTCTTCGCTTTATATGAAAAGACGCCTAAAAAGATTGTGACCTTGTTTAGTTACTAGTTTACAGTGTTATTTCGTAGATCAGTTACTTATTTTAAGTATCTCTGGCGCTGGCCGGTCTCGTGATACAGTCGTCAACTCATACGACTTAACAACATGCCTGTCATGGGTTCAAATCTCGGTTGATACGAGCCTACGTATTACTGACTATCCTGCTTATGGAGGAAGCCTATAAGGAAGCTTACTGAAAGCCAATCAAACAAGTGGTAAAGGCAGGAATTGAGCCAAATAAGAAGAATTTCTTTTAAACATAGTTTCCACATAAATGCTTTTAAAGTGCAAATACACATGTTCCATCCTTGTTTTCGAGATGTTATAGCAAAGTTACAGTAATGTTGTTTGGTTTCGATTGCCGATTATTTAGAGCTAAATTTGTTTATAATGAAAGGTCTCATCATCCGAAATAAATAAGGAAAATATGTAGAGATTACGTGTCTGTATGTTCCATATGCTTTTTGAAAGCCAGTACGATGCTATAAAGATAATGATTTGAGATGATGTTTTTTGCAAAAGATTCAGGACAAAACTAGAAATTTGCTGGTTTTTGCTTGAAGTAATCCCAAGCACTTTGGTATGTGATGTTTTAACCCGAAACACCACCTGTTCCTTTCTAAAATTAACGATTTGAGTTCACATAATGCTAGGTTTATTAGAATCCCTCTAATGCATGGTCTCAAACTCTTTATGAGCTAAACCATTTGGGTTTCTATTTTAATAACTAGAAAACATTAATTAAAGAACAGAAAAGCGAAAAGAGTTGACCAACTTTCTAACCATTAGAAAAAATTTAAAACAGCAACATGTTCCTTTCATTTCTGTTAAGCTGTCCCGGAACATAAGCTTTCATATAGTTGCCTTGTTGTACAACACACAATTAATAATCAAAAACATAACACATAGCACAATGCTTCTATCCTTCAATGAGCGTACTCACCACCAAGCACCATGATGCAGGCACAGCTCGAAATCTCTTATGCACGACAACACGACGGTTCTTTACAAATTCATTCCAATGCACCCTCCCCGCACCCAGCGTTCCCAGCAAACCCCATAGCACAATAACGTAACAAACAAGCAGCAGTGGCAGCAGAAGGTCTTTTCTTTTCGCCTTTTCACTGCACCAACCCATTGTGCAGGCAGCCCTTCCCCGTGCGCTAAAGTACACCCAAAGCACCCCCCGCCCCAAAAGAAAAGCACATTCAATCAAACGATCCAAAAGCCACAACAAATCGTTTTTGCCCGGCTAGAAGCATGGTGGAGGTGGATGAATGTACACAGAAGAAAGAACGAACCATGCAGCTACAAAGAATGACAAGGCTACAAAAGTGCAGCAAATCCGATCCGACGGCGACGTGCAGTGCCGCGCTCCACACGGCAACCAGAAGGTAAACACGTCCGTATGACACAATGTGAGTACAAAAACACACATACACACACATACCTATGACCCGGTCCCGTGAAATGAGCAATCTTGGGCTCGTACAACAAGTTCCGTCACCCTTCGATATCGGAAAGGAGCTGAAAATGATGTGAAAGAAAATATTTAATCACACACATACACACTCAAGCACTGTTGGCAGTTTAGCCGAGCAAGAAAGGCGATTCAAAAGTGAGCAAAAAAAAAAGAGGCAACACAAACACTATCGACGGGGAAAAGCGTTTCCCGCTTGAACGTGGACCAAAACCTGACAGCGAAAAGGCGAGCGCTTTCTTTGCATCGCACTGTGCGAGCGACTCGCGCCTAGCACCGTCGCAACATAGACCGGAAAAATGGAGTTTGGGACTGAATGGTCAAACAACAAACGGGGACAGAAAATTATCAAACAAAAAGTAATTAATTTCTTTTCCACTTACTAACCCCTCTACGAGGCTACCCCCATCGGGGAAAATGACGATCAAAAAGGGAGCACGACATGGCGATTGAAAGGACATCCTCTGGCCACGGGAAGGATGGCTGGCCGTGAAGAAAAAAAACTGTAGTTTATTTCTTCCCTCGTTTGCAAAGGCAGCAAGCAGCGGAAAACTGGTGCATCGAGTGAAGGAGTGATTCTGCCGGCGCTTACCAGCTGTGACCATGCCAAAGTCGATTGGAGTAAATATAATCATGCGAAGATGTCATAACCATAAGGATGTTACGACTCATGATGGTAGGGCAAGGAGAGAAGGGTTTACGCTGGAAGGTGGCCACGATCGCTTGGGAGTAAATTGAATTTGGCACTTGTTGCCGTTAGCGGAGGTTAGCGAGGGTTGAGGTTGAAATATGTGTTGTGCAGGAAATTCATAAAATCATCGTACTTTATCGTACATCCTGACGTTATAGAATATATTTCAGTGTAAAGTTTTCTTTGCAATTTTTCTGTTACTTGACATTTTATGTATAAAATTTGAAGATTTTTTCATTGAGGCTTTTTTACAGGGTTTGGCACGATCTATTCTAACAACATTCGGAAATCAACCAAAGAACCTCGGGAAACTCTATAACAATACAACCTAATGTTACAGGGTTTTCGAGGATTATATAGACATGTTCAGCGAGTTGTAGATTCGTTCAGGCATATAATAGACTCTTTCAGCGAGATATAGAATTGTTCGGAAGTAGGTGTAACATGTTCGGTTATACTGTAGAGCTGTCACTTTCGTACCCCTTGGACTGCAAGTTGGATCATTCTCATCAGAAGGTAAACAAACGGTTTTCGAAAAATATGCTTTTTTCAACTAATTTATGTATTAAACAGCTTGGAGAATGATTATTAGCTACTTTTAGGACTTTTAAGAATGAAAAATTGAACCCTGCGGCACAGTGTGTAAACAAAACAAATGACAGCTCTACAGAATCGCTGAACATGTCAACGCCTACTTCCGAACAATTCTATATCTCGCTGAAAGAGTTTATTATATGCCTGAACGAATCTACAACTCGCTGAACATGTCTATATAATCCTCGAAAACCCTGTATTGTGCTATTAACTAATGATGACAAAGTAATAGTATAATAAAGTAACGTAATGTATAAAGATCAACAATTAAATCACACCGTAACCGAAAGTCAGATACGAAATGAAATGCAGAAGAAGTAATGCAAACCAAAAATAAAAAAAAACGATCATTACCATGCCATTACTATACGCCTAAAGGTATGCAATATGAAGTACAACAAATAATTAAAGGGGGGATCTTTCTAAACAAGACATTAAGTTTAATACTATTACAAAAAATGGAATGCTTATTATAATGATGACTTCAATGAGGCACTGTGTAAGTGTCATATATATATGAATAAAAGAGGAAACAACATTGCTAGAGAGAAGATCATTCCTAAAGAGCTATCTTTTAACGCTGAAGTTGCTACTTTACTACGTGAAAAAAGTTCAACACCACGAGCGCATTCTGACGAGGTCAGTAAAAAACAAACTTTCGCTTGTTTTTCTATGACTTTGCTTTCAACGAAGTGGAAAGTTGAAGCACACTTTACTGTAACAGCTGTTATTTTCAAGATCAGTTGAAAATCGTTGGGTAAAGTACTGTTGCATTGGGATTGTGTACATACGTATGAACTGCTTAAGAAAGTTGTCGATAGTTTTGTTGTGGTGATGGCTTTAGCTGAATGAACTTAATCCAAAGAAATCACACCAAAGTGCTGATGGCTAAAGGTAGACTACCGGCAGAATTTCTTCAAGGCTGGTTTCATCGTCGAAAGCATCAGATGAGCTGAGTTAGGATGTTGATAGCGATTCATGATTGTAAATAGGTTCTAGGTTTGACTGTAATTGAATTAGAGGTCTTCTAATCGTTACACACTGTAACATATTATTCTAGGTTCACGAAAATCTCATCTCAATGTATTTACAATTGAACTGCTGTGAAACGGGTGGATCATTTTTTTAAATAATAGGAATGAATGAATTTGAATTTAATGAATTTTCACCTAAAACATCACATTCTGAGCAATGTTCAGTTATCTGCAATAACAAATATATAATCCCATCTCCTCATCTCCGTACTAACTGAAGCACATTCATATCATAACAACAATGAATCTAGTCAATCGCATAATGATGCAACATATCTTCATAACCACCTCATCTTGAGTTGATTAATTACTCCAAAGTTGCCCGTTTTCACCACCTCACTAGAGGCATAAAGGGCAGCACCAATGGACAGTGCCCAATGGTTCCACTCCCTTCCCACATGGCCAAGTAACGCTTCACGCTGCAGAACTATTTTCCGTCACACATATGAAGTGGGTCCCATGCACGCATTTGTCTTTGAGCTTGCTTAATTAAGTGATGCTTTCGGAGTTCCAAAGCCATACCGGATCGTTCTATTTTGCTGCCTCACTGTAGTTACTAGCTGCTAGCCCCCGAGGTCCTGCCTGTCATCTTTCATCCTATTCCCAGCCAAAGTAGCAAATTGACAATCATTACTTTATGCATCTCGCTCTCTCTCTTCATCTATTGCAATTAGCTGGTGGATTAAGACGAAAGCTTCATTATGGCAGCAACTTGAGACATTTTGTATGAGCATAAAGAGTGAGCAAAAAGAAACACACACACACACACACACACACACACACACATTACCATTTTCAAGGAACACATCGGGCAAAAAGCGATACGATTCGCTAGCTAAAGGAAGAAAAGGAAGGCAGAAGGGCAGGAAAGTAATGTAAATTACAATTTGTATCTATCAACTGCAGCACCAACCTCTGGCCAGTCACCGCTTCTCTAGCTATACACGACCAGAAAGATCATTGAAGATCCTGAGGGCGTTTAAACGATTTTGCCTTGCTAAAGAATGAGAAAGGAAGTAACATGATGAGCGAAAAAAGAGTCCGACCAAACGATAAGATAGCGCTGTAAAGTTGGTATGAAAATTAATAAAGTACCATCTTTATCATTGTCTTTAATCGTGATTCGAGTGGGAGGGTGGAATAAACGGTACTAACTATTACCGAGCGAAGGAGAGAGAGAGAGAGAGAGAGAGTGTGCAACATAAGGAAAAAAGAAGCAACGAATGCGCCATTAAACAATGTAATCGTTTGAATTGATACAAATATTCATAAAAAATGGCAAACTCTATGACCAACCTCAGCCCTTTTTTATGCAAATAGTTATAGGAATTAAGTTTAAAACAAAAATAGTTCTTCAATTTAATTAGAATTCAGCTCCTGCAATGCTTTAATCCACGCCAACAACTTTAATTTTGCTATTCTTGTCTAACCATAATTTAATATAACTTCCCGATCAAGCAAAAACTTCTTTTTTTATAACAGCCTTCTTCCCACGTTAAGTAATCAAATAATCACAAAAAATGTTACAAAAAAAGATGCAATATTTTATCATTTTATATTTTTACAACCACAAACCTTCCCATTTTACCACGACACATCTGAAGAAATCGTGCAAACACACACATATAAAAAACCCTCTCTCCGGGGAAAACGCTATCCTAAAACGAGGTAAGGACAAAGACCAAGAGCGACGCGTAAAGTGGCGAAGAAACAGCGACGGCTACAAAAACGACCACACAGAGCGACCGCAAAAAATGTCCCTCCCCTCTCCCCCAGCAACCTGCTCGTCTTCGACCTAACCTCACCCGCAAAAAGAGCCACCGACTCGATACGCGCGCAAAACCTAGACACAGATGCGATCGGTAGAGTTTTAATCCCGGCCCCGGATTACTGCATTATTTATTAACAGCTTCGGTGCCCTCCTGGTCGCCGCAGCCGCCATCCCACAGGACACCGATTTGACCGGGACAGCAAAAGAGGAAGAAATAGAAGAAAGGTCTACGACAACCAAGCTACTACAAAGCCCAACGGTGCGAACAATGCTGAATGTGCAAACCCACCGGGCGAAGCAGTACACCACCCACAAAGATAATGCTATTTCTAGGGACACACATCACACGGCAGAAAGAGAGAGAGAGAGATGGGTACAAAAAAAAAAAGGAAAACCGATCCCCAAACGATGGGTAAAACACCCCCACTCCAGCAGTAGAAGCGGCGCGATCCAACCGCGAACCTTACCGCGGGGTATTCATTTTACCAGGCTTTATGGCTTTATTATCCCCACAAGTAACTTCGCGAATGTCACTGCACTTTATTAAAAAGAATCCGCCACGGATCGACGAACGCGACCGCGGCGCTTGTTGCCGTGGATCCTAGAGAAGGGTCCCTCCTCTTCCTTGCCTTCCGAAAATTCAATGCTCCATTCGCGCTCTCCCTCCACACCACACTACGCCAATCCAATGCTTCATTACGGCTAATGGTGGATAATAGGGTCTCTAAAATATGTACACGACCCGTGCGCGACCCGTCCTACGCCTTCTTCACGCCGCGAACCTGTCACACTACCTCCTTGAGTCCGGGGTGCAGTAAGGCAAGAGTGTGCGGAGTACGCACTGGTGGGCACTTTTGTCTCTTATCGATGGATAAAGGCTGGCTTTTCTTGCGAATCGTTCGTAACGGGCAGACCGTTATCCTTGTATCAGCATTTCTATATCTGCGTGCATGCGTCGATGCGGAGTTCCTCCGTCCAATGGGGGGTTGGGCACAAAATATGAAACATTGGCACTGGGGAGATCATTATTTATAATAAGGTAAACGGCTTGGGTAAATATTTTTGACAATGTGAGTCTTTTTTTTACCTCATTGCGCCACTCTGCGCGGAGTCATGCAAAGAGATGGGTTTGATGTAGTTACAAATTTCGATTGAAATATCAACAAGCTTTGGAAGCTCCGGAGATTAGTATGTTTGTGGCTAATCGAACAAACAGCTATTGCTGTTCATTAAATTAAATATAAGTGCAATCAAAAATAAAGTGAAAAGATTACCTTTGAATGCAGATCGTGCATAAAATGACTAAAATCATTAGAGTCATTATTACAGTCAATATTGTGATTTGGATTAATTGAAACGTTTAGTAATAAAACTTTTAATTTATTCTAACTAATTATAGTTTTAGTTATAGTTATATTTATTTTCATTGTTTACTATTTCTAATTACAATATAATGGAGTTCTGATTGATATTAGACCTTTTATGCCTTTTACACAATATACTGGATAAATTTGACAATTTACATGTCATGATAGGATCTTGTTTCAGCAGTCGCATTAGAGTGAAGTTCTTGTGCAGGGAAAAAAAATCTAGCTAATTAATTATTTAATTTTAATTATATTCTATTATCGTTCTAACAAATCTATTTTGACTTAAAACGACACATTAAATAACATACAATGGCAGGATACTCATTTTCGAAACAGTTTATAAGTCAGCGTGATATTGAAAATGAACTTTTCTTGTCGGTTCCATTACTTCTACAACATGCTGAAGTTTAAAGTTTAATACCCCAAAATCCTTCTATCGATGTTCCATTTCAATGGTTTCGTTTACTCGTTGTGACACCAATGATTATCATTCTGTTAGCTTACTGTTGTTTTATTATTGATTCGTTTGATTTTTCAGATTTTATCAGCATCTTTATCATCTTTTTGTAACCGCATCTTGTTTTCTTTTTCTAAATTTTTTATTTTTCCTTAGCTTATTTATTGATAGTTTTTCTTGTTTTTCCTTATTAGCTCTTACTGGTTTATTCAGGATAGTAGTTTTGCATTTCTTTCTTTTGTATGTCTTGTTATTTTCTTATTTTCTTATTTATTTTATTTTTCTTCTTCAGTTTGAAGGCTATGCTACTTGTAATATCTTTTCAGATTTATTTTCATATTATTATTATTATTATTCACACTAATAAGTAATAATAAGTATAATTATGTTATTATACTTGGTTTTAGCGTTTATTATTACGATACTTACATTATTGGTTGTATAGCCATCGATGCAAAGAAATGCGCTATTTTTTTTTAAGCAAAGAAATACCTTCGAAGTATTTTTCTATTGAGGTTTTTTTTTCTTCGATCTTCGATAACTGTGACATTCAGCTTATTATTCAACTATTGATGTCGGTGGTAGATGAAAGAAAGATACGATAATTGTCAACCTCTGTGCAATGTGCAATAATACCACTATAATGTTTAGAGAAACATTTTATTTACAAGCATTATCTAGTGAATGTAGTAAAAACATTTAAAAAAACACAATGTACACAAGTTGACAATGCAAACAATATTATGAACAATATATGGATTTCACAACCAAAAATTGATCCCTTTGGCATTTTTTCAACTATTAATACCTATTTTTTCCTCCCGAATAAAAAAAAAAACTATGTTTTGCTGCTGCATCATAATACAAAGGTGTACCATAAATAGCCAGTTTCAAAGAATCTAATTCAATTTTAAAGAAAAGTAAAACAGCAAGAGAATAAACTAAAAATGAATGAAGTTTGCATAATCTTAAAATTTCAAATAAAATTTTCAAAAATCATGCCAAAACCATTCCAGCTTTAAAGTTTTGTCATCAACCGGACAGGTTTAAACCGAATTTATTTTATTTTGCCGAAGGACCGAAACGAACCAAACAAACGAACAACAACCATAACCATTTCGCGCATCCTGCATGGACGAATTATATCGTCTGCTTCAAAACACACGTGTTAGCTGTTTTTTTTTCTCTCTCTCTCTCTCGTTTGTGCTAGCGTAAAAGTATCACCTTCCTACGAGCGAAACATAAAAGTATTCTTTTTCATTCCTACCAAAGCCGGCATTCGCATCGAATTCGGAATCCCAGAGAAAGGGAACGCCACACCACCAAAACATGGGAAAATCGTGTAAAACCTGACTACACAACAACGCCCAAATTGCAAGGGTTTTCCACGGGATAGTGAGCGTATGGGGTAGAGTGAAGTGCAGTGCTCGTGAAATGCTCCCTCTTCCTGCTTCGCGGTAAGAAAATGCCATTTCGTGGCATTGCTTGCCAAAATACCATAACCCAGCGGACTGACGTGTGTGTGTGTAGTGCCTGTTATTAAGATGAGCCTGCCGCCTTGGCGGGTGCTCGTTTGCGCGCGTACTGCCGCTGAACATTGTATAAAATGACATCACACCATCGAGTGGGATCGCGCGAAATAAAACCCCAGATGGTGTAGGTGCCGCCGTTTCTATGGCGATGCTGTGCTTTTTTATGCTAAAAACACACACACGAACGAATGTAAAGCCACGGAAGTGAGGCGAAATTTACGTGTACGTGTACGGTATTGCATAAAGATTCGATATATTGATTATATGCTGCAGGAAATTTCACATTAAATTCATGACAAGGGCTTAAAATGCGCATTGTGGTACATTGAAATTTATATTTAGTATTTTTGAACACTTATAGAGCACATACTTTCAAACGTATTACCATGTCAACTGTAATAAATGGCGATTGCGAGTTTTTTTTCGCGGACAAATATAACATATGAAGCTTTTTTTTCTTGATAATGAAATTCTTGATTTTTCACGTAAAACTTACATTCAATACAATAAAACAAACGTAAGTATGTCGTCTTGATCGTCCTTGATAAACGCCTAAAAGTATGCAATGAGGTGAAGTCACTCATTGATGGCCTTTTTAAGCGCCTTAAGGTATTCAAGAAGCTCTATTAGTAAATTTTTAATCCGCGTTAACTTGTGTTGATAACATTAATAACATTAATAACTTTAATATGAAGTAACTGTTTAGAATTTCAACAATTAATCATATTGCATCAAATTTCGATGAGAAGCAATAAGTTAACAAAAAGGTGCACCCGTTACTAAGCAAAATACGGATTAAAAAAGCTATTAGAGTATAGTTAAATGCTCCAAAGCCTCAGCATAGCCAACACTATATTGTCCAATATTACATAAATTTTGACCAGTAGTTCGAACCGATGCTCGAACAACTTCTCTAACCCACTACATTTTTCCGATACTTTCTCTTCAGGCATTATTTATTTTAATACTGTTCATGTCTGTTATGGAACAACAAACAAAAAAAAAACTTCCTCAATAAGCCCTCTGTCACCCGTAATCCACCACACAGTACAGCCTACCGTCACGATAGAGCCATGGAATTGGATAAGAAATCTTCGTTATATTTTACCCGTAAACCGTAATGAGCCATAAAGGCAGAGTCGTCCTGTCCTGGGCGACACCGGGACGGCACTTCCAATCGTTACGCAGCGCCTGTTCCGATTGTCCCCTTTACGCTGGCTGGCTGGCTGGCTGGCATCGGTTTGCCGCCGTGCCGTTCACATTTTAATAAAATGCAATCCATCTAGCCTGAAGCCCGTACTTACGCGGTAAGCCGGCGGTATGTCCTTTTACACACCTGGAAACACCTGGCCACCGTCATTAGACGGTGCAGCAACAGCACCATGGCAGCAGTTCGAACGATACTGTTATTACTGCAACGATGATCAGGTGTGGTCGTACTTTGAATGGGCAAAATAAATGTGGTTCATTTATTTAAAAAAAAGTAGTTTCATTTTTAAGTGGGTTTTCTTCTGAAAAGTACATGAACAATTGCTTCATTTGCAATATTCGTACAAAGTACTAAATGGAAGCAAAGAAAGCTCTCTGTAATTGAATATGTTTAAGCATGTTTTTGTGTATCAAAATACGATAAACTCTCGATAACTTACTTTCCCCATGACTCTATTGTGCGTTTTCTACTTCTTAAGCTAGTAAGATCCAGAGGATTAGGCAAAAAACATTGCACAACGAACAGAAAGGCACGAAGAATGCTATTCCTTCCGTCTTTCACCTATTCCGAAAGAATCCCATCACCGTAAATGGGACATATTTGGGGTTTATCGTTCTATGCACCCGAAGAACTTCCACACCCATCCGCTGGCCATCTTGCACATCCCTATGGCCGTGTATCCGAAGGTGAAATGGTCATTCCAAAGGGAGAGCTAGTGGTGGTGGACAGTGAAATAAAAGAAATACCATTTCACACATTCAAATCCCTCAACCGAAACCGAAACTCCCCGTACGCAGGTGAACACGACCAACCGGGACCAACCCCAGGCAGACACGTGGGGGGATATGTTGCTGTGGCCTCCCTTGGCCAATAAATACATGTTCGTCTTGTTCGACCTGGTTCAAACAAGGGGTTCCCTGTCGTTTACTGTTCGGTCCCAACTTTATGTCCCAAATGCCACACACACAGGGTCGCACACACACACATAAACAGCATCTCTCAAGAGTCACATAAATCCCACTGTTTGGAACTAATGCTACAAACAACACGCGTGCGGTGACAAACACGCACACACACACACACATGTCTCCTTCGTGTATCCGTGTAATGACGTAGTGGTGGGGATTTATGAAACCTGATATCACACACCATCATAGCTATATCATCAGCGTAATGTGACGGTGTTTTGCCAAATAACTTCCAACCGAGTTTGGTGATAGGAATGAGCAAATGGTGCAAGGTGATGGAACTCAAACCAACGCCGTAAGAGTTGTTTCCCATCCTGAGGGACTCCCCGGGACTGATATATCCTTCAACGGCCATTCCAAGGGTATGGGAACGCTCCGAGACGGTCTTAAGACGGTCTTTGGAGTGGAAGGTGGAGCGCGGTCGACGCCGAACGCACCGTGAGCAATTTATAATAATTTATTATTTTAATATCATTTATTACTCACGCGCTGCTGTGGTAGCGGTGTGAGCCGTCTCACTCACTGCAGGTGGAAGTTAAAGACGAGAATATTGATTTTGTGTTGTTTTTTTCTTCTTTCGTACAGGAGGGTGCATTTTGAAGGTGTCTATCAAGCTTTAATGTGATAAATTAATAGGGTCGTTTAGTTTATGCGATGCTTTAATGATTACCACGGAGAAAATTTCTCCGAAAAATAGCATGAATTCATTTCAGCAAAATTATAACACTCGCGTTGAATTTAAACAGACTGTTAAAGGCCGGGGGACACTGTCTGTACTCGCTAGTGTAACTTCAATTTTCACTAGCGCATCTAGCGGTGCCTGACCGAAGCAATTTTAAAAACAACTTGAAGCCGCTTCAGAAAATATGTTATTTTTCCATGATTTTATTTCAATCGGATAAGAAAAGCTTTGTTCAAGGTAGATACGCATGTTTTGCACGCATTGCATCCATGTCTGCAATGTAAAACGATGAAAATAATACTTCATTTTGAGATTCAGCACGACCATTCCCCCGACGACCAAAAAAAGCTTCTACCAGCCGCCGACAGATGCGCTAGTGAAAATCGAAATTACACTAGCGAGTACGGACAATGTCCCCCGGCCTTTACATTCTAGAATGATATTTGTAGGTATTTGTAGTACTGTAGGTATTTGTAGTACTGTAGGTATTTGTAGTACTCATACTGGTATGTGTAGTACTGAGTGAACAAACTTATAGCACTGTTACAATCGGTGAATGCGATCGATCGAGGCCTTTCTTCTGGCATGATAATGATCGCTAAGGTTACGATCAACATTCGTAAAAAAAACGAAATGCTGATGCTGTAGCGAAACGAGAAATAGGTTGGTGTACAATTTATAAGGACACTTACATAACTAATTACTGAATAACAAACAGTTCCTTACGAGATATTCATCATCTAATCATCAAAGCTAATGTATGTAATGGAATATCCAATAAGTTGCATAGTTTTCTACAATGGTTCTAAATTCACATTGGCTCAAGGCGGTTAGATGGCTAACCATCAGTAGAACAAAATAATTTTCCAGTCATAAAAATGACCAATTGCTTGAATTTATAGGTTGCTTCGAGAAGCAACTCATAAACATGACTACTTAAGCTGTATAACGTCTATCAGATCGATCGAAGTCATTCATCCATAGAAGATCCATCCATAAAAGTTCGCATATTAGTTATATTCAGAACTCTTCCGAGTAGGCAAGTACATTGATTGATTGGGAGCAGGGGCAGATTAAACAGTACGAAAACTAAGCGGTCGCGTGGTGACCGCAAAATCTCAAGGGGCCCCGAGAAAAAGAACCAACCCCGTGCTTACTAGTGAAGGTTTCTTGCGGTCATATTAATTATATTTGTTACAGAAAGGAAAAGTAAAACAAAAATATATATATAAATGAAATGAGGATTTATTTTTAAATGCCTCTTCACACAAGATATGCACATACATTAGAGGATTATTAACTGGAAATTGCATGAGTCTTTAGTCATCGACTAACGTTGTAATGCCAAATAAGATATGGAAATGTAATGTCGCTTTCATTGCGTTAATTCCTTCTCTGAGTCATTAAGTTTGTTTTATTGTTTTATTATTTAATTTGAAACAAACATCTTACAATCTGTTTTAATGGTGTATTGCTTCAAAGTTCATGTAGGCCACATCTTGACTTTATTGACTTTTAGTTCCAAAATAATATAGTTGAAACTAAAGGTCATTGAAGCTTTGATATCAGAACGATAGAAACAATATTTTTAAACTTAATCCAATGTATTCTAACACATAAAATATGTGATTGATAAAATATAGTCTAGTGGTGATCTTGGTAAAGGATAAAAGGAACATTACCACCCTGAAGTTATTATTGGCAAAAATATCTCACGAGAAAGAGAAAGAAGAAAAAAACACCAAGCCAAAAGATTAACAAAACCGATCAACCGACCATTTCGAACGTGTCAATTTTAAGTGAAAATAAAAACCTACACTGCACTACGGCAATAGGTTTTTAAGCCCAACGCAAACGAGCAGTTCCCGCGCGGTGGCAAAATTCCATCAGCCAAGGGATTTTACATGAATTTCTATCACCCCAGTCGTCAGTGGTCGTCCAGCACCGATCGGTCAATATTGTATCGTCCATCTGGGTACCCTGAAACCGGTAAGCCGTAATCACCATCACCGTAAAGGTAGAAAGGACAGCTATTAAGAAAAAAAAAATCATATTGTACCGAACAAATTGCAAGCTGAAAATGACCTATTCAGGGAAAAAGGAGCCCACTCCCCACTGCACTCAGATATAAAGTGGATCAATGGTACGATCAAAATCTAAATCCATCAAAATCCATTCCGCAAGACGAATGTAAAATTGGAAATAGGTACCACAAAGTTAGGCCGAACTTTGTGTGCTGGGCAGAAAAACAGCAGCTTAACCACAAATGTTATACAAACTTTCGCTCGGTACACAGCAGTACTACAAGCGCAGGACCCTACACTTTCACCCTAACACACAATGTTTATTTACGAATCCATGCAACTGTTCGATGTTTTCGTTCCTCGAAAAACTAGCACATGAAATTTGAGCGAATTGATTCCGGGTTGGCTTCCCCGGTTAGATGCTTGCACCCAAAAACCATTATCCATTTCGCCCCTCGAGGTACCTAGGGAGCAAAGCACAGATGATGCAATCGAATGTGTTTGCTGCTCGTCAAACATATCTGTGTTCTGTTTCGAATCCTATCCCTCACCGTTGTTCCTTCTAATCCATAGGGTGCATCCTGAGCGTGTTGTTTTCTTTTTATTAATCACCAGCAATTTTCCGAATATTCTCCGCACCAGGGGAGAGGAACACATTTGCCCGTGCACGGCCAACCGAGGCAGCAAACACCCCTTTTTTATTATTTTTTGGGACATCCATTTTCCTAGCAGCACCCATAATCCTTCCTCTGTGCGCTGGTAATGGGCATTAGATTTCCCTGCCCGATGATACGATGCCTTGCGGGATTTAACATTCGGTGCGGAGTGGAAAATATGACCCCGTCTTCGAATGTCTGTCATAATTAATGATGATGATGGGGAAAAGAGTCTTACGGTTCATGTCCATTTTGGTTGCAGCCACAGGCGCATGTTTTGAGTTTTGTTGGTTTTTTATTACAACCTCGGGCGTTTAAAGTGAACGCATAAAGGGGAGGGAGGTTAGGCTGGTTCGATAGCTGACCAAATATTTACATTTCCTGGTCCAGTGTCCTTTTTCATGTGTTTGAGAAGGTTGAAATCAGTTTGAAGGAGGGAAACTCTTGCATGTTTAGTTGGATGATCGGATCAAGTGCATCTGGTTTGATTCGTTTTTATTTTTTTCCGGAGAAGAGAACAGCATAATTTATGAACCATCATGTCGTCGTTCCACCCTTTGAAAGATAATGAGCTGGGCCTTTTTGTATGACTTCTAACCAGTTGATGTAAATGGAGGACATTTCACCAAAGCAAACCTTTAAACTAGCGAAGAAAACGGGAATTTGATGACCAAACTCTGTACACAACATGTTGCGCGGACATTAACCACGTAAAGATTGATTGTGATTAGCCATAACATCCACCATGACACTGTTTGCGTTCGATTGAAGCAAAATGTGGCTATCTGGTATTGCAGGCATGCTCTCAAGACTGGTGAGAAAAAGCAAAAACATTTAAGAGCGCTTAGTTCTGATAGCAGTCTTAAGACGGTCTTAAGGCATGGGTGCAGGACCGTGTCAAGCAATACCTGGTATAACCGATTTCAAATTGGACTGCTAGACTGGAGCAACTGGTTCAGCTACGAAAAAAGTATCTAAATGATATAAACACTACTATTCATAATCATCTGTTGCAAATATGTTACATGTGTACGAGAACTACCGTGACCGTGACCGTGAGCGGTTTCGGACACTCCTGAGGCAGGCCAAGACCGCAAAGCGGTTGTAGCGCCGGATAAGTAAGTAAGTAAGTACGAGAACTACAAGAATGGTATCAAAAAGTAAATCTGTTTAAATGACACAAGAAAATCCTAGGAAAAAGTTCACAAATTACATTTTAATCAGATGAAATTGAGGCGCATCTCAATGTATTGGTTGTACAAAACCGTCTAAGAATTTTTACTCAATTGGGCAAACAAGCGTATTTTTTATTTCAAATTGTTTATGGCACACGTTATAATGAGCCACGGGTACCCTGAAATTGAAATTTAGACTTAGTAACAATGGCGTGGTTCCGGGTTACGCAGACTTTACTATTAATTTATACTTTTATCTGAGTAAAAACAATTATTTTTAGTTCCGAATTTCTAGATTCTTCTATATGTTTCAGTAACTGCTCGGGATCCACTGAATGATTGAGTTCTTGTTCGTGATGATTGGGATTGTTCTATTCCATGTTTCAATTACTATTCTGGACAGTTTAGTTACCGGATCCAAAACTTGTTTTTTAACTACCCATATGTAATGTTTCAGATTCTTTATTCCATAAGTTGTTCATAAGCTGGATTGTATAATATTGGCTCTGATTCATCATAACCTGTCAGTGTCACTATCATTGTTTAAGACCTTAGCTATCGACCTATCCATTCACCTTACATGAAATCATTACTATATAGGATACTGAAGGCACAAACTGGACTTCAAAGCATCTTTGTTACGAACGTTACTAAAAAGATTTCGTAAGGTTTCTAGTGGATATTTACCTCAGAAGCGACAACGAGTACTGAAACCCTTATTTAACCCCTTATATACGTGTCAAAACTATGTTTAAAAGAAGACTGACTGACATGCAACATCGTTACGCACATCTCAACTTCCTTTTAGTTGTCGGTGCTGATTCACGATCCGAATTAGGTTATAAATCGAGGCTCTAAGTTGCGATTACCG
The DNA here is from genome assembly GCF_943734685.1 of Anopheles coluzzii. Lineage (NCBI taxonomy): Eukaryota > Metazoa > Arthropoda > Insecta > Diptera > Culicidae > Anopheles > Anopheles coluzzii. Next base: position 16,308,469 of record NC_064671.1, on the reverse strand, counting down.
TTTATACTGGTTTAAGTAAGTTAATGTTCAATAGCTACTATATCCCATTAACTGTCATTGTTTGTGAATATTAGTTTCGTTGTAATCCAGTCTAAGGTTTCAATATATTTTGAGTTATTCTGAACGGTTACCTTACTGATATAATTTTCTGATATTATAAAGCATCGTGATGGGTCATGGGCAAAATGTATTGATCATTATTTCATATGACGTTCTTCTATTGCGCTTTTCATTCAAGCATGTGTAATTGTTTCGCTCCCTTCCCTACCAGATTGTGGCCGAATTTCAAGCGCAGTTTCGCCAATCAGCTTGCATTCCCGTTTCGCGGAAAAGCGTATTTGTTCGAAATAACGAGCAGTGTGCTGCGCTGAGGTTCCCATATGAAACCTCTTTTTTTAGTTTACATGTCATTAAATTAACGATAATGCGGATCACTCACTGACGGCCTGTCCAATTTCGCAACCTACCCTCTTCACGATTGATTTGCGCTACACGGCAAAAAATAGTGTCCCCCGTTCTTTTATTCACTTTTCAAAGGAATGATGGGAATGTTGATTCTGAGCATCTTTACACAGCTGCAGCAGCTGCTCTATAAATAATGATTTAAAAATAATATATAAAATAAACTATGAACTGCTAAACTGTAGTTTAGTTCCATTGTTAATGCATCATAATTAGCAAACATGTTGCAAAATGCTTAAACATACTTTTGACACGCGTTACAACGCTTTGAAAAGCGTAACAAAACCTCATCCGTTCTGGGATAGTTGTAAAAGTGACGTATTTTTGACAGCCTTTACAGTAACTGCTCTCTTTCTTCTACACTCCGCTGCAACGAAACGAACCGGGTAAAGTAACCCTTCCCTTCGCTCTATTGGAATACCAACTCGCTAATTGAACCATCGCTAAAGAACCCAAACTCCGAGACAAATCTGTACATTCACTCGAACCGTTTCAAGTGGATCTGCACGTGCAATGCACATAAGTAGGGATTCCCTCTTTAAAAAATATTGATCCCACACAGCACAAAACCCCCTTGGTGCAGAGTATGATGCGTTGCTCTCACGACGGACGCTGTTTTGACAGTTTATCATGCGTTAAAAGTAAGCATTAAGGTAAACGGTGATGGAAAACTGGCCCTAGGTGGCAAGGGAAACGACGACGGTTCGATCGGACCGATGCAGCAGCAGCAGCAGCAGCAGACCGATGCTGATTGCACACGTGCAGCGGAAGAAGCGGTTCGAGATGATGACACGGGACACGATGCCTTAAAGTGGAGTTACGATGAGGTGAGCGGGTTTTGGGAACCGTTTATTTTTGCCGTTGGGGGTTTTCTTTCATAAAACCCCTTTTCAATGTTGTTCCATCCTATTAGGATATCTTTTGTTAGAGAAAATGTTGAAAAGTTGTTGAGAAAAATGGTAACGAAGCGTTTTCCCACCAACCAATTAGGTGGTTTTAATCCTATACAAAAAAAAAACAAACTCTCATCCGCATGATCGTTTACCATTTAATCAGAATATCCGGCTTAGGTATCACTTGTGACATGTATCCGGCATAAAGCTACATTGCTCGTGAAACCAACATGTTCAGTGTGCATTGTATGGTTTCATATTCCAATTTAATAATTACCTCAGAAATTGAACATTGTGTTGGCTAATTAGGTTAATAATACGATCCCCACAAGAGTATGAATGATTGTAAGAAGAGCTATTCAGCTTCTTAAATGCTACAATGAATTGGATTGCAGTAGACAATAATGAAAAGAGCTATGAGATTAAACTTGCCAGTCCAGTCGGTCTAGTTATTTCTATGAAACCAAAATACAAAGTACGGCAATTGTTTTTACACATCATAACCTAAATTACAGAAAATATTATAGGCTTCAACTAAGTGACAATGCGCTCCGTGCGAAGTTCGCACGTCTAGATACAACAATCCAAACCAGGCTGACCAGACCGAGTTGACGAAAAATCGGGACACGCAGTAAAAGAAACAAGAAATCGTTTTTTTAGAAGACAAACAATAAGGAAGCATTCTCCTTTACTTTTATAACAATACAATATTACTTCGACGTTAAATGTTCATTTTCTACGCTTGTTGACTAGTGGTGTGCCAAATGAACCAGAACCGTATGGTCCATTCAGTTCGTGTGAAAAAAAGAATGAACCGGTTCACAAGAAATGAACGCTATGGTTTCTTTGGATATATTAGGCCGCAAATATACGACGCGCGTTTCCGCGCCCGCGGAAACGCGTATAACAATCTAGCCATAGAAATGAAATGTCATTCGAACGCGCTACCGCGGAAACGCAGAGATGCTTATGCAGGATATCTCTGCGGAACTGTTATACGCGTTTGAACGCGCCCGCGGAAACGTGCGTCGTGTATTTGCGGCCTTAGGCTGGAAATAGACGAACCGAGATCATCGCGGTACCGCGAAAATCGCGTATGACTTGAGCTGTCAATTATGTTATAAAATCTGACAGATAGGCGAGATAATCGCGGTTCGTGTATGGAACCATCCGAGGTCTGGTGACGATTGAATGTGCCAAGAAGAAATATTTTTCTATCAATTTGCGAATCAAATTATTTATTTCACATAGTGTATGCAAAATAAAATACAAAGCTCATTTCTCGACACGAGTTTTCACACAAACCCGCCAGAAAAAGTAAAAATAATCGGTTCGCGCTACCGCGAAAATCTCAGCAATACCGAAGTTGGGTATCTCTGCGAAACAGCAGGCGCGATTGGAGGCGCGGAAGATTTGACAGCTCTACTGTTATACAACTGTTATAAACAAGGCGCGAATTTCGCGGTACCGCGACGATCTCGGTTCGTCTATTTCCAGCCTTAAAATAATCAAAAATCACGAAACTGAGTGCAAACATTCATGATCATTTTTAAATAAATAACAGAAAAACATGCCAACATTCGTAAATTTAGAATAAAAACAAGAAATGACCAATTTTAAACGGCTTGTGTAAATCGCTTTCTAGTGTCAAATGATAGATTGTTAATATTGGTTTGCTTTTCATGCAATCAGACCAACAGATTAATCTGTAGTTCTAACGATTTTCGAATAGTGTACCGATTCACAGGCTTTACATGTATTGCTGTTTGAAAAAAAAACAAAAGAACCAAAATCACGTTCACGTTCAAAGCAATAAAGGACTCGGTTCATTCACGTTCTACAAAATGAACTGAAATGCCCACCTCTGTTGCCCACTATCCACTAAACATCAAAGTTCAATTCTTTCTATGTTTATTCTGAACATCTTTTCTCAATTGTTTCAGTGCTGTCAGAAAGGCATAAAACATATTATATAATGTTCATTGTTCAGTTCAGTTCACAGTACTCTAGCGACTTGTTTTTCTTTTCCCTAGGCACACGCCTCAAACAATCTGTATCTAAAAAGAATTCAACGTTCCGTTAAATACGGAACGCCTGGTCAGCCTTGCTCAAAAGGTGCCGCGAATGTTTACCAGCACAAGAAGCAGTGCTTTAAACTAATCCCTATATCAACGACTATTATCACCGAAATTGAATAGTAATAGGAGGCTCGACTTATACGAATCAGTCGAGAGATTAAAATCAAAATGTTCAAAATTGAGCTTCCAAGACTATTGCTTTCAAAACTTTTGCGACCAAGACTTTTGCGACCAAGGAGTTTGAGACCAGGATTTTTGCAAACCAAGAGTTTTGCAAACCATATTTTTGATTATTACGACCATGATTTTGCGAACTAAGAATAAGAAACTTACACCTTTGAAATCATTCAATTAAATTCGACTAATTTATTGTATATGGCTTCCAGTAAAGGCTTTACGGACGCTTAAGCAAAACGGTGATTAGGGATTACAACAGTGCCGGATGTGGAGTGTTCGGTTCTGTTGGGCATGGAAATAAGGGTAGGGATTTGTCATGGTTTGTTAGCATATCTGTCATGGTCCTTGGGACGCCATAGCGCTGAACGTGTTAATAGATAAAGAGTAAATCCGCAAAAGAATGATCCTCGCTACTTACTTACTAGCTGATTATGGAAAGAAATTGTAGTTTTAAGATAATTCAATTTTTCGTTACTTAATGAATTGATTGTGATGTTTCTAACATAGAAAGTACTGCAGAAATCGCATTAAATCTAGTAAAATTCTTGCAAAACCCATTTGTGTCTGATATTTCACCACACATGATCCAGTCATGGTTTTTTTTTTGTATGTCAATGTATTAGATTGCCAGACAGGCATATGGGACATATGGATTAGCAAGCAAAGAGATTAGCTGTCGAAAAAGCGTTCGATTTTAAAAGAAGTTAATTGTCAAAAGATCACTGTACCTATTTATCATGCGCATCTTCAACTATCAGAACTATCTCCTACACTAATATAAGGTTCTATTACATTTTGCCACTTTGCTCACCAGTCTTGCAGCCACAGTTGGGTTTATAAAATATAGCTTTAATTACTCCAACTTCAGACACATCTTTAACATGCTGAATGCGAATGTAACGAACAATACTTATTTCAAAATGGGCTACGGTTAAATATGGTGAGTGCGCTTCACATGTGACGCCTTTGGTCCAACACTCTTTATCGACGGACACTCTTACGGTATAGTTTGTTTGGTGATAGAATTTTCTTCCCTTCCTCCTTCTATCAACTTGGATACCGTTGACTTTGAAGTAATTACCCAAATCGATTTCACCATTTCGGCTACATGAGCCTGAAGATGAGTTAGACCACTTAATTTTATTCCAGTCTATAATCCGCTCTGGCACTGCAAAGAAAAAGGATAGGTCAAGTACAGATAAACTACTGTTTCACAATTTATGCTTACAACAGGATACAGCACGATATGGTAATACGGTTAGCTTTTCTTTCTCAGCCAATATGTCCAGCAAACGATTGGGGCTCAGTACATTCGCACTCCGCACCACATTCAACAATTCATGCTGAGACATCAGCGTAAACCGTACCAGGTTATAGAGCTTTTCAGCTCGGTTTGTCTGCATTGCTTTACTCGGTTTGTCTGCATTGTATAAATACCAATCACGAACGGCGTTGAAAATATCGAATTCATCAGCGGCGAAAGTATCCCGCTGCAATAAACCGAACAGGGCCTCGTAGGAGATGCGACGGAAGTTATACGACTGAATGATACTGTTCGCATTCTCGTCCATAAACGTGTAGCACGTGGAAGACAGTTCGGTAAGGTCTAGTAAACGAGCCGTTTCTAAAATAACGCACACATTGTTCATGCCAATAACATTGCCCAGGTGATTTGCTAAAGCCTTCTGTAGGTCGATGAACCCATATTGATGAGCTAACTCAAGTGTATCTATAATGTCGCCGATCTTCATCTGTTTCAGTGACAAACTGCCGGTGTAGATGTACTTCATCAGATACTTGAACGCGTCGACCGAAACATGCAGTGTAATCTCATTCTGCTTTGACTCCTTCAGCGCACCAAATAATAAGGCCCGGAAATATTCACTTCTGGTCGCCAGAATGATCCGATGCGCTGGCAGATGTTGACCCTTCACTGTAAAGGTGACGTCCGCATTGTCGGCGTTCATGCACAACTGAGCAAGCTGTTCTACCAACACTGCTGTTTGCTCGATTTCCGTCGAAGACATGCTGCTACTGTTGTTCAGTCAACTTGCTAATAACACTTTTAAACACAACTTTTCCATTGGCGTGTGTGTGAACCTGTAATGGCGTGATCGTCTCACCTTCTACACAAACGGTGTGATCAAATGGATTATCGGGGACGATCTCTAGGCAACGATCACTACCCGCTGGACAATGCATGGTTTCGTGCGATATTGTTTGATCAACACTCACCGTGCGCCCAGACATTCCGCGAAATAGCGTAGCGCCGTGAAGCGTGAAACCAAAATCTCATGACATTCGATGATTCGATGATACATTTACCATCTGGTTCACGCAAGGTGCATTAAAAGGGATCAGTGTGGTGGAAAAGCGCCTTTGGGGGGTCACCATATTTGAGGGATTTTGTGAAAATGTAGTTTATTGTGATTCTCCGCTTTATTCTCGGTGAAAAATCATATTCATAAGGGAGTTACATGGAAATGCATTTAATTAATCATTTTAACATGTTTTATGGTTATGGTTAATAGTTGAAAAATTTACGTTCATTTTTACTCAAGCGGTAACCGAGGCTAAAGGTCGCATTACAGTCGAACGTGAACGTGAAATCGTCTGGTGAATCGTTGACAATTTATTTTTTTTACATTAAAATGTACCGAATCCAGTCGCTCTGTCGGCGAGAAATTAAAGCTTAAATCAAAACAAACAATACAGAAATTCAAACAAGACCCGTTAGGACCATATTGCCCACACGTAAAGATCTGTAGGATCGTTTAAATTCGTTTCCATTCAACTTTCGTTTTGTTTTCGTTATTTAAAAATGTATTAGTGGACTTATGCAATATAATAGCAGATAAATGATATTGATTTATTATATTTAAATGAATTAAACGAATAACATGTTAACTACTAATATCAAATTGTATAGTACCGCATATTGAAATCTTGTTATTATAAACTATGTTATTAAATTATTATAATATAGTTTATATTAATTTGCTTAAAAATAATTTAAGGACTCTATCGTTGAACCATATGGCTTTCAGCCGTTGACATTTTTCACGGAAAAAATTAAATTTTTTCATCCAATTCTAAACGGTAAAATTGAACAGCTTCAATAATTTGACATGCATTTTGCTCCACTCAGAATTTCACACTTTGTTCGCGGTGAAAAATATTGGTCAGCGGCGAACAAGGAAATACATTTAATTCACTATTTAAGCATGCTTTATAGCCTCAATAGTAGGGAAATTGAATTTCCTTTGTATTGGTGTACGATGAGAAATATGTAATGGTTAATGTGTAATGACAAATATCGAAAAAAAAACAAAATTTCACGTTCACTTTCACGCAAAGTCTAAAGCGGCCTTAAAGGTCTGTATTCCACATCCTGATCTCATGAACTGTTGCCTCAATGACCATTGCAATTTACACCTTCATCTCTACGACCGGCATACTCGCAGGTATCCCATACATTTGTTACGGGATGTTGTACATTTTCATATTAAAACTTCAATAACTTTGTTTGTATTGATAATTTAAATTAAATTTAAATTAATATTAAATTTCATTTAGTACAAAGGTGTGGACATTAGGCTTATTTATTTTAATAAAGAAATGGACATTTTAATGTTTATTTTCCTTTTTTTGTAATATTTTGTGATATATGACAACCGATTTTTTGTTACAAGTAGCTTTCAATGCCAAGCACACTAGTGTGTGGTACAGGTTGGCCTTGACCGACATCGGTTGTTGAGACAAAGAAAACAAAAAAAAAACCTTCATTGCGGCACCATATTAAATAAATACGTAGTTTTGTACTTCTTGAATAATTCTGATAAATTAGCTAAAATGCTAACAATAAAACTGATACAGGGTTTCACACGATTTATTGGTCGATTCTCATAATTTTTTTAATTCAATTGTAGTGATATCCAATTAGACGATGCCAATGGGAATGAACCAAAAATCGATCGAATACGATGAGTAAATCGTGAGACGAGCCCAAACAATTATGGAAACCGACCAATAAATCGCGGGGGAAACCCTGTGTAAGCGCAGGCTGGTTCTCTTAATAACGAAAAGAATCTTGCTCGCACATAAAGCATGCTTCCTACTCACACAAGGGCAGACTAAAGAGACTGTCACACTGCGCGCGGTACAAAAGGATACGGGTACCAAAGGATAAAGCATACCCTTTGCAAAGAGAACGTTTATGCATCGCTAGCGTAGCATGTTGCCGGTGAATGGGGTGGTTCGTTGCGACCGGCAGAAAGCATACTTACCTGGCACAGGGGTTACCGTGATCACAAAGGCGGTTCCCCCAGGGCGAGGCCAAGCCATTGCACACTTAGGCTGGGTTGACCTCTGCGATTATCCCTCATGTGGATAACTCGTGTGCGCTATTTTTGGTAGCCGGGAAGTGCGTCCGCGCACATCCCGAATTTTTTATAAATACATAATCTTTGATAAATATTTATTAAGTTGAAAAATAATCGTGTGAGGTTAATAATCAGACACACAGCTTATTCTGGGAGAGATAATTGTCCAAATACAGGAAATCGTTTCTTAGCCCACTTGGCAAGTTTATGTAAGAAGGAGTGACTTTAACCGAACGGCCACACAGGGTGAAATATACAGCAAAATGATCTATTTGAAAGATTTAATATCGAACAGGTAAAGCTAATCGGTTATGGGCAAGGTCTGTGTAGCAACGAGGTCAAATATCGGTTTGGTTCTTGTGATGAATACCATTAAAAACATGACTCGAAAGGGGCTTTCAGATATCAAACGGCCTGTATCAAACTATTGGCTACTTGTCAAATCGTTCTACATTAGCTACAACATCTGCTTTCGATAATCACTCAAAAAGAGTACAGGTAGTCCCCGAATTACACGGTACCTCTTATACGCGGCTTTAAAAATTCGACAGTTCTTTGAGCAAATTGTACTTATTTCACACATCAATTGTCAAATGCCAAATTATTTTCCTATTGTTACAAACCTTTTTAAACAGTTTAAAACTGTTAAATTCAGTCTGAATCGTATCAACTAATTAATTAGGTGGCTAAAACTACCCCCTTTACACGAAAACTACTTGCAAAATGGCACGAAAATTAGTGATATTTTGGCTGGAAAGTACGAGATTCAATTTTGGCCGTTTTCGGTCCCCATTCACTGTGTATCCCTGGCATCGGTCTTGGCAGAGGGATTCCAATTCCACCTACCCACTGTAGTATGTCCTTTAAATGGAACATTCACAAATTGGAAGAAATGATGAGAACTTAACTATAAAACTTATTAGAATAATTAATTAAATGCATATTCTTGATATTCTCGCCTTTTTCACTGTTAATTCATTTAATTTATTATTTTAGCATGCTTTATAGTTCTATAGAATAAAAAAATTAGGAAGAAGAAGAAGAAGAAGTTAAAGATATGGCGGGCAAAGGGATTGAAATAGAAGGGACTTATAAAATAATTGCGAAACAAATATCATAAATTGCTAAAAATAATGCAATAATGCAGTTCTTATTTTCTAAAAAATTCAGTAACAAATGTCCAAATAGCACAATTTATGTAAACATGTGAAATGTATACTTAATTGAACATTAAAATAATATAGTACCAAACACAATTTTGGAATACCAGTTTAAGTAATACCCACTTAACACTTAACAGTCCAATAGCACATGACCTAGTTGTCCTCTTGAACCGATCATCTGAAACACAACACAGCACACTACTCTCCCAGTATTTGCAAACAAAAAAACCAACACGACTTTCCCACACTCACTAAATGCTTTATCAAAAAGCTAAGCACACTCGCTCACACAAAATGGTGCAAAACAAAAGCCTGTCACCAAAACCGATGACACCGATGAAATTGGCACAAATGAAAATTCAAACACCAGCCGCCAATTTCAGCATCCACGCGCATACCGCGCGCCAAGGCATCATCACCGTCATGAGTAGAGCCGAAGCGTGCAATTCTCTCCCTGCGGTGGTCCGGGATCCGGTATGTCCCGATCAGCTCACCTAAGCTCGCTCGATAGTTGGCCAAAGCGAAACGAAACCCACCGATAAGCTGCTTCCGGTAGGGCGCGTTGCCGAATCTAGCGCATAGAATGTATGCCAACTAGCTGGCTGCTCCTCGCTACCCAGCACATTTGCGCAGTTGTGCCCTGTTGGGCAAGTATATTCGACTAAACTGCAGCCCAGCGGCATCCCCGAAATGGAAACAGCTTGTCATTGCGAGAAACTACTGCCGCCCACTGACACTGCGAGAAAAGGCACCACTTGCATCCGTCAATTGCAGCGCTTCATTGCGAGTTCGAGGGGGGGGGGGGGCACCACCAAAAAGTCATCAAGCTGGAACTAAGTTGGAGGGACCAAGAAGAGAAACCTACCACTACTACACTCTGGAGGGTAAACATGGCGGAGGAACAGTGTCGACACAACACCAACAAACTCAGCATCAATGAGGACGAGAAAGTTGTTGTTTTTGAGCCTCCCTGAGGGCTACCTAACCCAAAAAAAAAAAAACGAATTCAAACACCAAAGCCTCGCTGGCAAATAATTGAAATTCGCTGGCCAATAGAATGGTGGATCCCCTTTCATACATCACCTGGCCCCGATTGGCCGGCAGCACAGAACGGAACGGGAGGGAACCAATTCTGCAACAAAATTTGAATTAATCCGCCGCTAGAAAGGACTTGCACGGGTGTTTGTGTGGGTCATCAGACCGATCCTCACCGGAAACCCTGTCCCGTGTGTTCCTGTGCGCACCACCACCACCCGAATGCAACATTGTGCAACATATACGGTGAAGCTCATAACCGATGATGATCACAAACAAACAAACGAACGATCAAAGCTACCGTTAAATCGCAATCCTTACTCCCCCACACACACCTGTTTTTTTTTAAATTCCCCAGGTGACCCCAAAGTGTGTCACTGTTATCCGAGAGAAGATTCGACAACTGCCTCCCGGGCTAGAGATTAACGTGCTTCCTCTCTGTGGCGTGTGGTGGGTGTACTGGTGTGGTGGGATAGAATATTTAAATATACGAGCATTTAATAACTTTGTCGAAACATGAACGTATACTTTCTAAACAGACTTTGACAGGATGATCGATGGCAGGAAGTGAATAATAATTGTGTTCTAACCGCGCGGCTACACAAGGTGAAATATACAGCGAAATGAACTATTTGACAGGCGAAATATCTGACGGATAAAGCATCACAGCAACCAGCTGATGTGCAATGTAAACAAATAACGTGCACAAAATCGTAATTAAATCCATTAAATAACTTCAATATCGAGTACTTCGTCAATTTTCAGTCAACAGTTCATAATTTCTGCTAATTAGGGAATGTTCTGCTTAAGAATATATTATTTTTAATAGAATTTCGAAAGCGGATGTTGTGTCTCCCCCAACCCTTTAGCTGTACCTGTCATATATTTCACCTGTCAAATAGTTCATTTCGCTGTATATTTCACCTCATGTAGCCGCGCGGTAAGGATTAATCACCAAATCAAATAAAATAGAGTGATATGCTTCTTCTTTGGCTCAACAACCGATGTCGGTCAAGGCCTGCCTGTACCCACTTGTGGGCTTGGCTTTCAGTGACTAATTGATTCCCCCCCATAGCAGGATAGTCAGTCCTACGTATGGCGGCGCGGTCTATTTGGGGATTGAACCCATGACGGGCATGTTGTTAAGTCATACGAGTCGACGACTGTACTACGAGACCGGCTAAGAGTGATATGCATGGTATGAAAAGTTCCATATTATTTTTTTGACAATGTTATTGTATCTGAAGGTTTAAAAATATTTAGAACTTCTTCTTCTTTTAGGCTCAACAACCGTTGTCGGGCAAGGCCTGCCTGTACCAGTTGTGGGCTTGGCTTTCAATGACTTAGCAGGATAATCAGTCCTACGTATGGCTGCACGGTCCATTTGGGGCTTGAACCCATGACGGGCATGTTGTTAAGTCGTACTAAATTAGTGATGGGCAAAACGGCTCCGGAGCCCGGAACTCCGAACGGAGCGTCTTTTTGAAACTGCGATTTTCCGTTGTTTTATCATTCACATTACAGTCGTTGCCACCAAATTTTGGCTCTAAGGCATCAATTTTTGACAGTGCGCATGAATTTTTGCCTCTAAGGCATCAATTTTTGACTCTAACGCAATTTGATTTTTAACAATTGTTATTCCACAACTCATAAAAAATACAAAAACTGTGTAAATTGATTGTTTCTTGAGAAAAAATGATGAAATTTTAGAAATTCTAAAGCTTTTGTTTACAGCTGAAAATACATGCCAATATTTTTCACTCCATTAAATCTTCTAAATTGGCAAAACAATTGTTTTATTTTAAATTCTATCAATAAAATTATTCACTGCTTAACTTAATTTCAATCATTTCAGAACACACACTTTCAGAAATTACATAAAATTTTGTAAATAAAGCGATTGACTCACAGTCAAAAATTGATGCCTTCGAGGCAAAAATTGATGCGCACTGTCAAAAATTGATGCCTTCGAGGCAAAAATCGTGAAACGCTGTCAAAAATTGGTGCCTTCGAGACAAAAATAAGTGAGTTAGAGTCAAAATTTAGCGGCAAACGACTGTATCAAACTGTACAAAGTTTCGTAGCAAACTAAACTAGCAAAAAAAGTGTAAAGAGAGAGAGAGAGAGAGAGACAGAGAAAGATAGAGAGAAAGAGAAAGAGAAAAAGAGAGAGAGAGAGAGAGAGAGAAAGAGAGAGAATGTAAAAACTTGAATTTAATTGTTGCACTTACCAAAATTTATATGTTTAATAGAGTTTATTTCAAGGATAACATATAAGTTAAAACTACACAATTGAAGGAGACTTTCTTATAATGCGTGTTAGAACTAAATACTAAGAGAAAAGATATATCTGCTAACAAAATTAGAACAGAAAAGGATAACGGATAATGTGTTTGGAGTAGGCTTGGGCAATTCGGTTCATTTCCATGAACGTGAACGTACTAGTTCTTTCATACACGAGCGTACACGAGCTGAACGTGAATCGCGATTCATTCGTTCATTTCAGTTTATGAAAATATGGTAAATGGTTTCGTTTCGCAAGAAGAATTACTTTATTACATCTTGAAAATTATTTGGGCCTATCAGGACCATCTGTATTTCGACGGGTAGGCAGTGGCGGATTTAACGGTGCGCGGAGTGAGCGGCCGCGGGGGGCCCCGTCAATGTAGGGGCCCCGTGTAAGGAAGTCCAGCATATAGAACAATGTGTACAGTAGTCTCAACAAGAGTTTCTGTGCTTGTTAGGGGCCCCATGGATGAAGGGGCTCATAAACTATAGGGGCCCAGTACAGGGATTCTGAGCACACCCCTCCCCCCCCGCCAGCAAACCATTGAAGTGTGTTTGATTCAAAACCTAATGCAACAATATGACCCCCCCCCCCCCCCTCGCTCGACACCGCTCGACAACACCCTAAATCCGCCACCGCGGGTAGGACGTTCTTTTCATGAATGTCCTCGTATTACGGTTCACGTTCATATTTGTATGGGAGGAAATGATCGACCTGGCGTACTAAGACGTTCTTTATTTCGACGGGTAGGACGTTATAGACCAACTCAGTACATTATGATTTATCAAGAATCGATGAACGGAGATAAGATGAACGTAGTTCGTTCATTCTTTAAGATGAATGGAATGAATCGTACAGTTCTAGTTCTTGAGGCACAACTCTTGTTGGGAGTTATCGGTTTTTGCTAATAAAGCAATGTCGTGGTCATCCATATTTACATTATAATACATCTCTTTAAGCTTCCTTCAATAATTTGAATTTCAGCTGTTTTTTTTTGTTCAAATATTGATCAATTTCAATGAACCAATCAGACAAGTTTCTCAACAAAATATTCACCTTGAAGGTTATCTTGCAGGGATTCCCAAGGTGTTTTGATTGATCCTCAACATTTTTTAGGTGCTTCCAAGGGTTTTTTTTGTTAAATTGTACAGGATTGGTAATCAGGTATATACGACATAATCGATTTACGCTATTTTAAAAACTATTATTAAAGTTACAAAAGTGTTATCCTTAGTTGGAATCAGATCAGATAACTAATTTAGTGGCTAAGCTGGTAATTTCACTGAAAACCTTGATATCCGATATATGCGATTTGCCTTCGATACGCATTAATAGCGTATATCGGGGAATACTTGTATTGATATCCAATTGAATGATTCCAACAATTTGTAATCCAGAAATATATGAGAAAGGATGAATAAATCGTTAGACGCATACAACAAATTACGAGAACGGGACACAAAATCCTGAGAAAAACCGTGTAAATATATTGGGACAATTTCATAGAACTGTTTTAATAAATTATTAAATGAATACATGTACAAAATCGATTAAAAGCATTACCACTAATTGCTCAGAAGAGTTTCTTCCACCGAATTTGACAAATCGCATACAATGCCTAATTTGAGTAGGTTTTCGAACGATATTTTGCTGCGATCGAAATCGAATCGTGCTTTCTTATGTGATATAACCCATCGATTCACGTCGGAGATTCTTTCCAGATTCATGAGCCGTAATCGGAATTAGCCATCTTTAGTGGCAATCTATTCATTTTTAACAAAAATTTAAGGATATTTTTTAAAGGAATGACGGATTATGTTTCTTTTGCCATTTCCTCTAAATATATTTTTACACTCCGCATTCATCTTCTTTTCTCTCCGGATAAATCAAACTTTCTCTCTCATTTCTAGACACTTTACGAGCAACAACATTCCATGCTACATAAATCATCAACACAAATCATCATTTTTATTTGAAAAAGAGAAAAAAGATCTTTAAAAAATATAATGAAATAAAAAGTACCAGAAAACCCAAAAACACTACACTTCAACTAAGAGAATAGACACAATAATACACGACGTACATTTCTCAGTTTGCAAACAAAAAAATTAAGTAAAAAAAAAACCAAATGCGATTAAAGGAAGGAACAATAATGGATTCTATATATTGACAAGGGGGTTCTCTGCCTAACCAGCAGCCGGTTGCCCGAACCGAATGTCGAAGAATAGAAATAATAGGTAAGACAGTGAAAAATAATACATTAAAATATTGCACCCGGAACCCGGTGGTAGGCGATCGATAAGCGGGACCCCGACCCCCGACGCACTGGGCGAGGGCATTTGTTGTAGCGTGTTTTGTTTGTAACAAAGGCGCGTCTCGGTTATCATATATAAATTGTTTAACTGGCTGGGTCACAATAGTTGCCTCGTTTTCCCTTGCACTCTTAATAACTAACGCACAACTCTGCTAAATAAATCATTATCCAATGCACGCACAGCAATACCTTATTAAACCGGAGCTGTTTTCCTGCACAAAAAAACGGGGGGGGAAATGGCGTGAAAACGTGATTTTTTTTCCGAGGACTGGGTTTCAGTACATACACACATAAAGCACACAGCACCCACAGCACACACAACAATACAAAGGACAAGCAATGTGAGAGGAGTAAATGAAGTATTATACTGCATAAAAGAAGCACTAATTCAACGATCGAAAAATTAAATGAAATAGCATTTATGCCTTTTGCTTGAATGTGCGTGTTAGTGTGTCTGTGTGAAGGAAATGAAATGAAATCGAATGAAAATGATATAAAATTCAAATGCAAAATATCTCTTCCCGAGCAGGAAAGAGGATAGGAAAAACCATTTGCCAAACACACGCCACACGCTTCCACGTTAGAAACGTCTGTGGGGGGCTCTCATCGGTGCCCGATTGCCGCCAGCATAAACAGCGCCACCACCAACGGCCCCCGGATCGCTTCTACCACCAGCAGCAGCAGCGGCATGATGTTCGACCGCTCCAGCGCCGTGCTGCCCGGATCCGCTGCCCGCCGCCAGCACGGACAGGCTGCGCTGCACGTTCGGGCAGATCGATTGTATCAGCTGCTGTACAGCCGGGATCGGTTCCTGTCCGTTCTGCTGCTGCTGCTGCTCCAGCAGGTACCGGCTCTGCTCGGCAATCTTCTTGCGCAGCAGCGCCTGCTTCATGATCGATTGCGTGTGCTGCTGCAGCTCGGCCTGCGTCGGGATGCGCTGCTGTCCCGCATTGTCGAGCGTACACTTCTTCATCAGCATCTGGCGCAGCGTTTCCGTCTCCTGGCAGTTTTGCAGCAGCTGCAGCAGGCACTGCTGCTGGTGCTGCTGGTTCATGCGCTGGTTCTGGGCGGCCAGCATTTCCAGCAGCCGCTGGAAGGACTTTGCATCGCCAGCGTTCGGTGCGGTGGATGACGCGCCACCCGGGAAGAACGGTTCGCCCGTCCCGGTGGGCGGATGCTGGAGGGCCGACAGCGGTAAACGACCCGAACCGGCCTGCCGGTGTTGCTGCTGCTGCTGCTGATGTCCGTTGTTGTAGTGATGGGTGTTCCGTTCCAGTGCGAAACGAACGTGATGATGATGCTGCTGCTGCTGCTGCTGCTGTCCGGGGTAGTGATGCTGGTAGTGATGTCCTCCCGCACCGGACGATCCGGCCGAAACGCCACTTCCTCGGCGATAGTATTTGCTGAACCGGGAGCTGCTGTTCGAGTCGCCCGAATCGCCCAGGATCGAGTCGAACTTCATCAGCTCCTCAAAGTTAGAAACGTTCACACCGGAGGAGGAACATCCTCCTGCACCGCTGCTGCCGCCCCCGGATGCCTTCCGGCCGTGGGCACCATGTCCCACCATGCTGTTGTTGTTCATATCACCCTTCGTCGGTGTGCTGCGTGCCGGCGGTGGTGACCCATTGTTCGAGTGCGATACGACACTCTCCCCGTCACCCGGACCGCCGGACAGATCGTGCTTGGCACCGCCGCCGTGCTTCGGATGCACGTGTTCGTAGTGCAGCAGCTCGTCGAAGAAGGCGCCGCGCGTCTTCACACCGACCGGCGACGTCTTGAGCGATTCCGCCACATTGCGGCTCATGTCCTCGTCGAACCCGCGCAGCTCGATCGTATCGAGACGGGAGGTGGGACCGGCTGCCACCCATTCCGGTTCCTCCTCGATGATCGTGTCCTGCAGACGCATCGCACCACCAACACCACCACCACCCAGCGGATGGCCTCCACCGGCGCAAGGATCGCCTCCCGCAGCGCCACTGTAGCTTTTCACGATCACGTGATGGTTCCGGTTGCTAAACTCATGATTACGTCGAAATCTGGCAATTATTGGATGGGTGAATTAGAGTGGAAGAAAAAGACCTTTATCACACGTACAACACCTTACCTTGGCGGATTGTAGCCATTGTCGCGTTGACGATCGTTCCCTTTCCGACCGTACGCACCACCACCGCTCAGATCCTCGTCGCCGCCGCCGCCGCCACCACCCCCGCTTACCCGGCGCACCCGGTCCGGCTGGTGGTTAAAGCCGGTACGGCTCCAGATCGGATATTGGGCCGTGCGCGGCTCGTCGATAGCGGCCGGGCGCCGATGCGCGAACGGACTCTTCCGGAGCGCCAGCAGATGGGCCACCGTGTAGCGGATCACATTCGCGCCGGCACCAACAGTGGCGAACGAGGCCATCAGCGACGGCCGCAGCGTCCTTCTCGTCGTCGTCGTTGTTGTCGTTGTTGGCACCGCCGACGCTGATGACGCCGAATCCTCCGCGTTCAGTACGATGGCGGGCAGGCCGCAGCTCAGGATAGCCGGATCCAGCTCTTCGAGCGATGTCATATCTAGGGGAATTGGATATGCCCCAACGGGCAAAAAAACCAGAATGCACTGTGGTTAAAATGGCGGCCCTTTTTTTGCTGGGACAGGTAACGCGCGTCCCGTGTACTTACACGCAAAAAGGGACAGAAATCGCAGCATCTCACTACTACTGCCACCACGCATACTACTATACCCGTCTTTTTCTACACTCGTTGTACCGTTTCACCAACATGCTCTTTCTTTTTCTCGCTCATACATACACAAACAGAATACATAAGGTAGGACAGAGTAGACGCACACAATACAATCAAACAATAAAGGTGTTGTGGGGGGGACATTAGAGCAAAGACGACACATCACAGCAGCCAAGGACAGAAAAAAAAACAACAAAAAAACAACTAACCTGGTTCGATAAGCATCTCTGAACAATTTTCATATTGTTCACCGTGCCGCAACGACTTGGTCGTCGTGTCCGAATTTACGAATTTCATCATACCCGTGTTGCGTGTATGTATAGGGCGCGCTGTGTGTCCACTTGATGTGCCTTCTGTTGCTGTAGTAGTGGTGTGGGGTAGAGCGTACCTCGTAATGGGCAGCAAGTCTTCCTTCTAATACCCGTTGCCCTACGCAACTCCAAACACGTACACACACGCGCGCGCTTTGTACTGGGGCGCAGGAGTAGAGCAAGTTGAACGAACTCTGCGCGTGCTGCGATCGCAACACCTCTCGCAATTTTTTTATACAAAATGGCGCCACTCCGAAATATGGCAAATATGGCTACTTGTATTGCCCTGTGTTTTTTGGTTCGTTTTTTTCTCTTTCGCTATTCTACTTCAATTGAGATTATTAAAAACAGTTTAAAATCTGGTCCTTTTTTTAACACACCTCCGAAAGAAAGCGAAAAGCGTATGCTGCTGCTGCTGCTGCTTTCTGGCTCACAACACCACACTCTCACCACACACTCTTCTTTCGATGTGAAAAAAAAAAACGCGAGATGAAGCGCACGTCCCGCGAGAACGTGCAAATCGGGTTTGGTAAAAAATTATCTGCACCGTTTTAGGAGGTCTTTTCAGGTGTTTTGGCGTGTTCACAGGAAAGCAAAAGCTTTTTAAATATGGGTGGGTGTGGGAAGGAGAAAAAAACGGGGAGAAAAGGATCGGGAAAACACTTTAGCGCGACGTCGCGGAAATTGAAAAAGCGTGCTGCTTTCTTGGGCAGGCAGGCGTAACTTTAACTTAAACACAACTTTAAATATCAACTACTCCTGAGGAAGGCTACTGACAGAATTGGCGGCTTACGGATGGCGCTACAACATTATCAAGTTGGCTGTTTTTGGCGATGTTTTTAGCCCGTCGGAGAGAGAGAGAGTGTGTTGAGAGAAAAGATGGGAGAGAGGTGATCTGCTCCAAAGCAGTGATGGTGCGAACGGATCGAATGCGATCCAAGGATGTAGGGATGTGCGGATAAACGCGGAACTATCGGAATCGCGTTTCTTATTGGATTTGGTTCAACAGTTTTCATACTGTTGTGGCGACCACGTTATAGCCTCACCACAGTCCGGAGCTGACGTCAACCGTCAATTCAAAATATCGGGCACTCTAATTCGAACACCCTAATTCAAGCACCCTAATTCGAGCAACCTTATTCGAGCACCCTAATTCGAGCAATAGTTACCAACTTAGCCAGACTAAACTATTTCCCGTTAAAAGATTATAAAAGCCGTCGTTCCCACCACGCGCTCTCTTCTCTTTTCGTTCTCATCCGCTAGTGGACGTGCTCCCGTAACTGCGTAACCCGTGATAAAAAACATTGTAAAAAATTGTATTTTGTGACATCTTGGGAATCCAAATAAAAAAGTGGTCTACCCACGAGGTAGCCAAAACTGGTGACCCCGACGTGATTCCCGAGATTCCCCGATCGACAGATTCATCATCGGCCCGCTTTCGCCTTTCCACGCTACGCGGTTCCCGTTCGCCCAGGTCCGTCAACGCCGCGAGTAAAATCGGTACGTGTAGTGTGTGTATCAAGCGTCGCCGAGTGTCGTGCCTTTTTTTTTTTTTCGCAAGGACAAAAACCGTGTTCGATCGGTTTCCGCGCGTGCACAAAAGTGTCGCGAGTGCCCTTCACGCCTGCGTGTACATAAGTGTCGCGAGTGCCCTACACGCCCGCGTGTGCATAATCGTCGCGAGTGCCCTACACGCCCGCGTGTGCATAACCATCGCGAGTGCCCTACACGCCCGTGTGTGCGTAATCGTCGCGTGTGTCCTTCACGTCCGCGTGTGCGTAAGTGTCGCGAGTGTCCCGTCCCGAGTGCATTGCTCTCCATACGCACCGACGTGTTTCCCTTGCATCGTGAACCCGCATCGCTACAGAGGATCGAGCCGCGGGTTACATCGCCGTCCCCAAAGAGAAGGAAGAGCAACGATTCCATCGTTCCAGCCCGGACAAAAGAAAGCGCTCCTTGTAAAGCCGTTGACTGCCGCCATTTTGCACGTTCGACGCCATTGACAGCCGCCATTTTTGTCTCGCTGAAGTAAGCCCAACTCCCGACTACCACGTCACTTCTTTTGTTCTCGCTTCTTGTGAAACCACGTGCTCGCAAGCGAATAAAAGATGATGCAACATAGTCCAGAACGTCGACCCGCTCCCCAAGCGGCAACGCACGATGCACCTCCGGTGAACACGGAGAGAACTGGCACGTCCCAAGCAACAAATGCCATGACAGCAGCAGAACCGGCAAGTGATCCTCGAGTGGAAGCAGCACAGGCCGTTCGACTGAGTGTACCCGAAATGGACCTGCACAATTTGCCTGCGTACTTTTGTGCACTGGAGCATTGGTTCGCCGCGACCGGAATCACCGCCAAAATGGACCATAAGCGCTACCACGTATTGATGGCCCAAATTCCTCTTCGAGTGTATAATGAGATCCAGCCGATAATCGAGAATGTACCTGCAACGGAACGGTACAATTACATCAAGCGGAACATCCTCCAGCATTTCGGGGAATCCCAGCGTAGCCGCCTCCATCGTCTCCTATACGGCATGGACTTAGGGGACCGCAAGCCATCCCAGCTGCTAGCTGAAATGCACCGAGCCTCCAGCGACACGTTGGCCAGTACGCTCCTCACCGACCTTTGGATCAACAAGCTTCCGCCACATGTGCAATCGGCCGTCGTTGCTGCACCCGGAAGTGTAACTGAGAAAGCTGCTGTCGCCGATACGATGGTGGAGTGCCTGTCCGCATCCAACAACGCCAGTGTGCACCATGCCGTAGCCGGGGTGCGCACCACACCCAACGATTTCGAGCAACGCATTTCGCGCCAGGTGGACGAACTCACACAGCAACTTAACGACTTCATCACAGAGTGTCGTAACCGTGAACAACGCCAAAGTCGACCGCGCCCACGTCCACCAGTGTCATCTCGTGTCGATACAGAACCATCTGAAGGAGAGTGCTACTACCATCGACGTTACGGAACAGCCGCCCGGACCTGCCGCCAGCCCTGTTCGTTTCCAGCCCCTGTCAGCCAACGCGTCGGCCAGTCGTCGTCTTCAGCCTGAGGATACGCTGGAGATATCGGATCGCAGGTGGCTACCATCTCACCTGTGAGCAGTCGGTTGATGGTGATCGACCGACGAGCCAACCAGCGTTACCTGATCGATACTGGTGCCGATGTCTCCGTGTTACCGAAGCCAGCCAACTACACCCCTCCGACGCCGTCCACCATGCGACTGTTCGCAGCCAACGGTACTCCGATCATGGTATTTGGTGAGTCCCTCCGTACACTTGATTTTAGTTTACGCCGCCCCTTTGTGTGGAATTTTATTATCGCGGACGTAAGCTCTGCTATCATTGGAGCGGACTTTCTTCGCCATTACCATCTTTTAGTAGACCTTCGACAGCGCTGTTTGGTGGATGCCCAAACCAACCTACGTGTGCCAGGACTTCCGGATACCACTCGACAAACCGCCGTCAAGGTATGCGACGCAAATTCACCGATGGCCGACCTGCTCAACGAGTTTCCTACACTCATCACAAACTCACCGGGTGTGCGGATGCAATCCGAGGTGGTACATCGTATCGAAACAACGGGTCCTCCAACTTTCGCCCGTTCGCGTCGTCTTCCACCCGACAAGTACCAAGCAGCCAAAGCAGAATTCGACTCACTCGTGCAGCTAGGAATTTGCAGACCGTCCAGTAGCAGTTGGGCCAGCCCGCTGCATATGGTTAAAAAGGCTGATGGTTCCTGGCGTCCGTGCGGTGATTATCGGTCCCTCAACGCGCGTACCACCCCTGACCGGTATCCATTGCCTTATCTACAAGACTTCACGATGCAACTGGGAGGAAAAACCGTTTTCTCAAAGGTGGATCTACAGAAAGCCTACCACCAGATCTCCATCCATCCAGAGGACATCCCGAAGACAGCGATCATCACTCCTTTCGGCCTATTTGAGTACGTGACGATGCCCTTCGGATTACGCAATGCGGCGCAGACGTTCCAACGGCTAATCCACGATGTGCTACGCGGCTTGGACTTTGTGTTTCCCTATATCGACGACATTATAGTGGCCTCGAAGACACCAGAAGAACATCGCGAACACTTGCGACTGCTATTTGCTCGCCTCACGCAGCACGGTTTGACCATCAACCTTGCGAAGTGCGAGTTTGCCCAGCCTGAGATCTCCTTCCTGGGACACCGTGTTACGTCTGAAGGCATCCTACCACTGGAAGAGAAAGTCGACACCATACGTCAGTTCCCGAAGCCAAACACTGTCATGGAGCTTAAGCGATTTTTGGCGATGATCAACTTCTACAGGCGCTTCATCCCCCACGCGCTGCGAGCACAAGGACCGCTCCTGGAGATGATTCCCGGAAACAAACGGCGAGATAAGTCATCGCTGACGTGGACCCCAGCTACCGACACGGCCTTTGAGGACTGCAAACGGCAACTTGCACAGGCTACCATGCTGGTACACCCTGTACCATCCGCCGAACTATCACTGTGGTGTGATGCTTCCGATTTCGCTGCCGGCGCCGCCTTACATCAGGTCATCGACGGGCAGATGCAGCCGCTCGGTTTCTTCTCCCGAAAGTTCGACAACGCACAGCGCCGTTATTCCACGTACGATCGCGAACTAGCAGCTGTTTACTTGGCCGTCCGGTATTTTCGTCATCAGTTGGAAGGACGTTCTTTCCATATTTACACGGATCATAAACCTCTGGTTTATGCTTTCCGCCAGTCGCTGGATAAGGCCTCTCCTAGACAAGCACGGCACCTTGACTTTATTGGCCAGTTCACCACCGACATCCGACATGTTGAAGGCCAGGAAAACGTCACTGCCGACTTGCTGTCCCGAATCGAACCCATCCAGTCATCAACATCCATCGACTACGAGAAATTGGCCGAAGACCAGACCCGAGATCCCGAGCTCGCCGACATCCTCAGCGGGAAAACAAGGACGGACCTGGTCCTTCAACGAGTTCCAATACCTGGCAGCAGCATGGCTTTGTACTGCGATTGCCCCGCCGGCATCATTCGTCCGTATGTCACGAAACCGTTTCGTCAACAACTACTACGCGCGGTTCATCAGATGAGTCATCCCGGAGCGAAAACTACCACGAAGCTAATGACGGAGAGATTCGTCTGGCTGAACATCCGCCGAGATACGCGAGATTTCGTCCGCCAATGCTTAGCGTGTCAGGCTACGAAGGTGCAACGCCATACTCGCAGCCCTCTAGGACGCTACCCGGTACCGGATGCTAGGTTCGCACACATCAACCTGGACCTGGTTGGACCGTTCCCGATCAGCAATGGACACCGTTACTGCCTCACCATCATCGATCGCTTCACACGCTGGCCAGAAGCTATTCCCATCCCTGACATAACATCAACGACTGTAGCCGCAGCTTTACTCAGTGGATGGATAGCTCGCTTTGGCGTTCCATCGTTCATCACCACGGATCAAGGCAGGCAGTTCGAGTCGACGCTTTTCGCGGAGCTAAACCAGTTACTGGGCATCAAACATCTACGCACAACGGCTTATCATCCGCAGGCCAACGGCTTGATAGAACGATGGCACCGTACGCTGAAGGCAGCTATTTGTACCAAAAACACCGCTCATTGGACCGACCACCTTCCCATCATACTCCTTGGATTGCGCACAGCGTACAAAGACGACATCAAAGCTTCGCCAGCAGAGCTGGTTTATGGAAGCACGCTAAAGATCCCAGCGGAGTTTTTCAATAGCAGCCCGATGACCAGCCTGCCAGACACCACCGAGTTCACCAAGTCGCTTAAGTATGCCATGAACACCATTCGCCCAACACAGACGGCCTGGCATGACAAAGCAACACCCTTCGTCCATTCGGATCTTCGGACATGCAGCCACGTCTTCGTCCGGAATGACACCGTCCGCCCAGCCCTTACCCCGCCGTACCAAGGGCCTTACAAGGTGCTTAGGCGTAGTGACAAGTCATTCGAAGTCCTGATCAACGAGAGGGCAACTAACATCTCTATTGACCGCCTGAAACCGTGCTACTCACTCCAGCAACCCGAGCCAGTGACACAGCTTACGCCACCATCTGCAGCAGAGTATACGCCACCACCACCAGCGCTACCACCACCAGCTTCACCACCATCAGCGCCACCACCACCAGCTTCACCACCACCGACAGAGCCGTCACCTCCGAACGACTTCTCGACCGGAGTTACGCGTTCACAGCGACGTGTCATCATCCCCGTTCGTTACCGGTAACTCCAGTCTAGCAGGGGAGCACTGTGGCGACCACGTTATAGCCTCACCACAGTCCGGAGCTGACGTCAACCGTCAATTCAAAATATCGGGCACTCTAATTCGAACACCCTAATTCAAGCACCCTAATTCGAGCAACCTTATTCGAGCACCCTAATTCGAGCAATAGTTACCAACTTAGCCAGACTAAACTATTTCCCGTTAAAAGATTATAAAAGCCGTCGTTCCCACCACGCGCTCTCTTCTCTTTTCGTTCTCATCCGCTAGTGGACGTGCTCCCGTAACTGCGTAACCCGTGATAAAAAACATTGTAAAAAATTGTATTTTGTGACATCTTGGGAATCCAAATAAAAAAGTGGTCTACCCACGAGGTAGCCAAACTGTGATTTGATTTCAGGTTTATCCTTGAAACGAATTCTAACACTATTATGATCAAATCTCTTTTGAAACATTGAATTACGTTGCAAATGCTTGAAAAAAGTTATAAAAAAACAATTCTGAACAAAAAAAAATGTAAATATTAGTTAATTTAGACTTACTACAACTCTACGCATGACAATACAGTAGAACGTCGATTATCTGGGGACGGATTAACCGGCGGGCGGCTTAACCGTGCGCATGAATTTGACAGTTGGTCTATCTTGGTGAACATTTTCTGAGATAATTGGGTTAGCAAACACATTTGTTGTGCAGCTTCCTAGTGTCTAGTGATATTTTTTAACTTTATTTTTGATAAAAGACAATTGTTAAATGTGGAAATCGATTAACCGGCATCCGCCCGGTCCCGAGCTGACCGGATAATCGACGTTCTACTGTAGCTCCAGAGTGTCCGCATTTTTTTTTAATTCAACACAATTCTTAGATGCCTATTAATTCTGAGAAGCATTCAAGAGAAACAGATGCAGATCCCATTCAAGTACTGGAAACGATTTTAGACCTATGCAATCCTTTGAATTGGTCCTGAAGCTACATCACTCCAGTAGCACACTCAACCTATCCAAAAGCCATACCAAATCTGAAACTGATCAAGAACTCATAATGATCCCGCAACTGATACTGATCTCACGCAGATCTTGGAGCTTATTTGAAACCATATCGGCCTTACATCTTATCCTGAACCCATACAGATTTTGGAACCCAACCTGATTCTGTAATACATCATGAATCATACATACATCACGATCCTTAAGGGTCGTGTAACTGATCCCGAGCACATATCGGTCCCAAAATATTATTACACAAACTTACCTTTCGCATGTCAAAACCGTTCGGAACAATTCGCACAAATCAGTTTTTATTTTAAATGCTAATATGTATTGTCTTTATTCGGTTTTTATCACAATTTTGGTTTTCCCCGTCGGGATTAAAGCCGCTGGCGTTGTGTACAAACGAATCACACTAAACCGGCATCAGCTGATACTCGTTGACGGTCGTGTGCTGACGTTGAAGCGTTCCACTACCGGCACAGAACAGTCCACAGCTGAACCACTCAATAAAGGTAGCGAACGAGTCTGAAGGGGTGGAAAAAAACGGAGGAAATTAACATGTTGAACTCCTCAGCACGGCACCAGAATTCAACACAAAGTCAATGTCACACTTTAGAGTAATTTCAGGGAATTGCGCTTGATGAAGCTAAAAGCTACTAAATGAGTGTTTGATCGGCTGTTGTTTTTTATTAGCAATTTAATGAATTATAAATCAAATCAAATAAAAAAGCCAATACAATTGAAGCTATTTCAAAGAACTTCACACAACATACTTCAAACTGATATTGGAATCTGCAACTTGGAATGTTTATCGTTCACTCATGCAGCAAAATTAATCAAGCAGCAAAACAGCCGATGATACCCTTTGAGAGCTTTGATCATCATTAAACCAACGATATGCACTAACTATATCAGTGCAGGTACAATCTATCCCCCTTCACTAATCGTATTACAACAACCAGCAGCAACAGGTGGGTCTGATTTTGGACGTTTGGGCATACTTCAATTCAACAAGCACAAAGGCAACAAACCACCTCGGTCAGCATGTGCCCGGAAATGATACACTTATTATTGTGTTGTTGTTAGGTGACAAACACAAACACGGAAATGAGCACGGCGTTGCCTGCGAGTTAGTTTAAATTATTGATTTTAAGCCACATTTCACGAAGCGCAATTTCAGAACCGCAAATGTTTGATTTGTATTAGTCAACGGAAAAAAATGGATGAATGATTCGATTCTGGATTAAAACCTGTGATACAAAACAATGAAACACACAAACAGTAGTTCCGATTATTGGTACAAAATCTCCACGGGTTATGGTGTTTATCATATGCTTTTTTCTTTCTTGTTTTTTTTTTCTTTTCCCGTCCACAATTTTACACTTGCACTTCAAACTCACAAGTACACAATAGTATCATAGAAATGCACGGTACTGGTCCTATAGTGGAGGGTACATCTCTACCTTTGCGTTAAGTAGTGGAGTAGTGGTAGTAAACGGTGGATTAGGTGGTGTACTATGCTCGTTTGATTATGAGATGGCAGTATATGCTGTATGGTGGAAAAGTAATAATATGTACCTCCTCTGTTTGGCTTTTTTCATCTTATTTTAAAACAACTTTAATCCCTACTCATCTCATTTTCCTTTCATTTGCAACTCAAGTTTACATGTTGTGATTGAGGTTTTGGTGTACTATCAACATTCCCCTTAGTAAAATGATCACAACTTTACATTGAAATTTACATTGAAAATATAAGCTGCTTTTTTGTAAATTATACTATTATGTCTTTAAATCAGTGCACTTTAAAACTTTTTTTTAGTTTTTTACTTATGTTTTTACTTATTTAGCTTATTCCTTTCCTTTTCTACATTCGTTGGTACTTTCAATTGTTTGTTTTCCTCTCTATTTTTATGTTGAATTGTTGCATCTTGCCTCGGTTTTCGTTTTATACTTCCCTTTTCTAGTCTTTTTTACTTCTTTCCATAAGGAACAATATGCTTTATTAACAACGTGATGATCTGTGAACTTTTAACTATTGTTCGGAAATCTTTTTTCAGAAGTTATTTTGAAATTAATTGCTTCTAATCTATTCTGAATACTCAATGTTGTGTGAGCTTTACAAATTTACATTAAAAAAAATGCTAATCATGATGAGAAATACTAACAACATAGCACCATTCATGTCGTTGTTATAGCCTACAAGCTGATCCGGCCTAACAGTTTCAAATAAAATAAATACGATAAAGCTTATTTTTATTACACTCTCCACAGCTCAACTCATCTTTCTCTCTAAATCTCTTGCATAAATATATATGAAATGCAATAAAACGATAGACAAATTGTGCAATCTGACTAGAAGCAACAAACCAAACGCTACAACACAAAAAGAAAATAGAAGTAAAATAATCACTACCAGTAGTAACTCGAACATGAACTACAATCACACCCCCAAAAACAAAACCAGTGTTTTAATTGTGTGCAGCACTCACAACACAACACGCCCATAACTCATGGCGATAAAATAAAGCCGAGTTTCATCTCCGTTTTACTCTATGATTTACACAAACTACACGCCATACACTAATTGTACCGCTGCGTAAACTAACTGCGCAAAAAAATGGCGTAAAAAGAGTTGGCCCAAAGTTTGGATGACAAATAGAGAGAATCCGAAAGTCCAACTCGCACGCACTCCCGAACTGGGTCAATAGTATCTAATTGTATCGCTGCTGCTGCAAGGCGACGACACCCTGAACACCCCCCAATCCAAAAGCAAAAGCGTTTGATTGTTTGGGACAAAGAATAAAGAGGACACAGAGAGAAAGAGAGAGTTAACCGAGTGGATGGTTTTATCGTACAGAAAAGCAAAATAAACAATAAAATGAGAAACAGATACATATTGGTAAAGTGCGATGAAAAGGGGAGCCGGATCCGCCTCTCTGCATACGAGAACCGATAGCCAGCCAGCCAGCCAGCCATGCCAGTAACGATCGGGGAACCGTGTGTGAGATTTGCGAAAATCGAATCGACACAAAACCAGATGAAAATCAATTTAAATTGAATTAATTCATATACAGCCACCGCTTGGCTACTACCACCACCCACTACTGCTCTGCCACGCTGCGGGGCAGGAGACTGTTTTAAATATCATTTTAATTGTGCCATGGGCAGTGTGCGCCTCACTGGTGTGGCCGCCGTCGGGGGTATAGTACACCGGAAAAAAGGGGAAATTTTATTTCGTTATTATAGTTTTTCCCCGAGTGAAGAAAACACACACAAAAAAGCCGAAACTAACAGGCCAGACCTCATCAGCAGGATTTGCGCCACACAGTGCACAATCGATGCAACACGCTTTGGTCCACCATCGCGACCCATCCCGTTAACGGGTCCGAAGCGCTGAGAGAGTGAGAGCAGTTTTTGTAGTCATTATTTATGCTTCCGCCCTGTTTTTTTTTATTATCGAATTTCAATCATCATTATCAAGCGATCGAACCCTCATCGCTCCTATTTATTATCGTATTATTCGACTTTTTTTCACTCACTCTCTCTCTCTCCCATTCAACTGCTGATGTTAAGCGAATGGATACATTGGAATGCTTCCAATTTTCATCAGCTGACGTGTGAAATGATTTTTGCATGATTCAGGAAGTGGGAAAGTGAAAAAAAGGAACCAGAACAAATAGAGTAAAACAGCAGGAGCAGCACACCGTTAGCGGAATTGCAATTGATGAGATTCGTAACACCAAATCCCCATCAGTCGGGGGTTGTGCAAATTAACTTTCACAGTTTCGACGAATTAACATGAGCTTTTGAAATGCCCTTTTTTAAAAAAAGAGAAACCCACCGGTATTAAAGCCGACACAAGAAGTGGCTGTACAGTTTCTGTTGAAATATACGAATCATGCGAATGAACCTCCCAAAGCTACGGCAAAAATGTCATGTTCTTTCTCTAGTGGTTGCACTTACTTATAAACAAAATATACGGCAACCACCACTATTTTACAACAATTATTTAAAAAAAATACAAACAAAAACACGCACTTATTCTTTTACACTCCATTCTTCTTGTTTCCAAACCTAGTTATAATGTGTGTTCAGTACCATGATTACAACTACAGGCGCGCTATATAAATTTAGCCTACAACACCACACACCGTCCGCATTATCATCATCAGTTAGTATCGTCCTCCTTAAAATCACTTTTCTTGTTTAGCTTTGTTTTTATCCTCATTGTCCTTCCATTTCATTTAACTCTTCCCTATTTTATCCCTACCTTTCGGTCCTTTTTCCAGTACAATTATAATGGTGATTGCGTATGTAGTATAAAGGAAACTTTCCCGCTTCCTCTTGTGGTGCTGCTTTATACAGCTCAATGCCGCCAAGAGAGGCCAGAGCAGTTGACACAAACAGGGCGGTTGTACAGTGTTTGTATGAGTGGAAGAGAGTATGCGCGAGTTAAATAGGGATAGTTACAATTACACACCACGAGGAGGAAAGGTAGCTTTACGGGGGGCGCAGCAGTGTCTCGGTGGGAGGACTGGGAGGACTATGTATGGGTGTGGGTATGTGTTCACTGGTCGGTGGAGGTGTCGGTGCCCATAAATAAGGAAACGCGGCAAAATTTGCGTGTGAAAAAAGGGGGAACAATGTGCCAAAGAGAACCGAGGCGTTGTTGAGAAGGTGTGGGATTATAAAATACTGCCTTG
The DNA here is from genome assembly GCF_943734685.1 of Anopheles coluzzii. Lineage (NCBI taxonomy): Eukaryota > Metazoa > Arthropoda > Insecta > Diptera > Culicidae > Anopheles > Anopheles coluzzii. The sequence goes on along the minus strand of NC_064671.1, from coordinate 16,278,707 downwards.
CAGGCAATCCTTACTTATGATGCTGTGGTTGCGGCACTCCTTTCTACCTTATAGTTTTATATATTACACACCTACATCACACACACATGGTTTGGGTTCATTGTTTCATTGGGCATAATCAGCATTGATGCTTTGTGTTGTCTGCCACGCACGATTTATGTTCGAAATTTAAGGAGTAAATTATCAATCAACTCAACACTCAACACCAGTGAAAGGGGACATGATCTGGTTGGAGACAATGGAACTAAACAAATTGAACCCTCCAAAGCTCAACCACTCAAAAAAGCTCATTTCAATAATGGTTAGCTAGCTGACTGTATATGTATATTTACAATGTAGTAGAGTGGTTTTGTCCATGCATTGTTCCTATATTGCGCAAAAAGAAGCATTTTCACGTGGCTCGCTCTCTCTCTCTCTCTTTTTCTAACGCTATCCATTCATGATCACAGTTACGATCCAACGGTTGGATCACTGTCGCCGTTTACCTAAACATACTACACATTTTCCGCTTATTTTCTCCTAAATTTCACCTGCTGCTTTAACAACCTCCAACGATCGACTGACTGTGAGAATGGAGGCAGCAGCAAAGCAACGGGATGCCACCACGAGGACACGGCAGCGGAAATACTGACCTAACACAAATTAAAACACATACATTCCACCGGGCTGGGAATGCACCGTTGCAAAAAGGCTGATACGAACAGTTGTGGGGGGGGGGGGGGCGGGAGCATTCAATCCCCTTTGATTTAAATCTGCCTCCCCAAGCGCCCACGAACCGAAGCCGCCACACCAAACGAAATGGGGGAGCGTATTAATCTAAACAGAACGCAACGGCAGCAACGACAATTGAATCTAAACGTGGGACGGCGTGTGGGGCTAGTATCTTCTACCTTCTTCCTTCTCTTACATCGAAAGCGCACTTGAACCGGAATTTAACTAACTTTTTCATCGAACTAACTTAACCTAACGCTCGAAACGAACAAACAATTAATCAAAACAGATAGGAACCATCCCATCCCACCGCACACGCACACCAGTTGTGCTGGTCCCACACAGGGAACCAGCTTACAGAGGTTACAGCAGCACAGAGCGGTAGCACACGTACGCACGCACATACACACATGGCCACAAATAATGTTGGGGTATTATCACTCGCTAGCCACACACCAAACGCAACATAAACACACAAACAAGCAGATGATTTGGCTTCCCCCCCCCCCCCCATCATGGGCCGCATTTGGGGAGCAGGAGCAGTATAAGCAGTTAATAGAAAGAAAAGCACGATCGTATGCGCAGCCGATGCATGTTGGATGGTTGCCTGAACGGGTTTTTTTTTTCGTTTGATTTTCTTCTCTCTATCTCTCTCTCTTTTTCCTTATTTTCTTCATATGCCGTCCGTGAGAATGAATTGTTAGTTTGAATTTAACGCTTTTGGCGGTATGGAACAATGTTAACATCTTCCACGGGTCCATCAGTTTGATCTCTACAACGCATTTAGAGAGTTTTCGTTGGCTGACGATCGATTTTTGAAGAAGAAAATTCTTCCAATCTACCTTTTCTCTCTGATTGCTGTTTTTATACATTAAATTTTGCCTCTCCGATCGCAACCTAATGGAACAGTGGCGGATGAGAACATTTGCGGGCATTGTTTTGTGTTTGTTTTTAGTTTGATTTCACAATTCGTTTTCTAGGCCTTTAAATGTGTGTGTGTTTAGCGCCTGCATTCTGATTGATTTTGAAAATTTTGGTGGGACGGGAAGCGAAGGAGTGGAGGGAATGGGTTTTGTTTTCATTTTCATTCGGGCATTGGGGGCATTTTTGTTGTTGTTGTTTGTTTTAGTTCTTCAAACAGGACAGTGCTAACTAACTTTTGGCCAGGGCTTTCTTTTTCCTTTGTACTAGAATGTCGTGGAACGGGTTGTGGCTGATCGACTGGTTCAGGCGGGTGATCCACTCCTGCTGCTCCTCCTCGGTCGCGGCCGACATCCGGTAGACGGTGTGCTTACCTTCCACCACCTTACCCTCGCTGTCGGTTTTGCACGCCTTGATGATGTCGGCCCCGCCGCTGGCGTGCAGCTCGAAGCAGTGCGGTTTGCTCCGGTCCGTTACCTCGCGCACCTGCAGCATTTTGGAGGGAAGGAATGAAGGAAAAAAGAGTTTAATAACAAGGAGTTTAAATTAATAGGTTGTGCCAATGAAATGTTGCAATATAATGTTGACCTACCGCAATGTTTTCCAATGGAATGATCCCTCGCGGCTCCTTGTCGGTGGTGTACTCGAAGTAGTACAGACAGTTATCGTTCAGGATAAACCATCTTCGCTTCCACGATTTGTATCTGTAGCGGGGAAAAGGGGGAACATTTAGAGGGCATTAGTAAACGATGGTTCAATTACATGACCGTTAATTGCATTACCTTCCGCCCTGCTTCCACAGCCAGCCTTCCTTGTCCGGGTTGAAGAAGGTGTGCATCAGATCGTTCCCATCGTCCTGAGGTATTTTAAACGGTTCAGCTCGTATCGACTCGTACAGGGACTAATGCAACGGCGAGAAGGAGATAACAAAAACAAAAAACGATTGAAAATCATTGATCCATCACACAGTGTACAGTGTACTGGTGTACCAACCTCTAACAGTTCGCGCGGCAAATCGCCTCCATTGTTGATACCACGGTTCATGGAAATGAACTGTTCAACCGTGGGCTTCTCTTTTACCTGCAAAAATACAAAAAGAGAGGACAAATCAATAAAAAGCGATGTTTTGCAAAAGGCATTCCACGATTCACTTCATTCGCGGCAAACGCATCGAACGAAAGTATGCAATTGCACGGGGACTGTTGCGTTGAAGGCGAAACCACACTGCGCGCATTCCAGCACACACACATGGTTCACAAATTACATCGACACGCGCCTCCCAATATACACATCAAAGGATGAGTTTCATTTGAAGTCGATATCCTACGCTGCATCTGGCTCGCTGACCTCCATTATGCAACCCTCCCACCTGCAACCATCGCCGTTGCAATCTGATTAGTTGATACGCGATGCAATCGAGCGATGATGATAGCATTGATTAGCTTACACGTGCGACTGACAAACTCATTGAGCAATGTGCTGTAATTTAGCTAAACGGCTCCTACCCCGTGTATTTGGTCAAATTCAGCCAGCTCCACAAAACAAAACAAAAAAACCTATACTACACCTGCTGCAATTCCACTTTGATCTTGCCTACCGACCGGGCAGTGGGTTGCGTGATAAACGACCTAGTAACAACGATCTGGCAGCTGCAGCAGCAGCAGCAATTGCACCAAGCCACGCGCAGGGGGGAGCCGGTTTTAAATCAGTTCCGAATCGGCAGATCGGAAATAATTACCAGCGCAACGAGCGAACTCATCCCAAAGCAGGGCAATACAGCAAGCAAAGGTAATAAGTGCGCAGTAGGTCACGCGGAGCAATTCCGCAATCGAAAGCACGCGAGGATCACGATAGGGTATTATGTCCTTTTTCGAGCTGCTGGGTACGTTATAAACCACACACAGAGACTGCAGATTTTAACGCCCGGTTCGATTAGCCGTTGCCGTTGCTGCCCAGGAAGCACCAGGCAAGTGGCATTAATTTAGGCGCGTGTCGACGTAGCGTACAACAATCTCACTTGCGCTAATAAGCCAGGTAAAATGTTACATTAAATTTAAAAGCGTGTCCAAAAACGGATAAAGAACCAATATCCCTAGTGTTAATCATTATAAGAGAGAGAGAGAGAGAGAGAGAGAGAGAGAGAGAGAGAGAGAGAGAGCAGGAGAGAGAGGAAGTAATTCTAATCCGTAACCCCATACCAGACACAAGGGTGTAAACCGTGTGTGTGTGTGTGTGTGTGTGTGTGTGCATCGATGCAGATGCAAATACAGTGGCCGGCAATATAAAGTGGCCACTACTTACAATTTTACATTTTTTATATTTTTTCCGTGAAAAATGAAGTTATTGTACTGCTTTATTTTTTGAAACATTGCTCGTGATATGTTTAAGAATGCGCAGTACCATAGCATGACAAAAATGAGAAGTTTGCTTCAAGAAATTTTTTTTTCCAAAATTGATCAAAATCACTGTGCCAAAATAAAGTGCCCACTTTATTCATTGTAAAGAAAATATTTTTCTGAACAAATTTAACATCAAACTTATAATTTTTTATGCTTTCCTCTCGCATTCTTTACATGTTTGAGGATCTTTAGCGTATTTTTTTTCTAATTTTTAAAGGTTTATCTAGTTCTGCATCTAGTTTTTGCATCTGGTTCTTCTCAAACGTTATCAAGAGCTTAAAATTTAAATTTATTTGTTTGTGACACCAGTTTTATCCACCTTCGCACATAGAATCTGCCACAAATTCTCGATGGAACCAAGATTTTGACTTCATGGAGGACATGCGAGGTGTTTTATACGAAACTAGTTGAGAAATGTTTTTTGTATTGATTATGTGTGTTGAGATGTTAGCCTGTAGGAACATGTTTTTAGTTTTCAAACCCCATGTTTTTAAAAGAAATATCCCAAAGTATTGATGAAGAATGTTAAAAAAGGTATAAGCCATAGTTGTACTTTCGATTCACACCAGTTTTCCCGCTACTCCTAAAGATAAGCACCCCCTAGCTATCACATTGCAATTTTCGTAATTTACTGCTCGTTAGAAGTGGCGTCCTTCAAGTTCCTCGCCCGAGCTACATCAAGACTAACAATTAGCTTCAATATGATCAAGAACATGCAGATATATCGTAAGATTGTCGAAAAACTGATATTTGGACAGATGAGTCCAAATTAGAACTGATGTTCAAAAATATCTAGACGCGATCCAACAAACCAATATGTATGAAGAGTGCAATGTGATGACCAGGGAGGGGATTTCTATACGAGAAGTGGGGAGCATGGTTTGAATCGACGGCATAATGAAAGCTAATGCTTATATAAGCATCCTGTGTGAATTTATCTGTTTTCTGTGAAAAATACGGAGTTAGTAAATAAATAGATGTTACAACCGGAAGCGACTCAAGTTATACACGAAGAATTTTTAAATAATTTTTTTCAATCAAATCGAATAAAACTTCTTTAATGGCTCCCACTTAGTCTTAACTTTAATCCTATCGAGATTTCGTGTGCAAATTTTGATGCAAATGTGGTGAGAATGACGTGATTAGGAAAAACAAAATATGTTAAAGCTCTGAAATACTCCTAGGAAGAACAAATGCCAAATACGTGCAAATAAAACAAAATAAATTATGTCAAAGGTCCTCGAACATGTAAAGAATGCGAGAGGAACGCATATAAATTATAATTTTGATGTTATATTTGTTCAGAAAAATATTTTCTGTAGAATGAATAAAGTGGGCACTTTATTTTGGCACAGTGATTTTGATCAATTTGGAAAAAAAATTTTTTCTTGAAGCAAACTTCTCATTTTTGTCATGCTATGGTACTGCGCATTCTTAAGCATATCACGAGCAATGTTTCAAAAAATAAAGCAGTACAATAACTTCATTTTTCACGGAAAAAATGTAAAAAATGTAAAATTGTAAGTAGTGGCCACTTTACAGGGTTTCCCACGATATATTGGTTGGTTCCCATCAATTTTTGGTGGATTCCCATATTTTTTTGGTGCGTTCCCACGATTTTTTGGTCGTTTCCCAGAATTTTTTGGTCTAATTGTATTGATATCCAATCGGAAAATACCAATAAATTATAGGATCGAACCAAAAATCTATGGGATACAACCAAAAAATCGTGGGAACGCACCAACAAATCATGGGAACTGACCAATAAATCGTGGGAAACCCTGTATATTGCCGGCCACTGTAGGTAATTGTGCAGCCGGATAGAGATAATGCAACATTTTCCAACCCACCGACCGGAACCGCATGAAGCCTGAAATGACCATGCTCAGCGGAAAAGCTGCCCTGCTCGTGTTTTTTATCGGTAAAGAAGCAGCTTTGCTGAATGATAATTAAATTCCAACCCGCTGCGCACTATGCTATATAAAGCGCTTCTTTGCATTTCACACCAGTGCCAGTAACAATAATGGCACAACACACGCTCAACAAACCCTATTTACTGTTGGGGTGGTGTTGGGGAAAAATATGTTGCGACCCGAGTAAGAGTGACCCGAGTTTCTGTTCGAGATGTGTCGCGTTATGGTGGGCCAACGCCAACGTACCGATGGATTGTGGAGCGAGGTGTTGAGCATAATGATGGCAAAGCTCAACACGTAGCACGTGTCCGTGTTGGTGAAGATGTCCGGATTGAGCTGGCAGTACCGCTGGGCGAAGCATTCCATCATGCGATCGATCTTCTGCGCCTCGCCGGGCAGTCTGAATGACCAGAGGAATTGTCTGCAAAATGGAGCGCGAGAAGGGAGAGAAAAAGTTTTTATTAGAAACAGTGTCCAGCGGGTATTGGCTTCATAAGCGCACAACTTACCTTAAAGCTTGCACCAGTATAAGATTCGTAAAATCGTGTAACTCTACAAAGGCCTTCAACACCTGCTCGTTAAAGTCGTTCTTTTCGCCCAGATAATCGCCTGAAATGCAGTGGAAGAGAGAGCGAAAAAAATGCATTATTGTATCGGTTTTATTGAAATTAAAATTAAACACAAACGGTAAACGAATCGCACATTAATGTGTGCTACCTCTTCGGACACTCACACAGTGAGTTTCATTTTTATACATCGTTTTACGAACTCAAAAAAGGGCCCAGTAATATTTATTGCCATCATTCGAATGATTTAAAATGGCAACACTATTTAAGCTTCCCCCCAATACTACATTTCCCCCATGCTCAGTTTGGGCGTCCGGGTTCGCTTGTTCGACGATTGCTCATCTCGTCGGCTGGGGAGGAAAATTATCACATTCGCGAAAATTAATGTGTTTCACTGCTCCGTATATTTCTTCTTTTTTGTTTGCCTTCCCACTGTATGTGTGTGTGATGATACCGGTACAGAATGGTTTCGTGATTACGCACAGGACACCATTGTGCCTTCCTTCCTTGGTGTTGTCCTCCCTGTGCCCGTGTCAGGTGCAACACATGAGGGGCGAGCAATGGGCCCACAACATAACAAACTACCCATTCTGTGACCGCAAAACAACGCATCACACACACAGGCACACACACACATGATGGGAGAAGGTTGGGATTGTGGTGCATCATCCATGGGGGCTACCGGAATTGAAATGCGGAAGCACCTACTATTTCAACCCTTCCACTGTGTATGTCCCCCCTTTTACTTCTTTAAACATCTTTCAATCATCGGTCAGCGTCAGCGCGACCCAGAAAAGGGTGCACCAGGGCACGTTCCACGCGGGACCACAGAATCCGGAACCACAACCACAACCCCGGCGCTGCACCATTGGACATGTCCCGAACGCCCCGAAAATCAAACGACACCAACAAACGTTCTGCGTGTCCCTGTGTGTGTGTATGTGCAACAAAATAAGCGAACCCTCACCACACACACACACACAACAATTGGACACTGTGTTTTAATCGCATTTTATCAACACGATATTAATTATTTTTGTTTACCTTTTATCGGGCTGCGCCTGCCATTATCAGGCTGCCTATTGGAGCTGGGTAGCTCCTGTTGGGTAGTGTCGCAAAACAAAAAATCGAATACCACAACTCAAAACCCATCCTCTGCATGTGTGTAAAATAACATTGTGCGGTTATTATTAATTACTCATCCCCATCACCCTGCAAAAGGCGCAATGATAATAATAATAATAGGGAATAACAATTTTGCAAAGTTTCGCGCCATCAATCGCCCACTGTTTTCATGGGTCTATGATGCGTGGTTTATCATTGTTCAGGGGACGACACTCAAAGGTATGTAACACGTGCGTGCGCGTGTAATAATCGAAAAAAGTTGTAAAATTGCATTCCAACGCAACAGCAAACTATTCGATGCGTATTTTTTAGTGTTTTTGAAATGAAGTTTTTCGGTCCCGGAATCGATCTCGGGTAGCTCCGAAGCTTTTTTGGAATCGATACCGGATAGTAGTTTCGGAATCAGTTTCTAAAATCGATTCTGGAATCGGTTCCGGAATTGGTTCAGGAATCGGCTCCAGAATTGGTTCCGGAATTGGCTCCGGAATTGGTTCCAGAATTGGTTCCGGAATCGAAATCGGCCCCAAAATTGGTTCCAGAATTGGTTTCGGAATCGGAATCGACTCCGGAATTGGTTCCGGAATTGGAATCGGATTCGACTCCGGAATTGGAATCGGCTCCGAAATCACAATCGGACACAGCAAAATGGAGTCGGTCCATAAGAATAGGCATTTGGGTCAAATGATACTACGTATTGATAGCCGCGTAGAATCAAAATTTACCTGTACACGGTCCATTTTCATGAAGATTCGCGTATTGATTTCGCTTCTGAAACATTTGATTTCAATTCAATAACGGATTCTCATTTCGGAGGTAATTCCAATTCTGGAGTCAATTTGGATTCCGGGGCTAATTGCGATTCCCAAATCAATTCCGATTCCGGAACCGATTCTGATCGCGGAATCGACTCCGGAATCAACTATGGAATCGGCTCCACAATCGGAATCGGCATCGGAATTGATTCCAAACACGCAATCAGGTAGGTCCAATTCCTAGCTCCCACCACTAGTATTTTTCCTCTTACATTGTATTGGGAAAGGCGTTTTGAATGATTGTACAAATAATTTTGAATGCATAAGCTGATGGATACTGGAGTTGAACACAGAACGAGACAGAAACACGGCCTTATCAGTGTGACCAAGTTTTTTGAGCAGTTTGAATGACGAATTTACGACCACATTTGCACAACGAAAAATCCCCATTTGCATTGAATGCACTCACCATCCCCTGTACCCAAAATGGCTACATTTAGTGATCGGCAAAGGCTGATAACGACTGTTTAACGGTAGTGTGACTCTCTTGTTTTTTTGCTTCGTTATGTTTAATGCTCGTGTCATGTCACGTGCCCATATCGAGAAAGGGAAAGAGAGGGACTGTATTTTAATTAATATGCCATTACATTGCCCATATCTATCCGATGCGATCGAGTGTATTTGGCCCCGTGGTAGTCGCGGGACATTTCATCCATTTCCACAATTAGCGTATAAAGTGGGTGGGAAGGGAGGGAGTACAGAAAAACAGCGCACGATAAATCTTCCCTGTTGCCATCAAACTTTGCTACGATTAAAATCATTAGCGTATGAAATAAGTATGATCCTCCCAATCCCAATCCCTCCCGTATGAGGCTTTTCAGCATGGTGGGGAGGACAAAAAGTGCAGTTTGTTGTAACAAAAAAAAAGAGCTCCATCACGTGTTTTTTTCTTTTTTCTGTGTTTTTGCAATACTGTACGAACTCGAGCGCATAATTTGTGAATTAAAGTTTAACAATTGATGTGTGTGCGCGGGGGTTGGTCCCGTAATTCATCCCTTTTGCGTTGAGCTACCGAGTGTCCACGGCATGGCGTTGGTGGTGGGTGTGCAAGCGGGTGCGGGGACAGGGAGCAAATTGAAAAAGGCAATTATTTTATCTGAGCTCATCATCGGGTAAAGCTTACCCCAGACACGTACTTTCCGTCCGCCCAATGTACTCCCTTGCTTTTATTACGGTATCGAAAACGAATGGAGTAGTGTCCGATCCGGTGTGCTGAATCGAATTCCAAAAAGTATGCACTTCCCTTTCCAATTTACTGCTACTACTTGCACGCAGGTACAGGACACGACTCTCCTCGCAGTCTGATATGATATCGATATTACAAGGATCGTCGATTAATCGTACACACGTGGGAGATGTGTCAGGATGAAGAGCAAAAAAAAAACACTCTCATTTGACATTAGCCCGGTAATGAATAAAACACCGCGCAAGGGACAAAAAAGGGGAAAGATAGGAAGGAATGCAAAAATACGCGCATACACAGATCCGAATGCATTAAATTGCATTCGTTGCGATTAACGAGTTACACACGCACGCACACGATGGCAATAAAGATCGCTTACTTCCCGGTAACACAACACCGGGTCCGAGCACAGCACGAGAAGAGGCAAAAAACATGTATGTATATATTTATACCCAAGCGCCATAAACATATCCTGGCGCACATGGACATCGGTACATGGAACACACACACACACGCCCATCTCCTCCCTGCATGACTTCACCTAGGCGAATTCGAATAAATCCTTCCAATTTATGGCTTTCGTCGTGTTGTATCGCGCGGCTGGTGAAATTGTCGCGCTGGCACCACCTTTCCTGTCCGCCAAGCATTCTTGCCTGGCCTGGAATGTATACCCCTGCCTGCCTGGTAGGCATATACATTATTTATCGGACCCGGTTTGTCTGCAGATGGTGCGCGCCGTTTGATGGATGATTTCTAGCATTCGATTCTGTTTCGGAGTTGCAAAAGCACACGCATACACACACAAACACACAGCAACCGACAACAGAGACGTTGTAAGCACATACCGATGGCCGTTTTGTTGAGACCTTCTCCCTTGTATAGGAACTGTGCCACGTCCTGCGGATCCGTCCTTAGCAGCTGGTTTTCGTATAAAAATTCTATTCCTGTAATGGCAAAAAGAGAAAAAAGAGAGAAAATAGAAAAGTTAGTATAAATTTATCAAATTGAATATTTCATTTCAACATGGAGTACAACATTGCAGGCAAAGAAGAGTTTAGTGCAAGAAGGAATAAGCGTATAAAGCTACTGGTTATTTTAACCAAACATAAATTATAATTATTGGAGCGGTCCCGTGGTACAGTCGTCAATTCAAACGACTCAATAACATGCCCGTTATCGGTTCAAGCCTAGGATGGACCATCCCCCCGTACCATGGATTTAACTATCCAGCTGCGTTGCGTGGTAATGAATTAAGTCTCTAAAGCCTTATAAGGCCGGACATGTCCGCGTAGGATTATAATTGAAATTATAAATTATAAATTATAATTTGAATCTTTAACAAAGATTAGAACAGCAAAAAAAAAATGAAAATTTGATGTAAATACTCTAAAAGCGATACTGAATGATCCTGATCATGATGAAGTAATAATGACAACGCTCAATTGTACAGTATAAGTACAACGCTTATTGGTACAGTCAGTACCGCAAAATGTCACTGTCAATGTCATAAAAAATCTGACTGTAACAAAATCCATGTCAGCGTCACGCACTCAATTCTGATAATCAGAAATGATACTCAAAACGATTGGTGTGATCAATGCATGCTTCGTGACATTATTGGGACCAATGCTTGGTCAGTCACTATGTCATGACTTTTTTTACTGTGATCAGCTTTGTAAAATGTCTAACATAATCATGACAAATTCTGGCTGAAACAAAATAATGTCAGTGTCACGCGTTCTACTGTGATGATCAGAGGTGAGACTCAAGGAGTTGGTGTGATCATCTCAGGCTTAGTGACATTTTGTGCAACCAACTCTTCGTCAGTCATTTAGTCGCGACATTTTAAGTCGGTCAGTAGGACCCCTTTTAATTGTATTTCAACATTTCAAAACCTTAATAAAATGATTTTCATGACGTTTTTTTTTAAATAATATGTCAGGACAATCAGGATATTAAAAAAAACTGTAAAAGTAACAAATTATTCTAAAACAATGCTATCACCAATAGAATGTATTGAATAGGAAGTCATTCTAAAATGACGTAAAATATCAATTTGTTCAACCACTGTACATACACAAAGCATGTTCAACAAAGACAATGTGGCACTAGTTAGCGAATCTCTTCAGAAGCTCTTAAGAAGAATCCCGTCAGAAGAACGTCATTTGTAAGAATTAGCTTGCCACAAACCGGCTTGGCTTACCACTCGATGCAATAATACACACCACCACACTATCCCGGCCGGCGCGACATCAAGATACTTCTTCCGACACTGACAGCTAACACAAGCATACCACCAGTGGGCGAAATGATGAATGGTTTTTTAATTTTAAAAAGCACTTCAAACCTGCTGGCGGGAAGGAACCGAGTGGTTCTTCAAGGTCGTGTACACGCGCCAAACATATCTCCCCTCCACATCTCAGGTCCAGCGGAGAATGAGAGAGAGCGGAGTGGCAAAACTAGTCGAACAACTCTTCCTGACAACTTCTCCAGAACGCAACGCACCCATCACGACCGGTGTGTACGGTGGTACCCAGCACACTCCTCCTTCGACAGGTTTGAATCGATCCGAAACTATTCGTCTATAGTGTCCGCCGTACCATGTTCCGTGCCGTACAAGCTTAATTGCTCCATTTAGGAGCAACAGGTTCGAACGTCGCTTTGTTCAACCTGAACTGAGGAAAGGAACCTGAACCATCATCCTCCACCATCGAAACGGATGTGGACAATTTAATTAAACGAATAAAGACAATCATTCATCGATGGTGTTGGGTGGGTAGGTAGGGCAGGGCCACTTCTTGCCAAAGGGATGATGGTTTCTGTATGCGCCCCGGAAGTAGCCTTGGATACCACCACCAACACCACCGGGGAATCTTCTTCTGGTGGGGAATCTGAAACGCCCAACAGGGAGCGCGCATATATCACACCAACTACTTCTACATGGAGGGTTGAGATACAACACGCAGCGCGCAATGATTAATGCTTCCGATGGGTGTTGCAGGAGCGGCAGAAGAAGAGTTGTGTGTGATGGTACCACTTAATTGTTTCGTAATTGGAAATGGAAGATGATATTGGTTTAATAATGATATATGATAGCGTCCTGGAGATTTCTAGAGGGGTTTGTGCGATAGCAAGCTCGAAAGTGCTCCAAATGCTTCACAATTTTGAACAATTTTAGGTTCAAAATATCAACCAAAATATTTAAAATTTATAAAAAATGGGGAAAACGATGAATTTAAGACGCATAACTCCTCCCGAGGAACCATCGAAATTCTTCACTCTAAAAATTCGCAACAAAGTCCTTTAGCGCGCTCTCTCTCTAAAACACCCCAACAACGCCAACCACCTGGGGCGAAAGTTTTCGCACAAAAACAAAAGCGGAAACTCGCCCAAACAAAAGCTTCCAACGCTCGGCGTACAAAACTTTCCATCCATACCTTTCTTTGGATCCATGTTGAACTTTTTCCGCCCCAGCGCCATCTGTTTGTCTTTGTTGGAATGTTTGTTCTCCTCCTTGCTTTCGTGGGCTTTCATCTCCGACTCGACCTCGTTCAGCTCATCGTTGATTTGCTGCGGAAAAGGGAAAACAAATTCATTATTATTTGGAAAAGAAACGTAGAATGAAATGAAATATTTATAGCAAAGCTTTCCTATTCCCAGACGTCAATTGTTGGTGTATCCCCCTTTTTCCCCTCCGTATTTAATGGACATTGCCAATTACCTTACGATGGGGCTGGGAGCAGCTTCGCTGGTAGACTAGATTACTTCTATTTTTACAGTTGTTGCACATACGCAACACTTTGGTAATGGGGAAGGTCGAAGCTGCTCCCGCCGATGTTGCCGCTGCGACCAGTGACCTTGGTTCTAGCCCGCCCGATGATGCCGACACCGGCGGCGGCTGATGCGGGTAGTTGCGGTTGAACAGATCGGCACTGTCATCGATGAAGTCAAAGTTGCTGTCGTCCAGTATGCTAAACTGTTGCTGCAACTCCGGACGTCTGGCGGCATCCTTTAACCGTTCGTTGTTGTTAGCTTCTTTGGCCGGTTCTTGCGCTAACCGGGGCGGTGGTGGAATGGCAGAACCATCCCCCCCCACCGGACCACCGTTCTCGAGCGCGTTCAGGAAGTTGCGCTTACTCTCCTCCACCAACTGTCGCAGGTCGAGGTTACTGTTTAGCAGCTCTCCATTATCACTGAAGATCAGCCCCACCCGGTACGTCCGCTGACGGTTCAGTACGGTCGTCTTCGTGACGGTTGTGACCGTTTTCGCACCGTACACGACCTGCTGTTCCTTCCGGCGCCGCAAACTGTTCGTCGCGTACGGTTGCAACCCGTTGGTAGCACCCTCCAACGGAGAGGAGGCAGCAGAGCTTAAGGCAAGATTGCTGTCGGACGAGGCAGATTCGAGCAGTTTGTCGGCGTGCTGGTGGTGCCGGGACACGGTCTTCGTGATGGTGGCAGTCGTGGAGATGCTGCCCGTCGTTTCCGGTGGTTCGAACACCTGCACGTACTCGCACGTACAGGCGGGTGAGGGACGCTCGATGGTGGAACTGCTGGTGGACACCACCTCATCGAGTGGGGTTGGCAACGTTCCGAACGGACCGGGGGAGCCACCGTTCGTAGTGGCGGACGGTAGATCGACGCAGCTCTTTTGCAGTGGTTTGTCCGGCTCGAGGATCGCCTTTTTCGGCTTCGGCTGACGGCGCAACGACCAGAACCAATTGCTCGGGCCTTTCTTGACGTTGCCGACTACGACATCGCCGCCGGTGGCGCTCGGTGGCAATGAGGAGAACATGTTGCCTCCGATTCACTGAGAGACTAGCGCAGGCACTTGTTGGCTTGGATCGCGCTTGGAGGGCGAGTTGTCACTGTTGCACACTGTGCTATTACACTAAACACTAAATAACACGCTATATCTCTCTGCGCGGCTCTCTGATTGGTTTGAATTGCTGACGGAGACCGCGGTGAGTGGCAAAATTTACACTGGGGCGCCTAGCTGTGCGGCAATAAGACGCGAATCTCGGCTGGGCTGCTGGGTTTTGGGCAAGGCTGCAGCACTTCACGATCGAACTCGCATCTGATCGCCGCCGGGCAGCAGGAATGCGGCGCCCGCCGATGGCGGCACAGTCGTCACGACAAGCAAACGCTTTGTCCTTTCACTTGGAGTTTTCATTTGATTTGTGTTCCACCGCTGCTGCCGCTGCTTCGCTGCTGGTCACTGAACGAATTTCGGGGCGGTTTTTTGAACTGTCATAAACGATCTCACTTACTAATGCACTGTTGTTGAGGTATATTTTGTTGCAATTAAAGCGTCACTAAAGAATGGATTGATGTTAGCATTTGATTAGCGTTGTTGCACTTTTGGTTTAATATTAATGAATTTACGGTAAGCAGTTGTAGGAACAGGAACACAGCAACAGCAACTGTAGCAGCAAGTCTTCAACAGCTTTGATCAAGATTCTTGGCATTTTTTACAGAATTATTTGTTTCACAGTGACCATTATATTCCATTCCCTCAATTTCGTGAATCCTAACCATAAAAACGACTCAATTTAATTGTTGATTGGTTGTAGTTTTGCTAATTGAGTCGTTCGAGTCCGTTTGAGCCGATGAATATTTATAGAAAAAACATCCAGAACAAGCGAATTTATTGAATTTGTGGCACGGACTATCAAAAATTCGAGAAAAATCCCTGTAACAGACGCCTTAAGCCGGAGTTTTAGAAAAAAAAAACCCTTTATAATCGACTGTAATTCGACCTTTTTGTTAAATCTTGGCGCTTTTAACACAGTCGATCATACACAAATCCAAAATTTCAGATGTTTCGAGCAGTAGTCGAGTCGGATATGGAATAACAATTTGGACCAAATGCCACATGGGTACTACTGATCGTTACTGATCAAGATTTATAATATTTCTCTATTTATGCAGTAATCGCTCAAAAATGAATTTTAAACAACAAACAACACATTTAAATACAGCTAACAATCCGAACCCCTATTTGAATAATCAACTTTGAAGAATCGACAAAGCAACATCAGCTGCAACGTTTGGCCCACATTCACACAAACCGACCGTATAATAAAGTGGAAAGAAAAGCTTTACGTGTCGAGCAATCGGTGATCCAATTTTCCACCAAAACAGCAGAAAAAACGATGTTCAGTTCCAGATCCAAATCGACCCCCGCATTTGTGATTTGTCTGTCCATTTGTCTGCCCGTTGTGTTCCCGTGCACGAGATGACAGAGCCGAACACTTCCACTTTCCGTGCATTGGCAGAATGCCAAACGTTTGACTGTACAGACAGACAGAGACATAGGGAAGGGAAATCACGATGCCAGTCCGTGATGATTTGAAGCGGACACGCACGGGAAGGTGGTGTTGTGGCGCATTACACACGCGTTTTTGATCGACAGAAATTATTTTGGCTCCGTTTGCGCCCTGGTAGTTGGATTACGGTGTATGTTAGTGGCACAATTATACATCCCAGCAGCAAGTAGCACAAGGGAAACACACTGGAAAAGGGGCACATTTGATTGAATGGTATTGGGTCTTTGATTGTGTTACTGTTCCTATTTTGCTTGCTTGGAGTTAAGGCAACAATTAGCCAGTGAGCGAAACTGTGAAAATTAATCGATACAAAAATCCTTGGAGTCAGCAGGGAGTGGGGATTAAATAGTTAAAATAAGACTAATATACCCACTAATAAAATAACCAGCCACTTAGGCTCTTGTCGTTCGCCACAAGACACCAATAAAGCGTAACCTTTCTTCGCTCCACTCTAAATCTAATAAACTTGCCACACTAGCGGGATCCATTTCCTACATCTCATCCCCATACGCCGTTGCGAACTTCCTAGTCACCTTATAAGCCGCTGGGGCAAAACCAATGACGGTGTGTACGGTGTGAGTGTCATAAATTTCACTTCATCACTTACACGCCATCATGATACCGCCGCCAACATACGTCCCCGAAAGGCCACTGGGAGACCTGGGAGAGCTGCAAAATGCCAACACTTCTTCTGTCGATGACGCCGCGCGGCGCGTTAGATTAAGCGTAGTAGCGCGCACCCAACCAGGCTAATATTTGGCTCGTGTGTGTCATACAGGGAAGTTCGATTCAACTGCCCCAAAGACGGCCGGCCGGCAGTCGGCAGAAGAGGAAAGATTTAATTCAATTTATAACAATCATCACCCATTCCCGCACGGATGACGTTCGTGGAAACAAGAAGTAGTAACGTTCCACTGTAGGGTTAGATTATCGGTCGGTTTAAGTGTAAAACGGGCCCGTGGAATCATTGTAATGATGATGGTCCAATGTCGATGCGAAATGTCGTTCAACGTTGACGGTTTGGAGTAGTGATGGGTAAAGTAGGCAAAATTCTGGAGTGGACTCCGATCCGACTCCGATAATTTCAACTCCGGCCGACTACGAATGACTCCGACTTCTGTCGACTTCTGTCGACTTTTGTAGATTCAGGACGACTTCGGACGACTCCAGACGACTCCAGACGACTCCGGACAACTCCAGAAGACTCCGGACGACTCCGGACGACTCCGGACGACTCCGGACGACTCCGGACGACTCCGGACGACTCCGGACGACTCCAGACTACTTTAGACGACTTCAGACGACTCCGGACAACTCCAGAAGACTCCGGACGACTCCGGACGACTCCGGAGGACTCCGGACGACTCCGGACAACTCCAGACGACTTTAGACGACTCCAGACGACTCCGGACAACTCCAGAAGTCTCCGGACGACTCCGGACGACTTCGGACTACTTCGGACAACTCCAGAAGACTCCGGACGACTCCGGACGACTCTGGATGACTCCAGACGACTCCGGACGACTAGTGGTTTTGAAGGAATCGGAATCGAACTAACAATAGCCGGAGTCGGAGCGAAGTCGTGGGTACGCTCTAGAGAGCACATTACTAGTTTGGAGGCAACGCATAAATACACACACACTACACGTGCCCAACGCGCCAAGTGGAGTGGTTGGCAAGGGCCAAAAGGCAGCAAGTGGGCTTTTGTAAAGGCGACAATAGAAGCCAATTTGTTGTGTGCGGTTGTTAGAATTGATTTTACATCACAAAGGACAGGCGAGCCGCTGACGTCACTGGAGCGCCATTGTTGTTTTGCGGGGTATTTTTGGACACTTTTGTTAATTTGAAATTTGGAAATAAAAATAAACCATCATACTGCGGTTACTGTCAATGATTTCGTTTATGGGTAAACTGCGCATTATGGAGCGAGAGAGAGAATGGCGATGCTATAATTAGACTCCTTTTATTTACAATTTCAACACAAATACAATTCACCATAAAATAACATTTCTCACTTTGAAATGCAGCAATAAAATCGATATTATTTCAAAAACGGTCCCAATTTGCAATCAATATTACCAACCAATCATCCCACACCGCCACCAACTGGGCCGTGGGCGAGATGTGTTAATCCCCTCCAACAGTCTGGGCCGAGCTTTAGTACGTAAGGGGACACACCCGTGGGTGCCCGTGGGTGAAGATCTTCTGCCGACACGGTGGTAATTGAATAAATTATGTGCAGTAAAAATTAATTTTACGAATTATGAATTATTAATCCGATAAATATCGACGGGCTGCAAAACGGGCTGCCCCGTCAGCGGCCCAATCCGTCCCCGTATACCTCTCATCCCTCCCACAGGTAGGTGTTGAGGTTTCAGAATACATTTGCCACCCATTCACCTGTTCCAGTATTGTTGTTGTTCGTTGAGTACGGGAGTTCGCATATTTAACATTAAAACAGCATAACCAAAAAGAATGCCGAAACAAATTGCCCAATCGAGTATTAACGGGGTGCTGGTGCTGTGTGATGATGATGGCCGTTGGATGCAGTTTGGATGCAGCAAAGAATAAAGTGAAACACATCAACAAGTGGCATGCTGGGCGGTTACTCCAAAAGACGGGACTCGTGAGCCGTGTCAGCTTTCATCGTTTGAATTATAATCCCACCGCGTTGTTCGGTTTTATACACAGCATTCTTCTCCACAACGAACCATGCGTCTCCACCACCATCGGGAAATTGGTTGGCTCTTCTTTTTTGGCGAAAGAATGCTCCACAATTTGTTGTTGGTGACATTCATGTACACGGCAACATTCCGGTACGTTCATTTCACGTTGTGTACAGGAAAATTCCAATGTCCTTTATTACCATCATTTTGCTGTGGATGGGTGGTTGGGTTTGTTGCGGGCATTTTCTCTTCAATTCTTGTAATTAATTAATTTATCAGAATACACACACACACATTTGTTTTATTTTTGTTTGTCTGTAATAAGGCCTTATTTCACACGCCCGAAACGGGCGGCTACGTTTGAGCTGTAAAATTCCTGTTCTTTTGACATCAAGTGTCAAGTGGTTTTTTTGTTGTTGTTGCTTTGTGGCGTGTGTGAGCAAATAATTAAAAATAAAAACTGGAAAATTAAATTCCCTCACACTGATGGACGATGGTGGATCGATAAAACGTAAACATGTGAAATTGAGAGAATGGGACTGTAATCAAAAATATAAAACTTATAAATTTTTCGATTTTATTATAAATTTCTTCTTCTTCTTACTATTTTAATTACATCAATCATTCGGGCAAGGGGGTTTTTTGGAGCGTTCTGTTTCGCGCGCTCAAAAACATACGCAACAAAAACCACAACATTTTGACAGCAATTCAAAGACCACTGATAAAAGCGCTTATTTTCAGCATGAAAACCACACGTGTCCTTCTCCCTGGGCGGGGTTTTCATTGCATTGCTGTAATGAGAAAATTCTTTCCCATTTTTGACAATAAATTGCATTCACCACGGGTAGTTGTAATTGATCAAAGTCAATCGTGAGTCACAAACACATACGCACACAACTACTTTGGACGTCAAAATGTATTGACTCCAGTAGCGGACACCGCAATAATTTAAGTCTTTTTTTTTATTAATAATTCATCAACAAAATACCTCACACACACGCCCTTTTTGCGTTGTGATTTTCATTTCAAAAGTATTTCAGCGCTGACAGAGCAATTTATAGGCTTTCGAATCTTGCCAACAATTCACAAACTTATTTCACGGTATTACACAACAGGGGCAAAGGAAGCACGCAAGCAATGAGATTCCAAAGCTTTGGGAGGGATTTACGGAAAAAGCCTCTCCGAACAAAAAGGTCCCTCAAACCTCAAACGCTGAGATAACTCAATCTAGGACAGGAGTTTCCACTAATCAATTGAGTTCTAAATCCCATCCCGAAATTCTAAGGCTCAATACAAAAGCCCGGTGATTGGGAAAGATTGCTTCTAGCTTTTCCCCCTGGTAGAATGGTTGAAGCAACGCTAGCATGGAACGATTTAAGTTGTTTCGTCGTCACGACTGAACTACTTTACAGTTTCACTGTGTTTTCCGCGTTCCATTCGCGTGCATCGATCTATTCCCGCTTTTTGTAGCACAAAAAGCAAACGCTCTAACAATATAGCAGGCCAAAACCTTCCAACAAAAGCATCTCTTTAAGGTAGAATCTTCGAATCTTCGGCTCTGAAGATGCCTCTTCCCCCACCAACTACTATGGGCCTATGGTGGTGATGGTTTTGCCAACGCAGCGGCTAAGCTCTTAAGCATTGGTATAATAGCTCCACTGGGAAAATTGCTTCCTCCGCTTCTTCTCTTTCAAAATTCCAGAGACCATTACTAGTGTTAAGGCGCGCGACTGCGGTGTGTTGAAGGCATTAATTTATGGCCCAAATTTTTCCCGCGAAGCAGACCTCGGAACAGAGCGTGTTAAGTGAAGGTATCTTCAAATGTGTGCTAGTGCTCGCGCTCTGCTAAACCAACCAAGCAAGGCAATGGGCAAAGTAAGTTGTTTTCCGTGTTATAATAAGGGCAGCTGGTATGGAAATGAACCGGGGACAATATATCTTACGCACTACGAGAGAGAGAGACGGTGTTTAGCCTGCTACCCCGCTGGTCTGAGGGAGATGTCCGGGAAAATGGTAAGCAAAACACACCATGCGTTTACTTTTTAATAAAGCGTTCGCAAACGCATAAACATTAACGCCAAAGTCGATGATAGAGGCGCGGCGGGAGACATGACTTGTTGGCGAATTGTTCTGACAGAATAATATTATTTAAAGCGGATAGATTGTGTGTCAGTGATATTATTGTTTCTTCGTTATAAATTACTTTGCTGAATAAATAGAATCATAATGAGAGTTTTAAAGGTGAAAATTTCGAGCTAGAAATGAAGACATTTATATCTTAATGTGCAGATTGGTTTCGCAAGACGTCTTCAAAGCGACTTCATTTTTTATATTTAGATATAAAAAGAGAATAATTTAAGAAGAGGTTCTACAACCCTGCATCAAATTATGAAGGTATGTTTAAAGGGTCATAGAAGTTTAATGAGTAGATTTTTTTTTTCTAATATACTCTAACACCTGTACATTTATGTTTAAATACACATAAAGCATGAACATGTTAATTACGCACGACAAGTTCCCAAAAATAAAGCAAAAAAACCTTTTAAAAGAAGAGTACAATTCAATGCATCTGTTGTCATTTTCGTTTATCCCCTTTCCTTTTCTACACTTTCCAAAAAGTGCCTATTGACAAATGTCAATTTAAATTGCAATTTAGAAATCCACACCACCACAATTGGCTTCCCCGTTGCAGTGCTTTGCCGGGGGTTTTAGTTTTCCAGGCGCGAAAAAACAATCTCCATTTATTTCCAATCGCAAACAAAAAATGTATGAAAAAAACATCTTTCCACACTGCCGCACGCAATGAAGCTATCGAATTCGATCGGCTGACGACCGCCAAATCGACCGTAAACGCCTCGAAAATGACTCACATCATCGCCACACTGTCCACAATCGATCGAACTCGAACAACTTTCCTTCTGCATCCAATGCCATTAAGGTGTGAAAGGGAAGGGGAAGAGCCAGACCCGAAGTTCCGATAAATGATAGCGCATTAAATGGCCGCGAAAAACGCGAGAAAACCAAAACCTCATGGTGTGTAAAAGATCGATAAAGAAAGGTGAAGGAGAGGTGAAGAAAAAAAAACAGGTTACAGAAACAGAAAGTGCACAAACACATTTGTGAAACAAGAGTGAAACACAAAACAAAAACACATACAAATATGAAAGCGAAATGGAAAACACCGAGTTGCTGCCGTAGATGCGTTCCGCAGAATGCCGTTCCGCGCGTCGCCAGCGGCCAAACCGGCGTCGTGTGAATGCCATTTTCCTCTAGTTCAATGTCAGCACAATGTCTCGGGGTAAAGCAACGACCGAAACCAACGACCAGAACTACTATTGCTGCTGTTGGTGTGTCCTCCACAAACACACCTCGGGAAGCGTGGAAAAGTGCTGAAATGACAAAATATGACAACGCACAACACAAAAAAAAATGAATTTACTTTTATGTGATCGTATCAATGTGCGTTCACCGTTTGGAGGGTCGAATTCGTGCCAAGCCGGTTCGAGCTATAAATCTTTCAAAAAACGCGATCGCATACACCAAGGCCGTCCAAGCGTCTTTGAATGAATTTAAAAAGAAAAGGAAAAATTGCTCTCAACTAAACACCCCTACTGATCGAATCGTCCAAATAGGCTGGAAACTATTCGTACGTCGCGCGCTGTGGCAGTGGCACCAAAATAGCTTTAGTCATTTTTGATTGCACGCAAACTGAGGCAGTGGTCTGACTAACATCGAACAAAATAAATAGCGAACTAACATCGAACAAAGTGATACAGATATACATGGAGGAGGAAGATTCGAACAAACAAGACTCAATTATTTTTGTAAATAGTAGAACACCTTTTGAATCAATTTTAGCGTTTTGTATCGATGGTTAAAACCAAAGAGAGGTCTCTTCTTTTTCAAGTGAGAGCTCTGAGCTCACTACATGATTGCATTTCTACAAAGGTCTCTGCAAATGTTTTATCAGTACAAAAGAAACCAAATCAGAAAGCGTAGCAAAGCAATGGACAATATACGAAATGTGCAACCTTAAAAGGCCGTGTTAAGGCATGTAATGTTGCGAATACTAACCAAAAAACGTAAATAAGCAATATTGAGCTGACTGAGCTACATTGAGCGAAATGGAGCTGCCATGAGCTTACAGCGCCAAAACTGAGCTTGCGGAGCTAATTTAAGGATACAGAGCTACATTGAGCATACAGAGCTACATGGAACGTTGGAACGTACATGTTGAGCTCGATCGAGAGTGCAGAGTACCATTGAGCGCGAGGAGGTATATTGGGTTTATAGAGCTCCATAGAGAGTACGAATTTCTGCATTGAGTGTGCAGAGCTAAATTGATCCTTCAGAGCTCCATAGAGAGTTGCAGAGCTAGAGGAGCATTGGCCTTTCTATTTAATTGAGTAGCCGTTGCATTTTTTCTAATAGCGTTGTGAAAGCAATGGCTGCCAAAGCAATGCCTAAGCATCAAGACCGATACAATTTACAATCACACAGACCAAACCCTAAACGTTGCCAGTTTATCCAAAATTCGAAATATTTGATCGAATATCGATCAGGTGTGTGAGTGTGTGTGTGTGTCTGTGCAATTGATTCATTTTTTGCCCTATTATTTCAGCCAATGTAAACAGTTCTGGCCGTGCAGTCTCTGCCTTTGCTTTTTGGTCGAGCCCTGTGTTTAGTCAAGTTGCGCCCCGCATTAATGCCACCTCAACGAGTGCGAGTGGGAGTGAGGGAAAAATTTGGCATCAGCAGACATCCTCATTGGGGACGGGTACACATATTGATTGGTATCATAAATCGTGGAAAATCGATTTTCATCAAACTGGCTGGGGGTGTGTTTTATGTTTATGCAATCGAAAAAATACGGATGGAAACAACATTTTTGATTATGTTGTACTGCTCCGGCAATGGGGTGATGTTTGGGGTGAATAAATAAAGAGCAGGGGACGAGCTGCCTTTTTCAACGAATTTCCATTTTATGTTCTAAGAATTTACCTATGCTTCCATCGTTTTATAATCATTTCCTTACAGCAACTCCAACAGTTCAAGTTCATGGTACACGGTGGCGAGGGTTGTAATATCTTTTCCTACCACGTGACCTTTCAAACGGCAGACAAAGACGCTTTACACCCCCCTGGTAAGAGCAAACGGGCCTCTTCCTTTTCCCGTACTCGCAACAGCGGCACTAAACACGCGAGAAATCAATCAACCATGGTGAGGAAACAGTCGTCCTCGATTAGAAGTCGAGCAGCAGCAGTGCGCGTTTTATGATCCCTTTTTGAAACGGATTGCTGCTGTTGCTGTTGTTGCTGCAATAATAATGTTGTTGCGATCGAGACGGCACGCTAAGCAGGAGCAACGCTTCGTTTACAAACAATTTGTTCGCGTTACGCTCTGGCGGCGGCGGCAGGACACGAGGACACTAAGGTACAAACAACCCGGGCTCTTTATGCGCGATCGTTTCGATGGGAGCATTTGATTGCAAAAATTGCAAACACGCAACAACCCCTTATGCTGGGAGGGTGTACACGATTTGTGCTTGCGGTGGGTACGGTGGTTACCCCGAGCGACTGGACGCACAAACAGTTTAAATCTGGCAAAACTGGCGCACATGCGGGAGCGTAACACCGACCAGACACGCACACTTCATACGTATGAGGGACGAACAATTTCGCCGTTCGCTTCAAAGCTTGTCCCTCTTGTCCCCGCTAAAATAGCACAAATGTTCCTCCTATTAGTTTGTTTGAAAATGGGGGTGTGCGTAACTATGCTGCAAGACAGCCAAAGACACACACACACACAGGCATAGATAATAGAAAGGGGCCATATAAACAGTGGGGTCTCCCCCGTTTGTCTAGTTTGCGTGCGAGAGTGTCTGCCGAGAGTGCGTATCAATTGAGCACAAGGTCACCGTGAGCGCAATTTATTGTGATGGGTTGAAACCGTGGTTCGAACGGAAAAACGCAGCAGAGATTTGTTGCCCCCGTGCGTAAAACGTATGATTGACGAGCGGGTTGTGATCGGTACACGGTAGCAGTCGTATGCAGGTCGTAGCAACGAAATTAGATTTTGGTCCATAAAATAGATTGATCGGTGATGAAATTGAGAGTGTTTCAATAGGTTAAAAAAATGGTCATGCTTTTTTGCGTCGGAAAGGAATAAAAAATGGACCAAACCAGCCTAATGCTTAATTAAATAGTTTAATGCGCTCAAACAATTGTCTGCATTATTTCGTAACCAAGTGATCTATGTTTATGTAATTTTGTCCTTTCATCATAACCACATTTAAAACTTTAAAATATTATTCTTAACTAAAGAAATTAAAATTTACAATTATAATTCATTTAAAGTTGAACTGGATGTACTGTACTACGGTAACTTGACTTGACACGACACAATGATTGTAAAAGTGTGTAGAATTTTATCATTTTTTGTCGTTTTGTCGTAAAATACACCCATCAATCCCCACAGGGCGCGCACGTCTGAAAACGAGTTGTCATTAGTGTGCCGTTTTGTTGTGTGGTTGTTTTGCCCTGTTGTCTCCATATTTCTTCGCCGGATGACGATGCGAAGACACCAAGAATGACACACGAAGGAGGTGTGTTTTTTGTTCAACATTTCTTTCGCTGTCTAGATAGCCAATTATGAGGGTTTTTTTCTCGAACCGACTTCAGCATGGTTTATCATCACGCCTTCCCGGTTTAGAATGACATTGGAGATCCCCCTAGGTTGTTCCTCCCTAGATGGCGCTCTTCATGCTTATGACGGTGCTAATAATTTGAGCCATTTTCGTTCTATTTATGACGACGATAGCGCAGTTCTTTTTTTTTCGCTTCAACCTAGTAACGACGACAATCGGAAGCTCCCATGTACACACACGCCGTCGCTAGATGCGAATTTTCTCAACCTACTAAATGATCTTTTTCAACCCACCGCCCGTTTTCACACCTTTTTACCCTTCCTTCCTCAACGTCGGGTCCTCTCGTCGAACGGTGGCGCACACGAGAGACAGAGAGCTGTGATCGTAGAAAGATCAGCTTACATGTTTCTGTTTTCCTTTCTTTTTTGCACACCAAATGGTGACATTTTAAATAAAGAAACTCGGCACCGGTTGCCGCCTCGGCTGTTGCCAACCGGGAAGACATGCTGTGCGCTGGTTATCTGGGCAGCCTGGGTGGTGGGTGAAAGCGAAATTTATATCACTCTTGGCAAGCAAGAAAACAAAAAGGGAAAGAGGGAAATCCCAGAGAAAAGCGACCTAGACGATAAGGGGGAATGGGGGTTATACATTACACATTAATTGCTTGAATCTAATTTGAATTCTTGTGAGTGCCAAAACAAACCCGTCGTGACTTGTTTGAGTCTGTTTCCTGTAACTGACCCTTACACTACTACTACTACTACAGGGCGACGGGCAATATTTAAAACGTTATTTTCTCGGCACTCTTTCCCGCTTCTTTTGTGATTTTTGTGCTCAAATGTTCAACCGAGTTCACAAGTCTTTGGATTTGTGGTTGCAAAAAAAAACCGGGATGATTTCAACAACACAAAGAACAATTGGCTAAACGGTACCAAGAATATCGTAAAGGATTTCCCCGAGCAATTGCTTTGTCTGGCGGACGCAATGGTGGGAATTTCGGTGCTGATGGCACCGTCTAAATTAGGTTTCCGACTTAATCATCAGAGGGCGACATCTTTTCCCGGGCACGATAAGATGGCAGAGAGGAATGTGGTAGAATATACATAATTGATCGTTTGTGTTTTGATGATTTGGAACGGTAAAAAATGACTGCACAATTATTTTTTGTTATCTTTTACTTCACAAGTACAATTAATATATACATAATTTAAAAGATATGAAGGAAAAATAAAAAAAGGAATTAAGAATACAGTTGCATAATGAATATTCCATTTCATCACAGAATGACAAAAAAGAGTTTAACTTATAATACAAACACAGTTTGAAGCAACAAGTTTAGAAGGAAACTCCCGTCTATTGCATCATTTGGAGCCGATAGTAAAACCGTACCAGCGCGCTTCTTACTTGCGCGGGACCTTGCTTCCGCGGGTTTGTTTATCGTTTCCGGCCGATGCGTTGTAGTTTCGCACCCACAAACGTGAAGCAACAGAGGGAGGGGAAGAAAACCCATCGCCATCCCTTCAAATAAATGCTCCCTTGTATCGTGTAAAACAGTGCAAGAACTGAACCATACGCTACAGTTAGCGAAGGGCAGTGCCGGAGTATATGTACGCCGTTTGTCCAGGGTTTTGCTATCTGTGTTTGTTTATACAAACCGAACCGACACCACGCTGCGCCAATATGTTCATCCACTGATGAAGGGAAACGGTGGCTGCTCTTGCTTCATAAACCTTCACATCCTTCCTGTAGTACAACATGGGCAGCAACGTCGGTGGCCAATGATGTCGGTGGCTCATTCATGGCCGCAATAGTACCGCCAAACTATTCCCAACCTCTCAATCAACAAACCACGAGAATGTCATTGGAAGGGCACACGTGAGCAGTCGATCATAAGTGAATGGAAAATCAATCACTAAACGATCGAGTGGATCTCTCTCTCTCTCACGCCCCGGATGTTTCGTACCGGATCCAATCTTCCGGATCCGAGCGTGTGTGTGTTGTCGCAGTGAAAGTACAACACGAAGAGACGCAATAAATGCATTTATTAGAGCACATTTCCGCTCAATTGCAACAACGCGGGTGTATTGTACTGCACAAAGAACGCAACTGTTTCTGATAAGGGGGACGTTATGCGCGGCTTCTTTGCAAGACTAACATCAAACAAACGTCAGTAAGACTAATCGAAAAAAAAACGGTTGCAACAGTACGGGGACTAGTGAATGAGCGAGCGTAAATAAATAAGCAAGGGCTGTGTTTGTTATTTGCATGTGTAGACCGGGGGGATGAATTTATTTATTGCTCCAAACACGCTAATCGATTACGTTTCATTGCTAGAAGTTCAGCGGGGAGTGTAAGATTAACTTCCTCGCGAGGCGTAAAGCTTGCTTCAGATAGAATTGGAACAAAGACAATTGCCTGTATGTCAGTTATTTATTGTTGAAATTAAGATCTTTTTTTATGCAAATGTAGCGTTTTCTTCATACTTTTAAGGAAAAATACGGATAAAACTATTCTTCACGGTTTCGAAAAATTCTCGAATTTTTTCTGTAACACGGCTCATTAGGCGGCGCACATCTTCTTCGTCCATCGTTTTAGCTATCTTATTCCACCAGGTCGTCATCTGATTGATGTCTTTAACAACCTTTCCCTTTGCCTTGAGTCTCCTCTTCATGATTGCCCAGTATTTCTCAACAGGGCGGAACTGGGAGCAGTTGGGTGGGTTAAGGTTTTTCGGAACAAACTGGACCCCTTTCTCTGCATACCGTTCTCGAACGACTTTACTGTAATGACAGCTTGCCAAATCTGGCCAAAACATTACGGGATGGTCGTGGAATCGAATGAATGGCAAAATTCGTTTTTGGAGACACTATTTTTGATATAGTTCCGATGTCATTGTCTTGTTTGTAACAAAAACTTTAGTTTTTTTTCCACAGCTACAAATGCCCTCCCAAATCATAAATTTTCTTGCAAATTTGTCAGCAAAAACAAATTTAAATTTGGCGGGAACATCCCCCCGACCCGTTGCCAAGTAAAATTTTTGACCTGGGATTTGCCCGAAGTCAGCCTTAACATAGGTTTCATCATCCATCAGAAGACACCCGTCGAACTTGGTCAGCACCTGATCGTATAGCTTCCGAGCAAGAGTTTTGATCAAACTATTATGTTTTATGGTGCGATTTGGCTGTTTGCTAGCTCGATACGACTTGATTCCTTCCCGGAGTCGAGTTCTCCTGACGGTACTATGAGCAGCACCGAATTTTCTGGCCAAATCGCGGTCCGACAGATTAGGATTCCTCTTAATCGTCTTCAAAATCTTACTACGCAGATTCCGGTCGACAGTTCCACTCCGACGATTGGCTTGAGGCTTCCGAATCGTCGTCAATGTTTCCTTATACCGTTTGATAACGCGCCATACGGTATTTCTGGGAAATTTCAACTTTTTAGCTAGCCTAGATGCAGACCACAAAGGATTTTCCAAATAACTGTGCACATTTTTTTCCTTTCTTTCGGCTTCCATGTTGATTGTTTACTAATTACAGTCGATTTGCGGAATGTCAAAAATACATACGTCAAGCTGACAAAATGCCCGACTCGTTGACGCCAAGAGCTTCCAAATCCGTCCACCAGGAGCGTCACAATATGAGCAACAGTTTGTTCCAATTCTAAATGAAGCAAGCTTTATTCACAAATTGATGATTTTGTGTGCAATAAACAAATAAAATCCTCAATTCTGCATCAGGCATAGACGTCGCAAGCGATCTGCATCACGCTTATGTCATCTTGCACCTAACTCTTGCACGAGACACACGATACAAACGTTCACCGATCGAATGGATCAACGATCGCGCACAGATTCAGCGCGTTCATGGTATCACGGGGGAAAAACAATCATCTCCAATGTCTTGAAACCATTCGAGTGTGAGGGTTATGGAAATCCATAAATTTCAAACCCACACGCGCATATCGCATGGCTGACTGGCGGCGAATCCAAACACCCAAAACGCAACGCGATCTCATCTTGTATAAATCATATTACTACTAGTAGCACCACCGCCGCCAACACACACCGGCTTCCCTCCTTTCACCGATGATCAAGCCGGAAAAATTCACGCATCACGGACCAAAACAACGCACCTACTGCTTGCCGTGTTACCGGTGTGTCTATTTTTAGGTCTTGAGTTCCTCTTGAATGGAGAACTTTTTTGTTGTGCGCATTGAAACAACAAAAAAAAAAACCCAACGAACGACATCAACCGCTCCAACCGGTAGATTTGCTGGGGACAACCTAGAACCTCCCAAAACAAATTAGAGGAAGAAACGAACGCACCGAAGCGTGACGTCACTTCGCTAAAAGAAGAATGATGATCATCACCACGCTCTGGCTTTTGCATATTCTGATGATGCTGTCCCCTCCATTTAACAACCAGCCGGTGGTGAATAGAACTATGCAGGGAAAAAAATACTAATAAAAGCACAAACGGAAATGTATATATCCCTGGGAGCGGTCATCTGCGATCTGCGGCATGCAAGAAAAGGGCAGGAGCGCTTATTATCTCATCATATTTTCTCCAATTTCCGAAACGATGAAGACATATTGGTCGGCTCGGCAGCGGTCCACAGGCGCGGGTTCAGCCAAGACCCTCTGCCCACTCCCCCTGGAAGACAAACGAGGGGATGATGTTGATGATGACGATGATATCATCATCTCTCCTTCAACGAAACCGAAAAAACAACGCTAAACGAATTCATCCACACCACCTCCACACACCATATGGGCGAGAAGCCGAGTGGTACGAATTTATGCGTGTGGGTTTTTTTTTTCGCTTCTCCTTGTGTTTTGATGTCATGTAGAAAGCGGCTAAGGACGAGGCCAAGGTTGTGGATGGCAGTAGTAGTAGACACTTGCCACCTCCTCTCGTACAGTGTGTGTGTCTGTCCATCGACGTGAAATAACGACGTAGTAGATGATGATGGTGGCAAAAGGGGTTTTAGCAGCTCTCCAATAACCGTTTTCCAACTGGTTAGCAATTGGGGAAGTTGATGTAATATGTTGATAGCAAAGGAAAGACCAAAACTTTGCTTAATCGACCGAACATAACGGGAAGCCGGGAGTTATGTTCTAATCCCGCCGGGAATGGCGGCGCCCAAGCAAAATATGTTTGCGCGTACGAGAAAGAGCGTAATACGATTTGCCTCTTCGGCGGTATCCTATGCTCCAAAACTTCCCGCCTGGAGGAAGGAGGCGAAAAAGGGATAATCAGTTTTATTGAGGATCAGTAGAAACACTTCTTTTCGGTCCTCCTGGCTCTTATATCTTCGCATCTGGAAACTTTGTGTTGTTGCTCCCCATCGAAAGAGAAAAAAAAAAAACGGGATAACACGTTCCCTTGAATGATCCTCTTTCTCGCGTTTATCTCTGGATGGCAGTAACTTGCCTCGCGGGCTCACATATTATGGTGGGCACGTTCTGCTACTTCTTTGACCTCATAAAAAGTCGAACCAGCGACCAACAAATAGGATAACTACAACAAGATCAACGCACATCTTGGATCAGCCGGAGGAGCTTTGAAAGCGACAAGATACCGAGCAAAACATCCAAAACCCCCAAAAAGCCAGGCGTCCCTATGCTCGGAAAGTTAGTAAGGGTAAGCGCACGCACTGAAGTTGGAGCAAAACCCCAAGTCCCTCCGGGAGAAGGGCCAGTGTGGCAAACCGAAATCGAAAGCGATAAAATCGCATCCCCATAATAAAAGAAGGGAGTTCAAAGTTTTACGTCTTCTTCTGCAATATAGCAAGTTCCCAGGGGAAGATTGTCACACTCGTTCTTGCCGTTTTCTTTTTTGTTATTCTGAACCACACCGCCCAAAACAAAACTGGGTCAAAGACGGGGCACACACACACACACACACAGGGCAACCTCACGAATTTGCAACCGATCGTTTTGCGAACGGGGCTGAAATGGAATACATTTTACAATTCCAGTGTGGTTTATTCCTACTACGGACGAGAACAGATGGGTCCATGTTTGTCCGTTCGTTTACCACGAAAATTCAATACCGGAAGAGAGATCTCTAAAAGAAACAGAAGGGGCAATTGTAATTGTTTACAATCACTCACGGTGGGAAGAGTTCAATTGCAAGATGAATCCAAAACGGGGAAGGATGGTAAGCATACATAAAATTGTTTACAACATAATCCAATGTTTAAGCGTTTCTGGAATAAGTAATCCTTATTCCCGAAATAAAATATAAACCACACCCGTTCTCTGCGGTTTGTTTGTGTACCGTTTAAAGCGAAGGGGTTCTTCTCCAAGATCTTCTCCAAGAAGGGTTATTGTCCGCAAGCAACGGCTGGTATAACGAATTCATATCCCCTTTATTCTGAAGAGGTATTCGATTCACCCTAAAAATACTACACTAATTATAATATGCTCCGAGGTAGCGGCTTTCCTTCATCCTTTCAAACCTTTGAAAGGAAAATCCACCTTAAATCAACTTATTCCAAAAAACCCCCATCCAAAAGCTTTAATATAAACGCACACAAACGCACCGCGACATTTACATCCGCGGGAGCATTAACGGATTAACCTGAATCGCTCGCCCGGAAACGCATATTTCGTTATCGATTGGTGTTATCGTGCACTACCCACCCTCTGGATAGTGTTTTAGTAAAGTTCGCCGAGTGGTCCGCCGATCCGATAATCTACGGATACAAAACGGCGACCCAGTGGTTCAGTAATAAAGCTGAACTTCGGTTCGGGACCCCGCTTTTTCTCCATTGATAGCATCGCTAAAGGTACAACTTTATTCCAGAGTTTTGTGTTTTATGGCAACAATACCTTTTCATTTGATTAATTAGCAAGATGGAATAAGAATGAAGGGACGAAAAAATGTCGGCAAAAGGCAAAGGATGGAGCAGTTTTGAGGGGAGACACAGGGACATTACCGATAAGCATTGGTGTTTGGGACTGTAAATGAAGAATGGCACGAAGGAGGTTCGGGAAAACATTATGAAATGAGAACCAAATTTATAGCCACTTCAGGTGAGGGCTCTGACATTGTTAAATATGTCGATTTACAGGAAAAAAATCATTCAAAATATGCTTTACAAACTTATTTGCTTAACCATCTATACCAAGAGTTCGACGAGGTATTATACTCATTCCAAACTAAGTGACCAGTGAGTTGACGCTCAAATAGCCGATGGCGATCACGTTAGATCTTATACAACGCAGGTCATGAGTTCAAAACTAATATAGGACGTTCTTTTCAAATAAGTTTAAAGCTATAAAAAAGACTTCTGAGGTGTGTAAAGACACATTTAAGTCAAAATACGACATTTAGAATATATGAAACAAAATAAAATCCTGTCTCAGCAACATTTTTCATGTCCACCTTCACTCCAAAGCTCTCTTACAGTGACCACAAAGGGGGGGACAGTTAGAACTGATTTTAACACCCGATAAATGACAGATTCCTGCCACAAACACGTCCATTGCACATGGTAAATAGAGGGTACATAGTGGTGGTATCAGTAGCAGCAAACGAGAGGTTGCTGCAATTGACGTACTGTGTAGAACCGCGCGCAGTTCGTTTGGCAGAAGCAATCAATTATTATTGCCAGAGCCTGTCACTCTCGCTCGCACACCCTAACCTCTTCCCCGTCCCGTTTAGAGGTGTTTGCGCGGTGCAAATTTAGCACGCGCTTTACGTTACCACTGTGTTCTTCCCGCTGCACCTCTCTCAGCTGTGTCCTGCACCCGCGATCACGTTTCCGTTGCAGCTGCATATTTGTTTTGTTTATTTATTTATTTTTTTACAAACACAACTACGAATAAAAAAAACTGATAAACGCACACAACTGCTGGCTCTTCAAACTGTGCTGACCCGCTAAACGCGACAGTGCGTCACTCAACGACACCCAGGGTCCGAGTCTGAGCCATGCTGTTCCAATGTGTGATGGAGGGGTGTATCCCAGCCCATTACACTGAAAGCTTCTGGTTGCCAGATGGTGCCCACTCCCGATTGGCTTTAGCCACGAACGGGCGGGAAAGATGCTATCCGAGTCAACGCGGTGTAACTGGACCGGAACTGGGACACATAAACTTACCGGCACACCAGCAAAAAGTCAATCCTTCGATAAAGTCCTCTCCATCGGTGACTGCGATGTGTGCTTGTGGCATCGGCAACACACGGAGAGCGATGTGCTGCTGCTATACATGTGTGTGCGAACGAAAATCGATGAGCAGACACATTTTATTGGTTCTTTCAGGGTTTTTTCTTCTGCTTCTTTCTCGCTTCTCTCGCATTTCTGCATGCTTCTAGAACCTTACCCGAAAAGACCGGGCCGCAGGAGTCTCTGTTTATGATAATTTATGCAAGAACAGCAACGCACACAGATATATCGATCTGAGGTGGTAGAGGGAAGGTTCATGCAGAATGTATTACAGAAACTGGCAAAAACGCCAAAAAAGAGAAACATGCTTTCGGTTCTTCCAAACGACAAATACACACACACAAGCAGCATCATCGCATTAACCGCAGCCCAGGCATATCAATATGTGGGGTAAACCATTTCGGGTGTCGTAGGTACTCAATCTCAAACAACAACCAAGCACAAGGTACACCTCTATATGCCCTTACCGAGGGGTAGTTCAATGAACCAAGAATCCAGCCAAAATACTCAAAGTTAAGCTGTCTTTACAGGCCGGCCAGGTATAGGGCGCCGGATGGTGCTTCGGGATGCGACGGGTTGTGTTGTTTGCTCTGCTTTAATTCCTGTTCTCCCCGGTGCCGGCAGGGTGTAACGGTGGATGACAAGCTTCACTCCAGAGTGTCACATCAATATTCATCGGAAATCGCAGCGCACCATCTCGCGAGTGCCGTTCGAAGGAATGTCAAGCTCGCCATGCTACTGCTGTCGCTGATCTACCCATCGAGAGATGGAAGATCTTTACGTACACACACCTCGCTACAGACACATTAGGTGCGGATTTAATATAGCAAATCCTACCTACCCCCACGGCACACACAGACACATTCCATCCGACACAGGCAAGAAGCGAACGCACGCCTTAAACAAACTAATTTCCACGCTCGTTTTAATAGTTTTCCTCTTGCCCGGTGCAGTGTGGTACGTCTTACGGGAATGCGAAAAGCGAATATCTCCGCTACAAACGTTCGCTGCCGGGGCGAACAAGGTAGAAGAAGTGAGACATTCTTGTCTCACATCCTCATCCGCACCCGCATACGATTAATGGTAACGACAATTGTGAGGTACACACAGATGGCACCAGGAGAACTGTTGGGAACGGGCGGGAGTGTTGTCTTGTTCACATATGCTACGCACATATTTGTGCTCTTGCTGTGGTGTCGATGTTGAAGGTACTTTATTTTTTTACCCAATGTTGAGTCGGGGTTTTTGTTTGCCACTGGATCATCCATTGATACGTTGTAGATGTCTTCAAATGTTCGTTCTACCATCCACGGTTCGTTTCTTCTCGCTCGTAACTCCAAAAGAAAAGCATAGACACACAGTAACAAAAAACCACGTGCTGCGCGCGAGTGACCTTCTCGGAACAGAACAATTCCCATTCTACGCAACTGAGGAACTAGGTGCGCTCGACGCGCGTGCCAAGAATCCTTGTCAGGGCTCTTTTTTTCTTTGTCCATTTTCGGGACCGTTCGGGAACCTTTCTCCTTTTTAGCATATTTTTAAAATCCAGTTTAGCTTCTTCGCTTTTTTTTTGAAGCAGGACTAGAGTGGGATTTGAAGCAATTGAAGCGGCTGTGTGCGCTACACCGCGGCAGTGACTGCGCCTCGTAGTTAGCATAGAGCGCTAAACCATGTTAAGCATTCCACGACAGTACTTCTTCGGCCTACCCGAGGGTCGCAAGAAGTCGCAAGAAGGAAGAGAGAAGTAAAGTACAGTTAGTTAAGTTAAATCGAATCAAACGACCAAAAACCCAAAAGGGGTTTGGCACGGTGGTGCTATATTTACGAGCGATGCAGCAGAAGGAGCAACATTGCCACTTCCGCCGAGCGAGGACACGGCGCGCTCAGAGGCTCATTCCAATTCCACAGGATCCTGGAGAAGTTTGTAATTATTTTAATGTATTCAAGAAAAAGGGGGAATACAAAAAATTAAGCGGTTCTTACTCATGTAAATTCATGTACCGTGGAATAAAATTGCCAACAAGGGTTTTTTTTCTTAAGGAAAGGATTTAGTAATAAAAGAAAAGATTTTAATATGCTTTTCTTAATCAAGGGGATGTGGAGAAGTTCATGCAACGTGGACGATTAAGTTAAGGTCCAAGAAAGTTTTGAACGTAACCAATCGGAGCCTAAACATTCACTCTGGATTGGTACCCTTCATATAAACAAGATTCACATTTTCACCTCTTGGGAGCATTGAATGGACTAACTGGGTTATAGAAAGAAGTTAGGATAGATTATAATTATCATATTCAGTAAATAGAGTTAGATTGGTTACTAATGCAGGTATTTTTAACAAACAATTTAATTCAACTAATTGTTACCAGAAACTTGAAATAAAGACTCAGACAAATTTGGAGTTCTTGACATGTAATAACCTGCAATAGACTTTGGCCGTAGTTGAGCGTTGTAAACTTCGGCATCCGTTAGCTAAACAAGGTACAGAAGAACATACATATGATGTTTTGTACATGAACACACAAACAGATAATTGAATTTTCTAAGGGATAAGTATAATTTCTTTTTTTAATAATCTATATTGTAATTTCTGAATAAATTCACGCCAACGATCGTTTTCAGATTTGACATGAAATTGTATTTATAGAGAAGGTGAATGCACTGTCATCTGGTTTAGTAAGCTTTATATTTCACATTATTTTTAATAATTATAACCAAAACTTTGAGATAAATAACAGGCAAGCATTAAATTATGTATCTAATTGTTCAATATCCCTTTCATTCTCATACGCCTTTAAAGACTCTCCAATGGTTCAAACAATACACCATTTAAAGGAGATCGACACTCCTGCCTATCGACCACATGCCTCTGAAGTACTTTTTAATCATGTATAATGCTAACCTAATCGGTTTCACGACAACTCCACACAGTTGCTTGAAAGTACTTGCGCAGCATAAAGCGAACAATCAACCACCTGCCGTAGGACAGAAGAAGCAGCCGCCACTTGCAGGGTCATCGCTTCTTTACACCAACAAACTGACACACCAAGTCAAGTCCTAGTAGCTATCAATTTACGGTATTAATCGTTCCCGTTTTTTGTACATTTGTTTTCGGTCTAGCAGGTTCAGCAGGTCCTACAACAAAGTTCATTGAACCGTATCCACATCGAAGCCAGGTAGCAACATGGAACGGAACACACACACACACACTACACCTGATAGCCGTTTTCGGTTTCGTTATCTTCGGTTGAAATTTCTTCCACCACCTTTCTCGACCCACAGAGTAGGGACAGTAGTGTCAGCTTTAGCAGAAGCATTACTTGCGTCCGGTGCAACCAAAATGCACCATCCAGTATGCACGGTTCGTAGAGCGTTTGCGGTGAGGCGATACTCGACTGTGAGTGAACGTGTCTTTGCGGCGTTAGCAAAACAGCCAAACGGAATGCAAATGCGCAGCAACAGTGTGCAGGCGGCAGGCATCGTGTGTCATATTAATTTTCCTCCCTTGGAAGATATCCTGGCTGGAAAGTGCTTCCACTAAGGCATTCCACCCGAGGAGGGAGAGGTTGGATGTGCTGTGGATGAATGGGACGTGTCAAAACCCCTTTGCGAAGAAGCTTTACTTCTTCGTGTCAATCAGAGATTGAGAAAGCGCCTCATTTATATGTTTTACCACCACCCACCACTAGACACTTTCGCCGCAATTGAGACTTTTGCATCGATTTTCTATATCCTCAATGACTTCATCGTCGATGACGGGGGGCGAATTGCTTTGCATTGTTCGCATGTTTAACAGACAGAAAAAAAGTCATCAAACAAATTATGTAACGCGTAACGATATCTGCTACCGAACGATCGGCGACACCTCTTCTCGCGTGCTGTTTCAACATTTTATCTAATCGTGTCAATCTTGTGTCACACTTTTTTCCACTGCCGGCAGCAGGAGCACCCTTTAGCTGCTACCGTGCTAGGGAGCAAAAGCTGAGATTTCTTTATTTCGAAGGTCATTTGTAATGGCACGAGGTAGGACGAACAATAGATTGTATGGGAACGAACCATCTCTTACCACCATGTTAGACCCAAGTGAGGCCGTCTTTCAGTTCAGGCTAACACAGTTCGACTTATCTAATCTTTTGGCGCATATGGTGGGTATGAGTGTACGACACACCATTATCTTCAACCACAAGCCCAGTTGTAAGGGGATGTGTTTGTATTCCTTTCCTCGCTTGCATTCCTTTTTCGATAATAATAATAACCACCACCACCAGCGCAGTAACACATTGCGATAAGAGACGGCGGCCCAAGAAAGGACGGCAAATTATTATGCCCTGCATACAATAAGAGATTGGCAGCAAGCAGCAAAGCCACCGCAAATGAAGGTCTTTTTTTCCTGTTGTCGTTCCAATATTGCAAAGTGAGAGTGAGATTGCAGTTTTTGTGTGATGATAGTTTTTTTTCTTCGTGCTGCTGTTGCTTACTTGCTCTTGCATATATGCAC
The DNA here is from genome assembly GCF_943734685.1 of Anopheles coluzzii. Lineage (NCBI taxonomy): Eukaryota > Metazoa > Arthropoda > Insecta > Diptera > Culicidae > Anopheles > Anopheles coluzzii. The sequence continues at coordinate 16,240,766 of NC_064671.1, read as the reverse complement.
TCTCCAACGACAGCCAAGTCATTAAAAATATGTCACCCACAAACGACGAGGAGGAGGAGGTCGGACATTCAGCCAGCCACTGCTGCTCATTATCATAATGAACACCTAGCAAAGCATTATAAAACTGACACGTCGTGTGCGATGTAGAATCGTGTGCAAAAGTGCCAGAAAACGAAACCCAACATTAATATTTGCTACCGTGGCGAAACTATTCACACATGAAGGCACATGCATGGGAGCTCCTAGCACTACTACTATTTTTGAGATTAAATCCACCCAGTCAGCTCCCCTGTTTTTCTCCCCCGCTAGGAAAAGCGAAGGACGCAGAGAAGCCGTGTGCGGGTGATTTTGTATTTTTCTGCAACGAATCAACTCCAAACGACAGAGGAAGAACTCATAAAGCATTGCAAACACACTGGCACCATACCACGCGTGCGCTTCGTCCAGAGATAAGATCAGAGGACGGAAATGGTCAGCAGCAGCAGCATAACACCACAGGAAGTTCTGACTAACAAACCTTTTTTTTTTTATTCATCTCACTTTCTTATCACTTTCACAGAACTCGCCTTGCACAACACACGAGCAAATCAAGCGCCCGTTTTTCTCGATCGTAAATCTTCTGCCGCCCGTCAACGCTTCGATGGAAACGCGCGCTGCGACCGTTTGAAGAAACTATCAGCAGCGCGAAAGTACGCGAGAAGAACAAAGAGAAAGTTAAAACCAAACCCGGCAGGACGTGTGAAAAATGTGCGATGCGCGTAATCATTCACCGAAAAAGACGAACGTTATACGTACACAAACAGAAGACAAAGGCCCGCTAGCGGCGTTAGTTTACGATGAAATAAAAGCCTTCAAGCAAACAAGTTGCTACGACTTATTGCGCACCCACCAGCACCATATTGTGGAGGTTCGTTTGCGAAAAAAAAAACGCGGGTCCGTTGTTTCCTAATGGCTTACTTATCGAGAAACAAAGAAACGGAGCAGTATACACTCCATAGTTGCTGGTTGCAAAAGCGATATGGTTTTATGTTCTTCAAGCCCATGCGTGCATGCGTGCTTGGGTTGTCTCGGGCTCTCACAACTGTGAAATGTACATTCATGCAACGCACTCACACACAGTTTGAAGAACGCGCACGCTCTGCCGTTGTCCTAATCTATGCTCGGCAAGCGTAAATAAACAAAGCGAACCACCAGATGATTCACAGCAACTTGCTGCCGTTTTGCTAACGGAAGGGTTACATGGTATGACATGAATAACCGTGTGGGTCTTTTGCTCTTATCGAGAATCACACCAGAAGACACGATGGATATTTTACCCATGGATACTAAATCCATCCGAAAGGATAGATCGAACTTAAGGGGTTTCTTGAACGAAAAAGAAATAAAGGAATAAAGAATGATTGAATTTTTGGAAACGTTTCCCGCTTTTGCTCATGTCATAGCCATCTCAAGGATTTGGGATATTCGATTCCAAGACAAATTGCGCCATATGATAGATTGCTACAAAGTTCTTTGGAAAAGCTCCTACAGCTACAGTTTGCGAGCTCCAGGAGGTCCTGTTGTAGCGCTCTCAGTGTTTGATGTGTGTTCAACATTCTTGCCATAATGGAAATAGAAGCTAATCGAAGAAGAAAAAAAATACAAATCTTCAAGGGCCTATCCACGATGATGGTTTAACATTGGAATTGAACAGATTTGAACGAAAATTTGAATTGAAAATCTAGAAATGGATACTCTAAGCCAGTGATGTACAGAGTGTCCCCACACTTGTCCAAATAAAAGCCACATTTAGTACACAAACATCCCCAAACACTGGAATGTTCTGTACCAACTCGCCAAGTTATCAAACCCTTCGATGTGATGGAAACAACGCCATAGCACAACCACACGCAAGGGAATTGTACGCACAATTGAGCTTTTTTTTCGCAAAGTATGGCCTGCACAGTAGTTGCACATTTGCGCCAACATACAATGAGTCATCCGGGCAGGCGAAACTCGTGTGTTGTGACATTCCTTTTTTGCCCTCACTTACTGTTGCAGTTGCGCGCGTTTGTTTACTGCATTTGCCACGAACGACGACGACGACGACGGCGACGAAGGGAAGTAAGTTGTTATTTTGTGCAAATGGGAATCGAGAATTAAAAGTGACCCCTTTTGGAATGGCCCGGGAGAGGTATGAAAAAAACGGCCGCTCAGTGAAACAGTAAGAACGAACCACGGTGGCCCGTTCTACTTGATTGCACAAATTCTGCATCGCACCAATGCATATTCGGTGCGACAGGCGGTGTAAAGCGGTCACAAATTCCGGTCGTTGTTTCGGAAAACCAAACATTCACGAAGTGCTGGACCTTCGTCCAGTAACACATGGGAGACATATTTTAGCTGGAACCATTAGGGACAGGGGAACAGCCGGCCGGCTACCGTACCATATGCGGGTATGAGCGGGCAGTTGAGTCGTTGTGGCTGTTGTTTCAAAATTATAGACGTTTACTGGAACGCGTGGTGCGCCTGTTTTGGCTTTCGTAAGTCGAGCGACTTTCACCAAGAAGATAATGAGAAGTATATTGTAAGAAACTTTTTAATAAATCCACCAAAGTCATATTTTCTCAAAAAAGGAATATATTAGGGTTCAATGTTAAAAAAACATAACTTCAGTGTTTTCTTCATTCTTTTCTTTATGGAACTATTTAAGTGGTGGTAGTTGCCACAATACATAATTACTAAAATTCTCGTAAAGTAAAATCCTTTCAAGTAAACTCAGATAGAAAAATCTTCAATTGTGGTCTAGACAAGATTCTAACCCACAACCCGTTGTACACAATACCTACACGCTCTGCATGACACCATTCTGGAACTCTTATTCCAAGACACTAAAACGCCAATAAGAATCGTCAAAGTGCCTTTAAATACTATCCCATTTCTAGCTAATAAAATGTATTTCAATTCATAATCATTCAAAGGACTTAGATATGGCTAAATAAAATGCACGAAGAGGTCACTCCGGTTCTGCTTTAAGAGGTTTTTTTCCCCATTACACTTTTCGACTTTCGATTGATGCTGAAATACGACCATGCTCAGCCTTAAAGAATAACTATTGTCGTTCCCTCCACTTTAAGCGACAGCAAATTCTCGAGAAATCTTCCATCTTCCGCATTACGCATCTTGCCTTAGCTTCATACTTCGTGCTTCGTTGCCGTACGAAATGCCAAACCTGCTAAGTGGTCATAATTCGACCGCCCAGCACAAAATGCCAGCACATTTTGCTGAATTTCTCAGAAACTCCCACTTGACTTGGGGAAACAGCGCGCAAAAACACCCTCCAATCGAGAGATGATGGTTGCGACGAAGGCTTTATCATTGCAAGGCCGTGTCGTTGTTGTTGTTTTTTTTCTTTTCCGTTTTTAATTTAAGATACGCTCAGCCTAAAAGATAATCGACGTCGTGGGGCCTGTGGCGCGTTGATCATGTGACTCATGCGTGTGGTGCAAATTGCGGCACATACAAACACAATTTGGGCCCAAACACTCTTCCCAAACACGTTACGTTTGCAGGCAGGGTGGTGTACAAAGGAATTATTCGCAACAGGTCGATGAAGCAAACCGTTTGTTGCTGCAGTAGGGAAAGAAGCTTTTTTTGTGTGTGCTACGCTAAGCGAATAAAACGCAAACTTTGCGCGTTAATTTGCTGCCTCCGACACGCGGCAAAGTTTTGTGTCGCACCAGTTGTGTGTATGTGTGTGTGTGTGTGTCGTTGATTAATTAATCGAAAGGCTAAAGACAGAAAAAAGATCCTTTGGAGACTTCAAGACAAAGTTCCAGAACGGCAGAAGGAAGGAACTAATGGTCAATTTTGGGGAACGCAATTGGCACTGGACGCTGACTCCTCTGACTGCTGCTGACTGTTGCTGTCGTTTTCTTCGGGCGTTTTTTTCTGTTTTGTGTGGCTTCCGTTCCGTTCCAGAAGAGTAACCATCACGTCCAGTGCCGGAATTGAATGTTTTAATTTGATATTCCCTGCCAGATATTGCTTTACCCGTGTGCTGTTGTTGCTGTTTGCTGCTGTTCCTGTAACACTGCCGCTGCCTCTACCATAAAATGACGATATTTTGCGCATGTATGAGTTTGATTTTTGCCTGCTTCTTCCTCCTAATCTCATCTCATGTCACATCTCACAACACTTGTGGGGCTGCTGTTGCTGCTGCGCCACAACACCACAACTGTCACTTTTTCCTCGTGATCAATTGCCACAGGAGGAGAAACAGGAAATAGTAAAAAAAAAAATGGCCACCAAAACGGAGGGGTGGTAAAGTGCAGCTACTAACTGCAGCCAGGCGACGTGCAATTGTCGTTAATAGTAGCAATAATAGTAATAGACACGTTCGTTTCACAGCAATCGAGTGACACATACACAGAGAGAGAGAGAGAGCACACATAAACTGCAAAACTGATCGTAAATCAAGAAACGGAGATGAGACAACGGAAGATTTCGCTCTCTTTCTTCTCTCTTCAATCACACGCACACACAACACACTCGATCGCACACAGGGTAATTAGACACTTGAGCGATACCTTAAAGGCAAACACACAAAACACACAGATGGCTTCACACCGCCATTCTTGCATTGCACACGATTGCATTATTGCCCCCTTTGGCCCTCTTTTTTTTGCCACTCCACTTTGCTAATAGTTGCGCCAGCAGCCCCACACACCACACCACTAGCACTGATCGCGCCCTCTATTCCCCCCGATTCCAAAAAAGGACATTCCATGGTGCGGTGCTCCATTTAGTGCTCCGGCCGCCGGCCTGGGCAAGCGACGCAAGTGGCTTTCCGGAGTATTGCTTTCTATGTCGAGTGGATTCCATTTGCGCTGGCCAATCCCCAGACGGCGAAAGAATGCACTTCACTTTTGCACCGTGTTTTCCGGAGACCGAAACTGACTTAATAACACGCTCTCTCTCTCTCTCTCTTTTTAAGCCGATCGAAGCTTTAGGCGGGTTGTGGAATTTTCATTATCCAAATCCAAAACTAATGGCTGCACACTCACTTAAATAACCGTTTTTTTGTTGGTACGCTTGCTGCACTACAAACAACACACAAATCGGGCGCTTGGCTTTACGGAAAACAACACACTTACGAGAATCTGGCACACGGTTAAATTTCGCTGTGAACTTTCGACATCCCCCGATGCAAATAGACCGCTGCCCCGCTCCGCCGTTAGCGCACAAACCTTCCTCCCTTCCTACTACTACTACCGTATGTTTCTGTCAATCAAAACAACGCGGGCCCCGCCGAAACAGCACAGCCGGAAGCAACACAAATCGTAGCGCGGCACATTCGCGGTCCAATACACACACGCGCGCTGGTGCTGCTGCTGCTGGGTTTGCCTGGCGTGTGCGCCCGGCTACAAAACTCTGATCGTACTGACACGAGCGAGCGCGTTGGAACACTGCCGTAGAGCCGAAACACGAGGGAGACAAATCGTGTACGCGCGCGGGTAGAGTAGGGAAAAGCAAAACATAGAAGAAGAGAAAAAAAACCCCTAACCGACACAGTACAAGAGAATAACAAACTCCCACCAATCACCCTTCAGCGCAGGGCCGCTGTCGTCGTCATCTTTGGACCCAGCTGCCAGAAGCGACGCAATACAAACGCGGAACAAGAAAAAATACACACACACATACACAAACAGGCAGCTGGGCCCAAGAAACTCTCAACACACTTGAAGGAGAAGTATCGTAGTTTTGCTCTTTTTGAAAGGGTTTTTCGGGGTGAATTTTAATGTTATGACAACATTTTTTGAAACATTTAATTTAAGTCACCACAGCAAATTAACGAATAAACACGAGTTAGTAAATTTGTGTAATCTTCTACATAAATTTTAATGGGACTCTCACTTAAATTGAGAACCTTTAGAACATGCCAGTAATGTAAGTTGGAAAATAGAAAGCAAATTTTTATTTATTTATTTATTTATTTATTTTTTTTCATTGGCACAACAACCGCTGTCGGTCAAGGCCTGCCTGTACCCACTAATGAAGTGAGCTTGGCTTTCAGTGACTTATTGTTACCATAGCAGGATAGTCAGTCCTACGTATGGCGGCGCGGTCTATTTGGGGATTGAACCCATGACGGGCAAGTTGTTAAGTCGTACGAGTTGACGACTGTACCACCAGACCGGCCCAAGCAAATACGACAACATATTTGAGGAAATTATACAATACAATAGACAATTTGTATGATATCCATTTATAAATTTTTTCTCTTCAATATCTTCCAATATCAATATGTTACGTTAATTAGTTGTTTAACAATATTTTATAAGGTTATTCAGTTGTGATGTAGAAGTGCTAGTCTATTTCTATAGTCTCTATAAAAGAGCAAACTCTATTTGATATTATGGTACCAAATATTTAGTAAATACGGTTAACAACTTCATTAAACAATTTTTATAGATGATTTGACAAAATATAGATGGCAGATGGTATAAAACGTTTATAAAAATATATAAAAATGCTAACGTTTGAATCTGAAAACTTATATCTGATCTGATCTTTGCGTGACATAAAATACAACAAAAAATATATAAACAAATTTAATCTGCTTTACACTCTTGGCCGAAAACGTCCTACAAACTTTTTTTTTTTTTTTTTTTAAAGAGACTTTGAGCCAATTGGTTTTTGCCTTTTTATTTTCAATACTAAGGGTAAAATGCTAATCATCCTATAGGTCGGCAACGAACCCTGTAAGACAGCCGGCGGGAGAGCGAAGCGCAAAAAGAGAGCGAAAAAATGTTAAGCGAGAGTGGCTCAAGTTTGAACGGCCGGTCGTCAATGAAATACGGGGTGTGTGTGAGCTTTAAAAGTGTATTAGAGAAGTAGGGGAAAACCACCCCTTATTCTAAGCAGCTGTGTGTGAGTGTAAGCGAACGTGCCGCGGTCGAGCTGAGGCGGTGGTCTTAACAAAAAGCCACGTTTTGCTGCGGTGCTGGGCAAATATTTCTTGTGAATAAAATAATAGCATTATGTTATTACTTTTTTGTGAGTAAAAGGGAATCCTTTTATTCAACGATGTTAGTGAATCTTGAATTTGAAAGCAAAACTTGTATAAAATTTCGTTTTTGTTTGATTTTTTCCTATCTTTTCAATCAATGACATCGTATAACGTCTCAACGAGAAAGATGATGTACGTAAATACTTTGCAGTAAATTTCAAATATTCTAAATATTGTAATACAATAACTCTGCCTTAAAGTATCAAAAAACAAAAAAAAAATCAAGCCAAATCTGGAGCAGGATAGGCAATATTTAAATCATTCCTCATATCCTAAAATCATTCTCATAAAATAATCCATTTGTGTGATCGAAATTCAAAACAAAACGCAGTAGATATTGCAATGACATCCGCAATATTGCGCTTATCAGTAATCTCCATATACTTATCAATGTGTTGCCGGATAAGCGGCCGCCGAAGCACACAGCCCAGGGAAAGGCAGCAGCAAAACATTTATTTGCATTAGATATATTAGACGACTACAGCCACCCCACAGGCCCTCATCTTCCTCCTTCTCCAAAAGAAGATTCCCCTGGTACACAAAACAGGTTCAACGAACAACGTAGCGCGCGGTTGCTTAGAAACGCCACACCACCGATGACGATGATTATGATCGGAAGAACGACGTGAAGTGACTTTAAATGAAGCCGCTCCGCAGAAGCTAGCAGAGAGTTGGCCGTCGTTCGCAGAGCAGCACAACACGCGCGTCACAATCTCTGCCTTATATACTTCGCTATACAGGTTACCTTTAATATATTTGTACACGGCGCCAGGACACACAAAACAACTCAATAGTGTGTGGTGCCCGGAGAGCAGCGAGCAGCCCCCGGAAAAACACAACACAAGCCCAATATAAAGCTAGTGTGATTTGCTTGAGAGCTCACCCCGAAAGCTCACCCCACATGGCACACACGGTGGTGCGTTTGTGTCAACCTGCGTGGTGCGGACCATTTATTGTACCATCTTAACGACCCTTCGAAGGAACGTCATTGGAGGACGCAACGCAGCACAACACCAACACACGAACACTCACACGGATTTCGTCATCGATTGGGAAGGTTTTAAAAACCCGGATGATAGGTGGCAATCTTTACGAGCTATAAGCGCGGATTTTTGATGACGTTTCCGGCGATGTTATCTGTCGCACGCACCTTCTTCTTCTGGGATACAATAAACCGTGGACGGTACACATATCGAATGGGCTCTGCTGGGGGAGGGGTGGAGACACACCGGAAGACGTTTTTGTTTTTATATCGATAAACTAACCAACATGCTTAGAGGGGTTCGTATGTATGCGGGCACTATGATACTATCGGTATACAACCAGGACTGTCAAACTTACTGAAAATGAGAAATATTTGAATTTAACAAAGCTTTCGAGAGTTGAATTAATGAAACAAAATATTTTGGGATAATTTAAAGGTATAAGTTTTAGATATTACTTATAAAAAATACATAAAGAATCCACTAAACTTTGTTAAGTGATTTTCGACCACCCCAGTGTTAACAGTCAGATGCTTTAGTGGCGATACGGATTTCAAGCCCATCAATAAAGAAGAAAAAAAATTGAAATTGAAATGAAATGAAATGAAATGAAATGAAATGAAAAAAATGTACTTGAATATTCAAGTTTTACGAAATATTTCACTAAAAATTATCGCAAGCCTTGTTCACATATCTTGTTTGTGGGTAAACGCACCTATTGACAAAGTTGCAAAAGGATTTTACGGATATGAACACGAAAAAATCTCTTCTTCTCTCTTTACTTCTTTGGTACAACGACAACCGTTGTCGATCAAGGCCTGCCTGTACCCACTTTACAGGCCTGCCTGTACTGCTTGACTTTCAGTGTTATTCACCGCATCTAAGATGTTTTTCAACAGCTGTCAAATGGTTTATTTCTTTCAAAATGAAATTTCAGTTTCAACACATTATTGAATGTGTTGTGTTGAACACATAACAAAGAGCTGTCAAACTCAATACAACTTAAGTCATGTTTAAAATCGTGCTGAAGAAATTAAAAATTATTATGATGGAAATGAAATATCAGATTGATGTGGATTAACATCTTCTTATACGCGGTGAAAAACAATGTTTACATTTGAAAGTGACTTGGAACTGACTGATAGTGTTTGGCACGGTCAATTCGGGATTTGAACCGATGACGGGCATGTTGTTAAGTCGTACGAGTTAATGACTGTACCACCTGAGCGACCCTGCCATGTACAACCGAAAACGATGAAATGGCTTGGATAAAACACATTATTTTTGTGTTAAAAGGTTATTAACATTACAAATATGTTGATAATCATGTTTAGCTATATTTTTTAAACTATTTGGATTTGATATTTCCAATATTATATTTTGTTTGGATAAGACGATACTAGAAAATTATTGGCCTTCGTTCGATCTTTTTGCACTTAGATAGCAAAAAGTCTTCGTTTTTTGTATTCTATTTTTTATGTAATGTTCTCTCTTGATTTGACTGTCATTGACTTTATACTTATTGAATTTTGCGTATTTTTTCTTGGTAATTTTTGAACCTTTTTATGATGTTTATTGCTAATACGTAATTAAATTGATATAAACGACTGAATATGTTTACGATCTGAGTCAAAAGCTCTTTTTACAGAAAATTAGACTCTATTTGCAACGTAAGATAAGATAAACTGCGATTTGAATAAGTTGGTGTTCTGATAAAAGAGCATTAAGTCCGTCAGGAATAAATTAACTTGAATAAAAAGCAGCATAATCGAGCATTCCATTCGTTTAGCATTCATTAAATTACAATAAAAGCAACCCCTCGAGCTTTTAGTGTGTTATAGTACAAACGACATTAAAAGAATACACTTGCATCTTCCCCCTTTAAGACATCCTTTCACAAACAAAAACTTCACTGCTCCATTTGGGGACACTTGCACTCACTAACGATCCCACCAGCAAAAGCACGAGATTTTGATGATCTGGCTTAACCTGTTCGCGGCGTCATCCCTTTGCGAAAACTGCACGTTTTCCACCAAAGCACCAAAACCAAAACCGAAACAACGCGTCACACCACTAGAGCACGTGCTGTTTCTTTGCAACACTTTAACCCCATCGAAAAACGACTGCCAAGAGGAAAAGCGGAAACCCACCACACACACACACACATCCTTCTTGCTGCACCATTGCCCTTGCACTGTTGTGATTGTGATGCTTCAGCTTCATCGACCAAACCGAACCAAACCCGCACCGGGGGAAGAGTGCTCGTTTCCCCTTCAGGCGTTTTACTGCAGTGTGGCTCGCGCGGCAGCTTCTTGCTGCAGGGGCTGCAAGGACGGCGAAAACCCGTCCCGAAATCCCGGCATCGGGGTGTTGGCCGGGACAGCACCACTGAGCATCCGAGACACGAGAGCGTGCGTGTGATCGACCTTCGGCGTGAGCGAAAGAGCGTAAAAAATAGGGAGGAAGTCCCCAGGAAGTGAACCCCAACAGAACGAAACGGGCCAGGAGAGTCAGAGTAAGTCGACGCGGGGTTGATTGAAACAATATTGACCTATCAGTTTGTTTAGATGTAAAGAATAGCATCTGCTCACACCCTTCAGCGTATTGCAGGAATTACAAATACTTTTGTACGCCTCTGTACACTTCCTTACATCAATCCTAAACCAACAGGAAGAGGAAAAAAACCCCCGTAAGGAAAGCTCCACAAACACCGACGCCGTTTCGCGATCGATCGAGAAAGTCCAACGAACTCCAAAAACATACCAGCGGAACATAAAAGGGCGGGAAAAGCTTACGCACACACTACACCTCCAGCGACACGAGAGCCCATTTTCGGTGGCCAGGCGGAAGAGAAGCTGAAGCGGCAATTGGTCCGAAAGCACTGCGCACCATTCAATGATGCCGGAAGTGCCAGAAGCAGCTTTCCTTCTGGGTGTGTGTAGGAAAATGTGGAAACGTTTTCTCAACAAATTGTACAATTTTGTTCGTGTGTGTGTGTGTGTGTGAGTGATGAGAGAAGAAGCTCCCGGCAGTCCCATCCTAGCGAGTACTATACCTATTCCCTTATTTTGCCATTTCCTCGAGAGGAGAGCACAGCAGGGAAGGTTTTGTTGTTTTAGCACTAAACATAACTAGCTTCCCCTTCGTTCTCGGGAGAAAGCAAGCTGCTCTTTACTTCTGACGCAAGTAAGAGAGAGAGAGAGAGAGAGAGAGAGAGAGAGAGAGAGAGAGAGCAGAGCAATCTCCTTTGAGTATCCTGGCGCGTAGGTAAATAGATATAATAGCATCAGCACAGGGCCCAGGCAGCGCCAGAGCGTGCCAGCGTAAAGCTTCTTCAAGCTCGGGAAAGTCTCAAAATCCGAAAAAATAAGGGAGAAAGGGAGTATGTTTGTTTTGGTGGAATGGATGAAAAGCTCCACTAGTAGGAGCAGGTTTGATGCTGTGTTACGGTGTGCCGGTTATGTACACGGACATACCGGGTAAATGGCGTTTAATCTAAAGCACGTGAAAAGGATATTCAACTGAGACGGTGCGGAATGGACCATAAATAAATGTGAGTTTAATTTTTCAAGGAAAAGCTGCAACGTGTTACTGTATATTTCCGTATAAAATATTTATAAAGCAAAGAGGCCACTTTGCTTTCCACTTGACGTCACAGTTCATGTTAAACTGGTTAGGGGCAATAACTAAATTATAATAATAATTGAATAAGTATTATTATTCATTTAATATTATAATTTAGTTATTAAACCGTAATTAGCTTTACATGAACTGTGAAGTCAAAAGTTTTAATTACATCTTAAAAAAAGTGTAATAAAAATAATTTAGAAATTCAGAACTAATATTATAGTTATACATAATACAGTAATGAATAAAAGCATAAGATATAAGAAACAATTATAAAAAATCACATTATAAATAAGGTAAATGTGTAATGAGTGATGTAAAGAATAATAACAAAAGGAATAAAAAAAAAAATAATAATAATAATAATAATAATAATAATAATAATAATAATAACAATAATAATAATAATAATAATAATAATAACAATAATAACAATAATAATAATAATAGTAATAATAATATTAATAATAGTAATAATAATATTAATAATAGTAATAATAATAATAATAATAATAATAATAATAATAATAATAATAATAATAATAATAATAATAATAATAATAATTGTAATAATAATATTAACAATGCAAATAATAAAAATAACAAACATAATAATAATACTAAAGGAATAAAAGGAATAATAAAAGGAATAAAAATAGTAAAAGAGAAAAAAGCAGCTAAAAGAAATCTTCAAAAATACATCTCATTACGCATCAATTGCATCGCGTTGTAGTGAACAAGCAACCAATTAAAGTAAAAAAATGAAAAGAAATCAAATGATTGACGATAAATCGCATGGAAATGCACCAACGAGCGATAGCGGTAGTGAACGGTAAATCTAAAGAAGAGAAAAGAAAAAAAAACATCTCAAGTGCCCTTACCCTACCGAAGGAAGAGCATTTCAATCACGAAACCTTTTCCTCCACAAAATTGATGTGAAAAGGAAGGATAGAAAAGATGCAGCAAAAAAAACGCAAAACGTGTCTTGCCAATAAAGAAAAAGCTTTTTCCCGAGGTGCATTAATGCAATCAATCTTGCGCCCGGAGTGGTGCTCCATACCGGGGTTCGCGAGAGTTCAAACCCATGCGCACACAAGCACCGTGTTGTAGCCGATGGTGAAAAGTTCCTTCCGGTCTATGTGCAAGACAACAAAGAGGATAAAGGACTGGGTACAACTCTATGCTCTGTCTGCAGGATGATAACCTTCCCCTCTTGGGTTGCAATGAAAGGACCATCGAGAGATGCGGGAAGTGGCCAGTTAGCTTATTTTATCATGCTTCTAGGGAAGCCACAACACATCAAACGGAAGAGCCCAGGGTTCCCATTGGCCCTTTGCAAAAGCCACTATTTATAGGCCCCGATACGTCGTCCGAAAGCCAGCCCCATTTGGATGGTTATTATTGCATGATTAGCTACAAAACAAGCGCTTGCACAATGAGGTCCTGCTGTCGCATGCCATTTTCTGCGGGTGCCCGTTGCCAGCGCACTGATTAAGAGCAGCACAACGACAGGGACCCCCTGTTCCCTGATGACCAGAGAGTTTTTTTTTCCAACCGGAAGGAAATATGTTCCGGTTTTATGAACGTTTCGTGTACAGCTTTACATGTTACCTTGGCGTGGTATTTATTGTATTTTGTGACGATATAAAAAAATGGGGCGAAAATTAAACCAAAATTTTATTATCACTGCCTACGCAACGAATGAGCGAAGGGCGTAAAATCAGAACATTTTTACACACCGGCACGCGTGTCCTTTTTTTTTAAAGATTTTTACCACTTTTTTTCGCGGCACACGGAGGGACGCATGTTTAACAACGGAATAAAGTCATAAAAATGTACAACGACTACAAAAATACGACAGCGTGTAGGGGGTTATTCCTGTGAAAAACAAAGTGTGTCATCCACCAGGGGTCGGTCTCCACCAAAGGGGGATTATGTTTAATTCTGGGAAATATATTTAAAAAGCACCCAAAAATGTCATTCAATTTGGGATGGCAAATATCGCCAAAATACTGGTTTGCTTGGTGGACCACTGCCGAAAGCCTGAACCTGAAGGCCGCACACGACAAACATCCATTATCCGTAATGAAACATAAACGATTGCGGGTTAGGTTGGTTGCTATCGATTACCGACCGGGGGGGGGAGGGGGGGGGGGGGTCTTTTGTTTGCAGCTGCAATGCCAAAAAACCAGCACTCGCCGGAATCGTTGATAGGGGCAGACGGTTTGCTATTTTCAGCTAGCCTTCGAAGGTCGTCACCGATTGCGCATTTACCAACTAGGCCCGTTGGATTATGCCCTTGATCTAGTTAGAATATTTTGGTCAATTATGCTCGAAGGATAGAAGAGGCGATTGTTTGCTCCGCCACGAATGACAGAATTTCCTATCAGCTTTGTTTCGATGTCTACGAGGTGGTACCTTCAACTATTACAAAATCGTGACGAGCTAATAAGGCACCCATCGCACCCAAACCACGACAACAGTAATCATGCATGGATAACCATCATGATGCGTGTCAACATTAGCACCTCCCCCGAAGGGAAATGAAACAAACAGCTACTGATTAGTTAATTCTTACGAAGAAAAACGTAGCAAATTAGCCACTACCATTCTCTCTCTAATGCTCTTTCGCCGGTCCATTGATGGTCTGGCTAATACCAGCATGACCCGAATCCAAAAATCAAACCACACGACAGCACGGCGTAGCGGGATATCAAAAAATTGGGCTTGGCCTTCTGGCCTTTGGCTGCTATCAGTGGGCAGAGGAACCGAATTCGCGTGTCCTTGCCACTGAGGAAAGGGAGGCCTCCGACACGATCGAAAAGGCTTAGGGCGCTGAACAAACGCTATTAGTCCGTCAACGCGACAAGCAGGACGAACAGCAGAAGTGTCAGAGGTCACAAAATGGCAAAACGAACCGCTTCTTCTTGTGGCCGCGGTAAATCCACGAGCAGCAGCAGCACACCACCGATGCTTGGGCCGCCTGGGAGTGGTGCCTTCTGGAGGCTTCCGTTTCTGTAAGCTGCGCACCGCTGGGTGGCTTCCTTCAGTCCGCGATTGGACGGCAAGAAAGGTGCACCACCGCAGAGTTGTGTGAATAGTCCGGCAGCCATCGCAAGCGATTGGAGCGTAACGGCAGGTAAGCAAAGTTTGATTCGTACTCATAAACGTCACACAATTTAAATCGGTGAAACTGTGAATCACTCCCAGCGTGTGAAGCACAAAACGGGGTGTCACGTATGCGCACGAATGAGTCAACGACGTCAGCACGTGTGGGAACTTCCGAGAAGAGATCCAAATCGGGGCAGCGTCTTGGAATGTGAGCCGCGGATCGTATTCAAATCAAGAAGCATCGTTTTCAAAGCTGAGATGCTATGCGCGTGTGGCAAATATTCTCGCGTCGCGTGTTATCATTGGCGGCGTTATTAAACCGGTTCCGTGTCTGTTCAGCTTGCTTCGGCTTCGCGCGAGTAACGTATTTCCGTGACGTCATTATTAAAAGTAGCTTTCAAGACGTGCGTGCTTTGCGGGTGAAACAGATTCCTTCGTACGTTGTGGATGGAATATTCGGCTGGTGCAATTTGTGTTAACTCTTGTAATCGATTGACAGTATAATTCACGTACGGAAATTTACATTTACATCAACAATTGGACGTCAGATTAGCCTAAAAATAGCAAGAAAAACCCCCTCGGGGACGTTCCACCGCTCAAAAACTCACCTGTATCTCGAGTAAAATCTCCTGTTTCTTCCTTCGCAGCTCTATCAACAGTTTCTGCTGCTCTGGTGTTAGCTCTAAAATGAAAAAAAAGAAGATAACAGTGTATGGATTAGTATTTTTACGCTTTTTTCTCTACCTTGCGCAAAACTGTTTGATTTGCAACAAATTACGTCTTGGTGCTGTAATGCTGCGGCTTTGCCCAATTGTATGCACCGACTGCAATACAATTGCACAGGGAAGAAGACACAAACACGTACACAAAAACCCGGCGGCGATGTAAAATTAGAACTGCAATCCCGGCCAATCTAATGATCGTCCGGATAGGAGCAAATGCGCCGCCAGCCCGACTGACCGCCGACCGAAGAATACTCAAGGCGACCGCCGCTTGACAGGGTCAATTTCACTCTAAACGAACTCTTTCCGCTACGGGCACGGTGCGGTGGCATGATATGTACCACTTCCACTCCCTCGCCTCCTCGTCCCTCTGCCATAAGGGGAAAAACGAAGAAGGTACTGTGCCTGGTTCTGTTCTCCCGGAGGGGTAGGAGTGATTAGCATGAGCTCTTCTGGGTCGGGGGGGGGGGTGGGAGGGGCATTGCTTGCTTCAATTGTGTCTGCGGTTACAAAGACACACTCGCCACGCGTATGGCCTATTTTATACACATTGATACGGGGGAGGGGGGGAAGAGGGAAGTGCGGGCACTTGAGAAACAGAAGGCCTCCCTGCCCAAACACTCCCGTTAGCTGGTGGCGCAGTCGTTCCAGGCAACATTCGTTCAAATGACTTCTATTTTCGGTAATCCATCGAACGTGCGCACCCTATAATCCCGGAGTCCCGGTCCCGGATACCCCGGCTGTTTATGCGTGTGTGTGTGTTGGGTGTTTTGGAGAGTTGCCGGGAAAATTTAAAGAAAACATTGTGCAACACACAGAGAGTGAAAGAGCAAGCATAAACAGACGCGGGCAGGGCGAATGAAGGAAGACGACACAGAACGGTCGTCGTGGAGGAGTCGGGAGGCCGGATGATAATGTCGACGGATCCAAAACAGGTGTACTGTTACCTTGTTTGGACTAGGTAATGGGGGGAGGAAGGGGGTGTACATTAATTGATTGTTGATGCAAGGAAAAGCGTGTCGATAAGGTTGTGGTGTTTTGTTTCTTATCAAAACTTTGTGTGAGCTGGTGTGTATGTTTTTCTTCTAATGTTAGCTGAGAAGTTTCTCTTCCGCGTTTAAATAACACAACACATTCACAGTGATGTGCTCTTTGGAGCGCACCCAAGACTCCGACCCGACTCCGGCTATTGGTAGTTCGATTCCGACTCCGGTAAAACCCGAACCACTAGTTGGAGTCGCCCGGAGTCGTCCGGAGTCGGAGTCATTCCGAGTCGTCCAGAGTCGATCGGAGTCGACCGGAATCGGAATCGGTCAGAGACAACCAGCACTGCCAAATGTCACTGTCAATGTCATAAAAAATCTAACTGAAACAAAATCCATGTCAACGTCACGTACTCAATTGTTATAAACATAGGTGATACTCAAAACGATTGGTGTGACCTATACATGCTTCGTGACATGTTTGCGACCATCACTTGGTTAGTCACTATGTCATGACTTTTTTTACTGTGATCAGCTCTGTAAAACGTCCATGACAAATTCCGGCTAAAACAAGAAAATGTCAGCGTCATGAGTGTTACTGTGATGATCAGGGGTAAGACTCAAATAGTTGTTGCGACCATCACATGTTTGGTGACATTTTACACAACCAACTCTTGGTCAGTCATTTGGTTGCTACATTTTATGTCCGTGATCAACACGATAGTCATGGGAGATGTGTGGTGCGTGTGAGTGGTTCCAAAAAACAAAATGAGCATAGTTTCTCACTCTGTTTGATCCGACAGACAATCAACAGATCGACAAAAAATGTCGTGACCAGGTGAATGATTAAGAGCTGGGTACTAAATAAAATGTCACCAAGCATGTTATTGATCCACTAACTGTTTGAATCTCAGCTCTGATCATCTCAGTTGTTTACGTGAGCTGGTTTGAGCTTCGTTTCAGGCATGAGTGTTGGTGACTGAAACAGTGGCATTTGGCAGCACTGTTCACGCTTGTGACAGCATTAAGCTTAGCTTGTCAGTCAAAGTTTCCGTTTGACTCAAGAACTCGCATGTCGTTTTGCGCATATCATGACACTCTTTCATTGAGTATCAGCAATGAGCATTAAGCTACCACGGATATGTTCATTGATTTTGTTGGTGATCATCTCGTGATGCTCATGACATTTTGCAACACTGAAGACAACAGGAGCCGTCCGGGGCAATGTGCTTGTGATCAGGCATTTTATTTCGTTATGTTTTTTTGTCTTTTTCATGCGCGTTCACTTCGTATACAGGCCTTTGTTTCTAAGTGCGATTCCGGACGACTCCAGACAACTCCGGACGGCTCCAGACGACTCCGGATAATGCTGGGCGGACCTACATTCCGGCGTTGACTCGTTAGCGTTGGTTGGTTTTGTCAACTTTACCCATCACTACAACAAATCTTCCAGAAATGACGGTTAATACAAGATTCCACCGTTGTTGTCATGGTAACACCCAGGTGGTTCTGAAAAAGCATTTGCTGGGCCGATCCTACAACATCAATGACGCATATGAGAAAATTGCCTGTTTTTTTTTTTCAACTAACAATTCGTTCTAATGCAACATTGTGCCTACCGTCAAAGCGAGGGGACAATTGTTTGAGGGGTGCACACAGAAGAAAAAAGTGAAACGCTCGCCACCGGGGCTACGTAACACACACGAGCGGCGCATACTTCGCAATGTCGGTCGCAAGGTAAGCAAGCTGTGACCCACACGACCAACGGGTAACGGGCCACAATTGTACCGGAGAGCCGTCCGGTAGGGCAATTACCGCTGTCATTAATTACGGGGGCCATTGCACGGCCTATGGCGGCCCCTACCTCCGTTTCACCCTCTTGCAGCCTTCCTGCGGGGCATAATGACATACACAGACAGCTGGCATACACCAGCACACACACACACATACACACCAACGGCCAACTAATGCGCTTCCACACCCTATGTACGGCGGAGTAACAACAACAAAAAACAGACGAAAAGGGAAAAAAGGGTGCCCCATCGGCCCCACCAGCAACGCGCACCCTTCGGCCGATGCCGACACGGAACGAGGTCGCGACGTACCTGGCAGTGGGAAGTTTTCTGTGTGCTGCGAAATGTTTGACATCGTTGCGTACGAGCTTTCCATTGTGTTGACCATAGTTCTCTCCGTCGCTGGTGTTTTCGTGGTCGCGGATGCGCTTTTCCAAATTTTCCAACCAACAACTACAACTGCTACTGCTGCTGCTGCTGGGATGAATCATGCACGCACGTATTTCCCCACAAACATACACACACGCACGTACACACAATGGGAATCGAATTAATTTTTACACGACCGATTTTTCTTTACCGAGAATCGCAAACACACACACGCGCGAGGGGGGACGATTTACACAACACCACAACAACAAAAAAGGGTACAGAAAATCAATTAAGCAACAGACGATTTTCACGCGCAACGGGAAAGAACAACAACACAGCCAACGCACACACACACACACGGGAAGGCGCTTATTGGACGCGGGACGGTGGTTTTCCAGACTTGGTTTTTCTCCTCTTGCCAAACGCACGATCTTCGCTGGATGCTCTTTTGGCTGGTTGGAATGTGCGTAAACTAAACAAATACGGTACGCTTTACATTTTCACACAAAAACAGACTCACGCACTTCTGGCACAAGAGGGAAATTCTTTTCGCGTCTTTATTGTAGCTGTTTTTTTTTACTTTTCTTTCCTCCTCCTGGACTTGCGTTTCGCTACAAAACATCCATCTTTCGTTGAGGACAGCTGTCAAACGCGCTACGAATTAACGAACGCTGTCAACGTGTTTTAACGAAGCTGGTTTGTTTAGCCGCACAGTGGGAAGCCTTTCGGACATAATTTATTTTAAAAAGTCGGTTGAAGTGCAACATGTGTGGCAATAGTTGTAAATTTAGGGGCTGGTTTTTTTGCCTAGTTCGCAAAAACTACAAAAATACAGTTATTTCTGACGAATGAAGGATTTTGAGCACATATTTTTTGCATTGTGAGGAAGCATATTTTGATATTTTACATGTTAAAATATTTTGAGGATGACATTTTCGTCATTTACCAGATTCCTCTAACAATTCAAGTAGTATCATTCTTCCGGTGTTCCATGTACACGAATCCTGCCAATATTAAGATGTCGGATGATAAATGTGCAATAAAAAATGATATTGTTTCGTCTTACCGGTAAATGCAGGTAAACTTTTCCCCATGATTGGAATGGATATCAACTCTCACAAAACGAACACCAGACACTGGTTGATCCAGATCGAGTTCAAACGTTTCTAAAAACGTGGTCATATAATCAAAGGTGTAGGTACCGAAGTAAATTTCCTTCCCGGTGCTCTCTGGATTGTTGAT
This sequence comes from Anopheles coluzzii, assembly GCF_943734685.1. NCBI lineage: Eukaryota > Metazoa > Arthropoda > Insecta > Diptera > Culicidae > Anopheles > Anopheles coluzzii. The sequence continues at coordinate 16,220,882 of NC_064671.1, read as the reverse complement.
GCCCTGCAGGGTAATCGAATTATTGAAAAAGAAAATCAATTCGAAAATAGTGTCCCCAAGCGCAACAGATTAAGCGTAAACGACTGTAAAAATTAATATTCATAGAAAAAAACGAATGCTCCATAGCTTTGCTGGTTTGCTCAATAGATGGCGTATTATAAATTATCATTATGTTGCTGTCCTTTTTCATATTCATATTCATATGAATATAAAATACAGAGAATGAGAAAGCAATCAAAGCGAAGAAAGCTCCTTTGTGTGGCTATGCCACCTACAGATGGCGCCACAAGCTCTTTTGCTATTTTTAGAATGCACCAGTCGTTCACCGCTTGCCAAAGGAAGTCTTTTTAGATTCCTTTTAGAATGAGAGCTCGAGCCGTTTAGAACCCGTTTAGTGGTCGTTTTGCGAAGTTGTGGCACTTGGGAAGGGTAAAGTACGTACCCACACAGAAAACTCTTTCAAAGCACTGTAAACATCCGTCCTAACTGGCAGCGCTGATTTTGGGATGTGTTCAATCGTAATTGCGTTCAAGACGACACTCTTCACCAGTTTAATCACTATCGATCCGGAGCTTCCCTCGAGTGCAAAGCATGTACCACAGTCCTTGAGTAAGAAAGTACATTAATACCTGCACCACAATGCCCGGAGTGCCTTTCCATCCCGTACCTGTATAATGCACTGCATCTGATAGTAGTTGTCGTACATCGAAGAAAACGCCGTACGGACACGACTCAAAAGGGAGCCACGATGCCGCGATGTTGGAACGACCGACACGACCTCTCCACCAAAGACCCGCGCCGCATAGTCGGTCGGTCCGAGCTTGTCGAAGTTGAGCTGCTCCAACAGAGAAAGTCTATCGTTGAGGATTTCCATCTCTTCGAAACATTGTACCTTGGAATCGGTCTGTCCACCAGTTACTTTGTACTGTCCTACATCTTTGCTTTGTTCCGAATTCTAAAAAATAAAGCAAATGATTAGAAATTGGCGGAGATAAGGGTGTTGCTTACAGGCGTTCGTTACCTCTTCTAGAAATTTCCGGTCGTGTATTTGCTGTGTGGTGCTGTTTTCTCTCACATATATCTGAAACACGGTAAGAGCAGCCAGCAAAACGCACAACATGTAAACGGCCAAATTCTTCTGTTGATGTTCCGGCATTTTGCAACTCGCACGTTTACTTTTTCCATCAACCACCACAGCACAGCATACTGAGACGGAAACGTTCAACGTGCCGTGTGCACCGTTCAAAACCCCGTAACCAAAAACACCCCATAGAGGGCGCTTGCGTCACAAAAGGGACAACAGTGGGCAATGCAAACGAAAAATGCATGCAAAACCAGCCGCAGCTGTCAGAATGACACTCGGAACAAAACAAAAGTGAAGAAAAAAAGCGACGGGAAAGAGAAAGAACAACAATAAATTTCGTCGCAAACATTTTCTCGCTTACGGCGCACGGTGGTGGTGATCTGCAAAATTGTGTAGTGCGGCTTCCCACTTTCTGTACCTTCTTTTTGTTTTGGTTTCCCATTGCTGGCTGTACATCTTCACGCAATTGTAAGTGCGTGCATCACTGACGGTTTACGGAATTTGCTGCAACCAACCAGAACGAGCGGGCATCCTGGCGCAACAATAGTTGCATCCCGAGACCTGGTAGAGAGACAGGCCATCAGCACAAACCTGAAATGCAGTGCGAAATGAATGGCTAGCTTACTGCTGCGATCAGCAACGCCCGGCAGTACCAGAAGAACAACCGGAAAGGGAGCGGAAGCGTCCGTCGATCGGGAAGTGAAGAGTGTGTGTGTGTTTGTGTATGTGTGTGTGTGGGCCGAACGGCACGGCGGCTCCTCACCCTACCCCGGGCAGCTGCAAACAATGCCGAAGTTGCCCCGACGCGTAGTAGCCGATGCCCCTTAAAAATAAACAATATTACATCATTTTGTAACGTGAAGCGCGATACGACCGGGCAGCAAGAGTGTGGTGTCAACCTCCTCCTCCCCCACCAAATGTTTCGTAAATAGCGTTCTTTGTGTTTTCGGACGTAAGCTGCTCCTCCGGCTCCTCTGAACACGGGCTGAACACGGGGAGCGGGCGATTTCTGTCACCATCCGGGCGATGGATAGCAACAAGAACCAGGAGTGCTGCTACGGCAACGGAGGCGGCGGTGGCGGTGTTGGCCTCACGGTGGTCATCGGGACGGACCGCATCGCGAAGGCGGTGTCGGCGGTGAAGTATCAGAACCAGTTCAACAACAACAACCTGATCGAGCAGGAAAATCTAATGCCACCGGTGCAGGGTCGCGTGGTTGGGATGGTGCCGGACGACGGGTCGCCCTCGACCAACGGCCAGCAGAATGGGGTGACGGCGAACGAGTCGCCGGGGAAGGAAAAGGTTCACCTGGCCGAGAATGGTAAGGAAAGGCGGTTGCCATTCGCGAAAAATGCGCCTAATTTGGATTTAAAAAGAATGTTTTTCAAATATTATATTTTAAATTGAGCAATTGATTGAAATGATCCTTCTTTCACTTTCAGGATCCACCCGCCACCTCGCATCGTCCATTTTCACGCAATCGTCCTCCCCGGCCGCCTCTGCGGGCAGTGACGCGCTGCCGGACCGGTTGCATCCGACCCTTCCGGAATGTTTCCTTACCGGCAGTACCAACAACATCACCAACAGCTTTAATCCCCCCACAAACGGCGCAAGCCCTGTGTCCTCATCCACCGGGTACACTATACAACCGCCCGTTACGTCCTTCGACGTGGCCGCTACCAGCAACGGTAGCACGGTGGTTGATTTTACCAACAACTCCAACGCACCAGAAGCGGACCATTCACCGCTGGTGGCGGCCGCAAACAACGACGATACGGTCGACCCGGCGGACGAGGGCGACTTTTCCGACAACAATTCCCTCGGCAACCTGTCGTACGCTAGCGAGAACGGGCTGGTGGAGGAAATCATACTGCTGCCGAGCAACGCCTACTCCGACGATGACAATGCGTCCACGTCGGATGACTGTATCTATGCGTACCGGGGTGGTGAGCCGGCGGGGGCGGCAGGGCAACTGCTAGACCTGCAGGGCGATCTGCCGCCGGACGACGAGACGGACTTTCTCGAGATGGACTTCGATCCGGAGCCGAGCTCGGAGATGGAAACCTTTAACCGCCAGCAGGACGGGTTTCTGCTCGGACTGGACGGTGAGCAGTATGGTGCGGCGGCAGCGCGACCTCCGGAAGGTGGACATGGGCCGGAAGTTGATGGTGGTGGTTGTGGTCCACGATCACCGACGAACGGAGCGAGGCAGGCTTCGCCGGTACAAATCGCAGCGGGAACAGTAGCGGAACAGCACGAACCGAAGGGCAATGAAACGGGTTTATATCATCAAGCGGCCGAAGTGGGTGAAGCAGGAGCACTCTTTGCTGGTCCTTTACCGGCAGTGGCACAACCAGTGGACACGCAATCGAACGCTCGGCCAGAAAGTAGAGAGCAAAATGCCACGGTAAGCAAAAGCCCCGAACCGGCCGTGAACCGAACGGAAGCTCACAAAACGGGTGCCATTCCGAAGAACTTACCGATCCCGGTGGATCGACCCCCAACCTTATCCTCCAACTCGAAGAACCTTCGGCTCGACCTAACGGTGCATTCGGACGAACCGGATTTTGTCGAGACGCACCGGTATCAAGATTGCTCGCTGTACTACTATCAACCGGCCGAGTTTTCTGCCAGCACTAGCAAGCGATCGAAAGGCTTGCAGCAGCAGCAGGAAAATGAAGCAGAAGAAATGCACTGTTTGGACTGTGCAGAGCAAGAGTTCCTAATGCGCACGAAGCAGGACCACCCTGCCAGGCAGCGGTACTGTAACAGTTGCAATGCGACAAAAGGAGAGGGCAGGATGCGATCATCGGCATTGAAAGCTACGGATCATCGCTCGGTGCGATCGTACGCTGGGCCAAACCGAACGGCGGAAGCGTTCTATGCCCGTGCAACGGAACCACGGATGGACGACGAGCACGGTACGGTGGACGATGATGAGCTGCTCGATCTGCGTGCGGAACAGATCGTGTTTGAGACGCTGCACAAAATTAACACACTGAAGGAAACGCCACCAACAACGGCTGGGCCGAAGGCAGAGTGTGTGAAAAGCATGGCAAAGGGATCGCTCATGCCTGTGCTGGAGAAGGATGATGGTGCGGCCAAAGCACAGTACGATCAGATAGTACCGCTCGTCACCCATCCAATGGTGCGTGTTGTTCGAAGCACGTCGATCGATGATCGCGATCGTTTATTAAACCTTTTGCCTCTTCCCTTTTTTCAGACACAACCCAAGCAGAGTGTAACGCTGTACACGGTGAACTGCAACGAAGCGACAATAACGGAAGCTTTTGTAAGCCGGCAACCGGACGGCAAACCGTTGAAGTGTTTCGCTCTATAGCTATTTTCTTTTTTCCCTCCAGATGCACCTTGGCCTTTTACCGAAGGAGAGCGTACTGCGGCAGTACGCAACGGAGCGGCTCGAGGCGGACAATGCCAAAATGACCATACCGAAGTATCTGCTGCACATGTCGAAGCGCGACTGCAACTACCGGAAGCTGATCGACGTCATCAAATCCTGCTGTGATATGGAACCGCTGGACGTTCAATACTATCCGGTTAGTAGTAGTGGTAGGACCGATTACCATGGATGCAACAAACCTTTCGATGTAAACTCATCTCTTTCCAGATCGATCCATTCATGGACGGGCCCGAAATTGTGCAGATCTGTTCGAGCGAGATAGCGAAACACTGGAACGCCAACACGAACCTGCGCCAGATTATTCACTTCAAGCACAAACACTTTCACACGTTGAATGTTCTCGGTAAAGTTTGGGTTTGGTGCACTTTTTTGTGTGCTTTAGGTTTAGGTTTGCATTAAACAATGCTTATTTTCTACTTGTTTGTAGGTAAAATAGTGAACATCCTTCGGCAGCCTTCCCGCGGCCGGGACACCAACTACATGATCAGTATACCACAGTACTACAAGAGTGGAATCATCAAGATAATGCGGATAGCACCACCCAGCTGGTGATAATTGGACAAAACGGCGCCAATGAGCTAGTCAGATCAGTCGCTGCGGGTGGTGAAAAGGACCGGGGGGGGGGGGATCCAATGGGGGCAATCCCATAGATTAAGCCAGTGATTTTGTTTAGCAGACAGACGTACATACCCGTAAGTAATGCGTATGTTGATGTGATGAAGGTGATGAGGCAAAGAGAATCAGTGTTTTTCTTTTCTTTTTAAAGTAAGTTTGTACTGTTATTTACGCTTAAAACAGAAACACAGAAACACATACACACAGATATACAAACGCTACAAGGTTTTGATTGTGGGGCAGGTTTTAAATTGCGCGCACCGCAAAGAGTACTATCAATAGCCGCGCGAAAGTTGACTGCAGCTGTACCCGGTGACCAGTTAGGAAGGGGCTAGGGACGGGGTAGCTGAGCCCCCGGGCTTTATGTACATATTAGATAGAAACCTATTTATTCTACGGTACCGTGCGCAAACAGGCTGCGCTGCGCAGATGGAGAGCAAAACCCCCAAACCCACGTGGCGATGGAGAACGCGTTTGTGAAAGTTTGCATAAAAAGGTTCAGTTGCGCAAAATTTGTTTCGGCATCCGTTTTACCCGTTGCAACCCCTTTGTTCGCGTTATCGCATGTGCATATTTAAAAAGGCCATAAAATTTTACTTTCGAGGCTCGCCAAAAACCCCAAACCCCAACTATATACTGTGATGCGCTTTACTTGTGTTGTGTATTGTTGCTCCGCATATTGGCTTGTATTTGTGTTTGCTATTAGTGTTGATAGGGATTTGAGTTTAAGCGTGTTTATCGTAACCAAACGCTAAAAAGGGGGGAATAGGATACTTGGTGCTGTGTCAGCCGGTCGCAAGAGATTCGGTCAGATATTTAAAGGGCAAAGAATGTAACCTCTTCATTACTCACTTCATTCAGCTGCATATCTTCCATGCTGTGGCACGCAGTAACACGCAACAGGACTAAAGGAAGCGACGCTTTAAGTACTCTCCACCCAAGCTTATCACGATAGAGTGATCACTCTAGAGTAAATAGGCGGCGCAAATCCTATCTAAAATTGTTAACACAATGGGAACGGGGCAGGACGGTGCGTGGAAAGCTTTCTTGAGGTTTGGGATGAGGGAAAACTTCCCACTTTTTTGAGGATCGTATTATATACACACACACACACCAATACTTACAACACCTACACACGCATTCTTTACACAAGACACTATAGCTGCGCGAGTGGGTCAATGATCATTGCCGTGCCTGCGTGGTCATTTGGAATGCTTACCACACAAGAAAACCGACTACCGAACGTGTTTTAGCCACACATTTCGTTATGCAAACGGTGCAAAACCAATCAACGCAACACTAACGCCTGGTGTGGACTGCGAGCATCATTTAAAAATGATAATAAAAGTATAACAAATCATATAAAAAAAAAACCTCAAAGTGTTACTTCTTGCTTACTTGTTTGCTATTGTTTAGAGCGTCTGGTACCGGTTGCTTATAATCCTCACCAACCCATGGTGTTGAGGTGATAGGTAGGTAGCATCTAAGTCACGGATATAGCCGTGACATTAGAGCATCCGATGATAAGACCGGATCTGATATTCATCAAAAGATAAATCCTGAAAAAGTTTACCGGACAAACTGTGGCTCGGGAGGGAATTATTTAGCACCATCTTTTGTGATTTCCGTTACGAACCAGATCCTAGCACGAGATCGGATGATGTAGAATGGTAGTTCATGTGATTCACATGGACCTGACATGTAAAGCCCCTTTTAGGTCGTCCAAAAGGACCGAAGGAACAGACTAGGTCCAAGATGAAGTGACAATATCTCCACGAGAGGTCATGCCTTAAAGCAGAGATAACGGATTGGCAGACGAAGTGATTGTCCTTGGTACGAGGAACCTATCAAATGAACTCAAACCCCATTGGACCAAATTGATTGCGGACCCTTTAACCCTACAGTACCAGTCGCCACTGAGACTTGGATCTTACTGGCTTTGTGGTCTTAGACTGCGGCTTCGTCTGCCAATCCGTTATCCCTGCTTTAAGGGAGAATCCCTCAACGACATCTTACCACTTCTGTTCCTTCCGTCCTTTTGGACGACCTAACAGAGATTTACATGCTGGGTTTCATCCAGGTCCTTGCAAATTACATGAACAACCGGAGCCTGGCGTGGTTGATGCGCTGCACGACTGTGAGACTGCCGTTGTAAGGGCTTCTCCATTGTCACATTGCTACATTGTCAAGCTTCTTCCTCACGAATGTGACGAAGAGGATTTAGAGGGTTATATAATGCATTGATTCTGCCCCGTTTTAACAGGATCTTCAATAGGGTTGCTGAAACTACGATTTCTAACAAAACATCCTGCTTGGTGTAGATACTACTGGTACTACTAGACTACTGGTGCTGATGACTAGTAGTAATGGCTTGCTTCTGTCCTATTCCTGTTAGTAATGGCTATTGTTAGTCCGATTCCCACTCTGGCAAAATCCGAACCACTAGTTCTGCGCGGAGTAGGAGTCGTCCGGAGTCGTGCAGAGATGTTCGGAGTCGCCCGAAGTTGTTTGGAGTCGGAGTCGTCCGGAGTCGTCCGGAGTCGACCGGAGTCGACCGGAGTCGGAGTCAACCGGAATCGTCGGAGTCGACCGGAGTCGGAGTCAGCCGGAATCGTCGGAGCCAACAGGAGCCGTCCGGTGCAATGTACTTTTGATCAGGCATTACATTTCGTTGTTTTTCTTTTTCTTTCACTTTGCGTATGCACTTCCTATACAGACTTATGTGTCGAAGACCGATTCCGGCCGACTTCGACTCCAATCGATTCCGGACATCTCCGAACGACTCCGGACGACTCCGACTCCGAACGATTTCGGAAGACTTCGGACGACTCCGAATGACTCCGGGCGACTCCGAACGACTCTGGACGTTTCCGGGCGATTCCGAACGACTCCGGATAATACTGGGCGGACCTACCTTCCGGAGTCGGATCAGAGTCGACTCCGGATTCTTGCCAACTATACCCATCACTAAGTTCTCACTGCCTTGTACAGGAACAAGCTGGCCATTTCGTTCATAAGGTATCCTTCCGTCATTAGGTCCGCAATAATGACTTGGAAAACGAAAATATGAGACCCTGGAGCGATTCCAGCAATGCCCAGCAGCAGGTTATGGTTATGTAATCACCTTGATGTGTCCCCAAGTATCCTTTGAAGTAAGTGCCACGTTTGTTTTTTTAGAAAGGTGCCACAAAATCTATAAGAAATACATTTAAGTGCAAGGGATATTCGTTGACAATAAATACCTTGTTCGATGCTAAAAGTGTTGCTACTTTATTATTTTCTACGCTCCAAAACAGTCACCAAAACTAGACAGTGCGAAAAGTGAAATGTCTCCTTGCACTAACACACTGTCACGCAGTGGAAACAGCCGCGTGTAGTAGTGCCGCTAGCTCAGCAGGCCATGCAATTTGCAAACAAACGTTTGACATTTGATTGTACCTTTTCTTACTCCTCTTCGTTCTCTCCCATACATGGAGCATTAGTGTTTGGCAACAAAGCAGGGCGGGACAGGACATCCGAAATTTTGCTCCACAAAATCGTGCGCTTGTCCAAATTACACCACCAGCGTTACCGTGTTAATCCGCGACCAAAAGCGTTCAGTGTGCAGCGTGTTGTTGTGTGTGTGTGGTAATTGTGAACATTGTGCTGGTAACCATTGGCTTTCCCGGCGAAAGGACGACGATGAGTGCGCAGACGCGGCTGAATGAAGCCCTGCCGGAAAGCCAGCAGCGCCTCTCGCACCAGGCAACGACGCTAGCCACGCACGGCTACATCGTCGGCGATGTGATCGGCCAGGGAACGTACGCGGTCGTGAAGGTAAAGCGCGCAGGGGTTACGCCCTTTGGTCAGGTGGTTTCTGGTTGCACTCACCACAACCCTTCCGTTGCAGAAAGCGTACTGGACGAAATTTAAGCGAACGGTGGCGATAAAGATTATGTCGAAAACGAACGCCGGCGAAACGTTCCTGCAAAAGTGTTTGCCGCGCGAGCTGGATGCGATCCGCAATCTGCGCCACGAAAACATTATCCACTACTACGAAGTGATCGAAACGACGATGAGGTGTGCATGGCGGAAAACCCACTGTGATCCTTCCATTACTCTCACACTCACTCTTTGCCTCCCCCTCTCTTCATCTCCCTCGTTAGGGTCTACATTTCCATGCGGTACGCCGAGCACGGTACGCTGCTGAGCTTGATACGCAAGCAGGGCCACCTGCCGGAAGTGCGCGCCCGCCGGTACTACCGCCAGCTGCTGGCCGCCCTCGAGTACATACACACGGCCGGGTACGCCCACCGGGACATCAAGCTCGAAAACATGGTGCTCGACGGGAACGACCGGCTGAAGCTGATCGATTTCGGGTTCGCCTGTCGGGCGCGGGACGCCGTTGCGCCGGTCCTGTCCAAAACGTTCTGCGGCAGCCACGCGTACGCCAGCCCGGAGCTGCTGCGGTTCAAACCGTACGATCCCGTCCACGCCGACATCTGGGCGTCCGGCGTGGTGCTGTACTCGCTGCTTTACGGAAAGCTACCGTTTTCCAACGAAAAACAGGTGAACCTGCTGCTCCAGGTATGGTAACACTGTGTGGTACTAACTTTTTGTTTTCTCTCCTGTTGTTTTTTTGTTTTAATCATCATTTTATCATCGTTCATCAACTGTGTTAACTCCACCCCCCTTCAACCCATCTTTGCACTAATGTAGAAAATCAACCGCGGTGTTATATTCCCGTCCAGCATAACCGTTACCAGGGAGGTGCAGTGCTTGTTGAAGCAATTGTTTTTGCCGGTAGAGAAACGCATTACCTGGCCGGAGCTGGGCCGATCGCTGTGGTTCTTTATTGAGCTGGAGGACGAGTCGCCCGGACAGGCGGAATGGCCCCAGCCCGCACCGGACGGTGTGGCCGAACCATCCGCTGCCAAGCGTAGCAAGCTGGACAATAAAGCTTAGGTGATAGAGTTGTGCGATGACCTTGCCGTGCTCGCGTTGATTCGCACTGGAATGTGGGGTGATTTATTTGTGATTAAAAAGGAAAAAGAAACAGCACCAACCATTCTTCAGCAGGGCAGCAACACCACTCTAAACATGGCACTGCATCGCATCTTCCCCAAAATGGTAATGGCCCCCAAAAAAGTACCCGCCACACCACTCCCCTGGGGGGAGTTTGGTACTGCCAAGTCGCCACGTTTTGATGTGCCTGGTGGGAGAAATTAAGGCGCGCAGTAATGGAATTATTCATGAAACAAACTACGGGCACCGCGCACCCGCGTGGCAAACTTTATTTATAGTGTCACAACATAATGCGCTCATCGTCGAATGTGGGGTAATGTTTTACGGTAAACGAATGTCCTGGACAGGCAGCCGGGAGGGGGTGGCAGAAACATCATCCCGCCATTGACGCTACGCTCGTAATGGACCTTTTCTCCTTGTTTGTTGCGCAAAGCAATTGGTAGCAGAATGTGGTGTAAATTTAAATTACTATCTAATGATAGTATGCCTTTTGCGGAGTATAGTATTTTAAATAATAAGAACGATTTTATAATATTAATAATTTAAAACTGCTTGTTGTTTTATTGCTAGGAAATATTTCTCGCTGATTGTTATCGATTTATTAGAACCACTGTAGGACAAATTGTAGGGAAATTCCTAGCCGGCGACTCATCCGAAGCGGCTCCTTTCGCTCCAGCAACGCAATATTGCTCAATAAATCGGCCGGGAACGAAGTTGCGACCGAACCCAAATGGATCAAATGCATCATTCGCTTATCCACTGTGCGGCGGCTGCTGCCTTACTGTACTGGCGGCCCCGTAACGCGTACAGCTTTTTGCCAAACCCATCCGTCTTTACTGTTCAATTTCAAGCTCGTGATTTACAGTCGACAATATAACTGCGGGTAACTCCCCGCAAAGGGGAGAGCGGTGGGTTTTGTTGCGTTCGTTTTATTTCTTTTCAGGTTGTCACTGCCCCTTCCCTTTATGTGCTCTTACGCGCACCAGAAAGCGGAATAGTTATGCGGGATTTGTTCCGACCAAAACGTCCCGTTTGGCCTTGGCAGCGGCGAATGTGTGCAGCAGCAGCAGCAGCAAGTGAGTGCAGCGTGGTGTGGTGGAACATAAATCTTGCCCGCTGATAAGTTGACTTTCACGGTCCGATCCGTTTGACCGCTCGGCTGTATGTGTGTGTGTGTGTGTGGGTACGATCAGAACGAAAGGACACCGTTTGTGTTCCTGTACTGTACACTATCCGGGTCCGGTGCTTGTAGCATTGTCCGGCTTGCCACAAGCTCGATGTCAAAGTTTCTCGTCGTACTTTGTGTGTTTTTACCCGCCCCAACCGGGTTCCGGGTCTCTTGGTATGGTGAGAACTTTGTGTTAGTCTGTGCATATTACTCCAGGGAAGGGGAACGTGGGTGTTGTAGTACCACACACACACGCACACACATACGGGGTCAATCAAAAAGTCGACCGTACGTCAGCGTCTTGCAGCGGTATGCCCGGTTGCATGTTGACATCAATGTCCCGGTTGCAGCGGGCAACTTTACCTGGCTGGTGCGGGCACGGGTACGGCATAGGCTGCGGACACGATGACGCCAGCGGTCAGTCAAGCGGTAGGTTGAGACATTCATCTCGTAAGCGGTTTGTTGGTTGGATTGATTTTGTGAATGGGGAAAAGCGTTTGCTCGGTGGGTTATCGTTATGTTTAAATTGTAACTTTTGGAAGTTCATGGGGGAACCAGAGAGTGATCTATCTTTCGCGCTGTGCGTGCGTGATGTGTCATCTAAACAGAGATAGTCTTTGCGGAACAATGTGAGGGACGATCCGTTGCACAGAGTTTTTATCTTTCCCGTGATCTTTACAGCTATTAATCTTAAAATTGTAAAGCATGTTCGCAGTATTTCAATACGATACCAGATCTTCAACATTTCTATATATTTATTTTTATATATTCATGATGGTTTATGGCTATTTCGTAAAATGGCCAAATGCAAGCTGAAATCTTCAGTACTTGATCTTATTGAAATTAGTTGAAATGTATGTAAATTGAATTGACTATTGTTGTGAGTTTCAATAAAAGTTAGATTTTTCTTTACAGATTTACGTCTGATTGACTTTTAACAATTAATACTTTAAAACATTTCTCAGCTTCAGTTTTTTTTTTAAATCGAATTTTCAACTATAATAGAAAAACTATACAGACAAATCATTAATATAGTATAATTAAAATGTTATAATATTTGAATAAAAAGAAAACATACATTTTTTTGCAAATTTATAAACTTTACCCAACTGACAAAATTTCAATACCATTGAATCGTAAACATTTGAATTAAAATCACTTAATATTGATATTTGCTAATTGTGTTTTGTTTATTATATGGAGTTGAAATCAACAAAGTATTTTAATAATTTATTTTGAAAACATGTAACTTATCATACAAGTTTCCATTTGTTGCCAACTTCTCGATAGGTCTGATTTGATTGAAAAATTATTCTTTCTTATCCTTAAAAAAACTTTGGTAACATAACGTGTAACCCTTAAAACAGTACAAATGACAGAATAAAATATAATTAAATTTAATTAAATAAACATTTATTTATTTACTAAGATTATTGTTAGGGCCTTGTCATATTGTCACACTATTTCCGACCTTCGTACATTTTCAAATGAGTGGCATTTCCTCGCTCATTGCTGCCTTATCCCGGGCATACTCGGTTGTGCGACATTTGGCCCAATATGATCGGATCAATTTTTCGCTGGCTAGTGTTACTCGTCCTCATTTAGTCACTGAAAGCCAAAGCCCACTAGTGGTACAGGCAGGCCTTGACCGACAACGGTTGTTGAGCCAAAGAAGAAAGTGTTACTCGTCATTATCCTTTACGAGGATCCTTTTGCATCTTGTGCAAGGTTCTAGTTTGGTAGAGTTGTTACGGTGCCTGCTGGACATCTGGTTTTCTGGTTCGGTGTATTTTATTGGAGCTCGTTAATGCCCTATGATGGTAGGATTATGTTTCCTCTGCCAGGAATTCCTACATAGCAAACATCTTATGCCTCTTATCGGGTTTTCGTTTATATGCTATTATCGAGTGTTTATACTACATATAACATTCACTTAGTTACGCCATTTACTATACGTTTACGCAAGTACATCTAGACATTGATACTACTGCAACATTTAAATATTCGTTCTGGCTATGATAATTGTATTATTCTGGCGAAATAATACATGATTTTTGATAGTCTATATCCTTGACGACCAGAATGTCTCTTATCGGTACTCCTTATATAACTTCCTTCTCTTATCGGAATTTCGGCTTTCCTTTAGCTTCTACCACTAACAAAAGTGATGCTCTTGGACCATTGAACTGTTCTCACGACCACAAAAGGTGATCCACGACACCACGACATTGTCCAACGATGCATCTGCATACCTTTGTCTTGGCTAGGTTTATACGCTGCGGATGAGCGTCCAAAGCATAATGATTAGACATGAGTGTGGACATCATTTTGATGAAGCCCTGCTCCACCGTGAGCCTGCCAAACCAGGGCCTTAAAGATACTTTTGGAGCTATCGAATAAAGGTGCCTCCCAAGTTCGTCTGAATCCCACAACCTCTGATCAACAAGCGAGCCAACATTCTCGAGGAAACCTAACGATCTCGTGAATGAGAATGTGTCTTTCATGTGTCTTCCGCCGTCAGTTCATTGATGTAAAACTTACACGTCAGAATGAGTTAAACTCCTTTCATAAATTGTAATGGATCGCTGGGTAGAAAATGATGGGAGACATACGGCCACATCCTCCGTCCAGGTCCCGACACTTACTTCCCGATTATGAGTGACATTTGACACGTGACCTCCTTTCGATTGAGGTTCAATAGTTTGACGGCCAATGAGTCTCGTTAACTATGTTTTAAACACTGTAACGTGTAATGACCCTTATGCGATTGGGTGACTGAAGCTGCAAAATTGAAACACTTAAACGTTCTAAATTGGAAAAGCGATTGATACATATAGTGGTGAGGTTATCGAATGATCTTACAAAGCCGAACCTGCTTTATTATCCTTTCTCGGTAAAGATTTACTGAATTCAAAGGAAAACGAAAATTAAAACCTAGAACCATGATGATTACATATTCAAAGTAGCTATACATATGTGAGAGGCCACGAAATCTAAATATTGGTGAAATGCAAGAGCAAACAAAACGCAAACCTTACTCAAAAAATCCCATTAATGGGCACGTGCCACGACTTGCACCGCTAAAAATGCCACACCATAAATCGTACAATTATCGAACTCTCTCTCTTTCTCGGTCCCGTTGCCCTCAGGCCATCGTTTAAAAAGTCCGGGTTTCGTTTCGTTTCCGGCCGATGGTAAACACAGAGCTGTGTCAGAGCTTCCCCAGAAAGCAGCGGAAACCACCGCCAGCATCTTTTGCTCTGTCGATCGGTGAATGCCGGGCTAAAGTAAACATGGCATTCAAGAAGTATTTAATTAAGTATAGCACTTAGCACTTCTGTCGGCCGCTGGTAAATAAATGGGAGGACCAAGACGGAACCAAGACAGAGCGATCTACTCTCCTCCCCCTCACGGTCCACTGCTGTGTTATGCCGTAACGTCGATCGTACGCAGATCGCTACCGGGTCTGATCGCGCGCTGTACCGTGTCTGCGTGTGCGTGTATGGTAAGTTATTTTCTTCCCTTCAGGAAAAGGTCATCCGAAGGCGCGGGTGAAAATTGGTTCGTTTTCCCGGTGCATTTTAACGTCTCACCCGGAAGAAATGTAAACATCGCTGGTGCGAGCCTATTAATGACTGCCGGGCGTTGGTTTTGGGAGTTGATGTGTGTGTGTGTGTGTGTGTTGGAAGGAATGGCAGAACCGAGAACCATCAATCGCACCATGGTGGATGAATTTATTTTCCTTCCCCAATGTCTCCGGAGGTTATTTTCTCTTGCCCGGTGGTGCCCCGTTTTGGAGCGCGTGATGCTCGATGGCGTGGCGGTGGTATTGCGAGTATTGCCTGGTTGGTTAACAAATTATCACGTCTTAAGATGGCATGTGAAGAGAAATTTACAGTATTTTAATGAGCTCACGGTTGACGATTGCCTATTGAATGTGTCGCGCTTGTCGTGCGTATTGTGTGAATTTAATAGTTTTTCTATCTTCGATTACGGTGTCACTGAGTTGGTTGATTATGCGGAATGTGTGGCCGTGTTCATGCAGACCATAAACCTCTTTCCTTAATTGCACTGGAGATCTCTCTTCTCGCCAGTTGGAATTAAGTTAAATCCTTGAGCTATTCAATATATCTACACTTTATATTTATACTTTTTTTACTTTTACGTAATGTTCAATTGTATGTCATTTTATGTTCTACTATTTATTAGTTAAGTATTTACTCTTTCAGCATTCTATTGTTTCTTTGATGTTATAGTTGTTTCTTATGCATGTTCTCAATTATATTTCATATTTTTGTATAATGTTTCAATCCATCATAATCAATTCGTTTATTTTCTTTTGTTTTCTGTAATTTTCTTGCGTAGAATACCCAGATTCTTCCTGTTGTATTGTTTCATATTCTATTCTATTTGCATATTCTTACATTTTATTCATATTATAGAATATTGTTTACAATATAATATTTGTATCAATTTTATCACATTTTAAGGAGATCGCATTATTTAACTATCACTTATTAAAATTAAAACATTATCATTATTCTCATTTTAGAGGCAGCTGACAATAAATCTGACGCATAGCCTCTATAAAACGCAAAACATTTATTATACATGAGTTGTATTGATATTGATATTGTAGTAAAGAAACATAAAAAACTGTAATAGATAACTTGAAATAAATATTCGCTAAATTTAATACATTTAAAGGAGGAAAACATTCAATAGTTGACAAACGAGATTAAAATAATTGTGAACACTTGATCTCATTTATTTCACTTGATTATTGATAAACTAAATTAGATTCTCTTTAACAAAGAGTATACACTACATCCCTACCATATTACTCAGTTTGGGAAACTTCAATTCTAAAAGAATTTTTGGTTTTTTCTCTTCACGGACCATGTTGAACTTTCCTATTGGTTGTGCAACATTGTGCAACACAGTAATTCTAACGTTAGTAACTATTGAATACAAGCACGTACTGAGAAAATCTGTTGCAAAATTGTATAGTATGCTCTGATACCTTCAAATAACTTTGAAATGGTTCCATATAGCTCCACTGGTGATGCTATTAAAAATAAAACTAGGTAACCGAATTCTATCTGAACAGTGCTTTAACATCTAATAGATCAGGTTAATAAGTATTTCCACAATTTTATAAAACTTTAAAAAGTACCAACCTAAACCAAAGCCTTGAAAGCTCTATCATCGTGCAAACTTTGAACATACTAATACGAGATAATGAACAAGCCATGTTTTGAAACGACTCCACTCTTCAGTAGACTTGCAAACAACCTCGTAAAGTTTGTGCATCATTGAACAATGTGCTGCTGCTGCTGTATACATGATCAAAACACTCGTCTAAACGACCGTAGTGCGTGGTCGTTGCGTTTTCCCGCAATTAAGTGTGATGTTTATGATGGTTGTTAGACCCATTACGATTCAAACTATTCATGCATGTGCGCATGGAGAGGCAGTTACAAATCACAAAAAAACTAATAGTTTGTCCTACATTAAAATTGAGAACGACGAAAACTACAATTCAATAAAAATGAAGTGCCAGTCATTTAGATGCTGTTGCTACTATAATCTTAAAATAGGCAAAAAGAAGGCAAACACGATTATCAATCAAACGTATGACTCCATTCAGCAATTTCCACACACTAAAACCACCACCCATTTCGTAGATGGGTGTTACGGTGTGTTTGTAAATATTAGCAGTCGGTTTCCCGATCTACTTCGATATCCCTTTCCGTTGCTGCTCAGAATGGGTAAGCAAATTAATCCTTCCGCTCGCCATCCGCACAGGCAACAGGCAAAGTCGGCAATAAATTAGTAGGGTTAGTAACAACTTCTTAACACAACGCCCGCTGGCACGGTTGTTTCCAAACATGGCACCGCGGAAACCCTGGCCCCAGCGTTGAGTTACTATCCACCGGGCAAACCGTCGATTTCGGTGTTGTAAAAATTATAAACAAATAAAACCGAACCCAAAATCGTTTTATGAATTTACAGTTCCAGCAATAATTTTCCCCACTAACACGCTTTCGGAACACGTTTGAATGAGTGTACTAGGCGTTTGAAAATCTGAGGGAGAAAAAAAGCAACAAAACCTACTACTACTACTACTACTGCTACTACTACCGCCATCACCGCGAGGGGTTTGCTGTTGTGCCGTCTCTGGGGGAAAATCGACCGAAACCGGGACCGGCCATAAAGGAACGACCGCCCCGTCAATAAATTTAAACTGTTTAAAACCGTCTAAAGTAGCAGATGTTTACGACTTTGGTCCCGTACCGACGGTTCGCGACGGCACCCGACGCTCTGACGCTATGATGAAGGCCTATGCCATGCGAGCCACTTTAAGGTGTTTCCACTTTTTTATCCTCTCTTGTCGTCTATTCGTCGTGGCGTGCACACACACACCCCATAACCGGGAGGGTGTGTTGAAGGTTGTTTTTTTTTTAAAGAAAGCATACATTTTCCTAGATTTTTCCCGCATTTCCACACTTCCCGGTACGACTTTAATCATAAACGGAACGTGGGTACACGAAAACGGGGTAATATTAATCGGTTCTTCGACAGATTTCGGTCAACTGGGTGGGGGGAGGGGAGAGGGCTTAACTCATCCTCAAAAGTGGGTCCAAGGCAACCCTAGCAGCGTGGCAATAAAAGATAATACTCTTTTTTAAAACGCCGACAGATGTGCTCAAGCGCGGGATACCGCCTAATTGACAGGTTCATAGGTAATTGGGAATTGGGGAAATAACACTTCGTTTTTGGTTGGGTATGAATCGTTTAATATACGACACCGTTCCAGCTCGGTAGTATGACACCAAAACAAAATCAAAGCAATACACTTCATTTGCTCTGGCTATCATAAATCTGTACGTCTGTCCCTCCGTGATATACAGTGATCGGCAAAATTTAGTGTCCTCTTGTTATTTTTCAAACGATCTTTTGTTTTAAAAGTAAATGATACAATTGATTTATTTTGTAGAAAAAGTTTATTATGGATTCTTCAATTTATTGAATAATGAAAATATCATCATGATTAAATATAACATGCTTTCGATATTTTATGTACATTCTGACCTTTGACCTTTAGGAATTAATGTAATCGCATTAGTATGTTTTTTTTACAAAATATTTTTGATGTTATCCATCTCAGCTAGTACCAGGTTTGTTCCAGAAATGGTTCGGGCTCTTGTTTAAAGACCGGAATGGTTTCAGGATTAGTTTCAGGAACGGTATGGGCTTGGGATCAGTTCCAAGGCTGGTACGATGTAAGAAGAGTTACAACAAGGGTAAGGGTACTAACATGGGTACAAGACCAGGTCCAGGGTAGGTAAAGGTTCAGGATCGGTTCATGATTCGGAATGAATTAAAAATCAGTACCAAGACCGGTATGAGTTCTGGATAAATTACAGGATCGGTATGGGCTCAAAATCAATTCCAAGACTAGTGTAAGTAGGGGATTATTACCAGAACCGGTATGGGTTGAATGTAAGTTCCAACATTGGTATGAGTTCAGGATCAGTTCCAAGACCCGTTTAGGGTTTTATTCTAGAACCAGTATCACTTTCAGAGCCGTGTACGGTTTTCATTATTAATTACAGAATCGGTTTGGGTCCAGGAATAGTTTCAGGAACGGTATGGGCTTCGGGTCAGTTCCACGGCCGGTATGATGTAAGAAAAATTTACAAGGAGAGTAAGGGTTCCAGTACTATCATGGGTACAGGATCAGTTCCAGAGTTGGTATAGGTTCAGGATCGGTTCCTGGACCGGCATCGGTTAAAAATCTGTTCCAAGACCGGTATGAGTTCTGGATATATTACAGGTATCGGTATGGGCTCAGAATCAATTCCAGGACCAGTGTGAGTTGGTGATCATTACCAGAACCGGTATGCATTGAATATAAGTTCCAAGATTTGTATGAGTTGAATGATCAGTTCCAAGACCCGTTAAGGATTTATTCTAGAACCAGTATCAGTTCCAGAGCCGGTAGGAGTTCAGTATCAATTCCAGAACCGGTATGGGTTGAATATAAATTCCAATATTGATATGAATTCTGGATCAGTTCCATGACCCGTATGGGTGCAGGATTTATTTCGGAACCAATACCAATTCCAGGTATGGGAATCAGTTTATATTGTAATGCACATACTCTTTTACTGAACTATCATTTAAAATAATATAGCAGTACGTTTACTTCATTTCTAACGAATCATATTTAAAATGCAAGAGCTGTGCGCTTTATTTCGATGGCCACTGTACCTTAAAGCTTTATTTATTTATTTTGTTGGCTAGGCCCATTTCATCGAATGGAAACTACCTATACCGATATTGGCAGTTTCGGTGTTGTTATCCCCAAATCCGATCTGTTTTGGAGCGAACACACACAAAAAAGCACCATCTTTCGCCCGAATCGACTCCCCAAAATGCGACCAGAGAACAACCAACAACCACGGTGACACACGGAAGCACTTAGAAAGCGACGACCTTTTCGCCCCATACATGTGTACCACCCATACGCCGGCACCTACCAAAGAGCGACCCGCCAGTGACAGATGTACTACCTATTAAATTGATATTTCGGTACGATATTTCGGTGAAAAATGGTGTCCCATTGTTGTTGACATAAATTGTGCGATGTGTGTGTGTGTGTGTGTGTAGCTAGTGGAAGTTAGTTGTGGCGCGGGAACGCGCGTAGTACACAACAACGGCCATACCCATAAATGTCACCGCATTTGTCTCGCGCGCGTTCGGTTGTCGGCGGGAAAATCGCCTGGCAGCTCGTCAACTAAAACGCACGCGGCAGTGCGGAAGGGGAAGGTTGGACATGACGAGTTGGTTGGTTGGCGGTCGTTTTTTCGGTTTTGTCATATTAGGGGCGGGTTTTAAACGTGGGGCAGGTTTTTCTTTTCCCTACGCACGTTTTCGCTTCCGCGTGCGTTTTGTGCGTAATGTTCAAACGATTGCGGTCTCCCTTGAGAGAAGACTTTGTGACATGTTCCGGCAGGTTGGATATTTGTCAAACGCACCTTGTGCTGCGTGCCGTGACGTAGTTGCTCTCTCGTAGGTGCTGGAAATACACACCACACCACACATCTTACCTTACACCTTGCCTAATCAAAATCCTCAAGTGTTCGGTTTTTTGTTGTTATTGTTGTTGGATGAGATGAAAGTTGCAGAACCTTTCACGAGATGATTGAAACTACTTAAGGGATCGAAAATGATATCCTTCAATTTAAGTGTTTTTCTGGATGCTGGAGAAGGCACAGAGAGGTTGCAAAAGGAATAAATACTCACGCGTGTTGTGTGCGAATACAAAGGTCCTTCAAACGTTGTTAGACCATGAAATTGAAAAGTCATTTTTGGAGATTTTCGGTCACAATCTTGTTTTTAAATATCTCTTAATTTAAGAACAAATGAAAAATTGTCTAAAGAACTCAGTGATTGAGCTTTAAGAAAAATGTGGGTACTATTACCTTGCCTAAGATAGTATAACTCTAATAAGCAAAACTAAAAACTGCTTTAATCAGTATTATTTTGCATCAAAATTTACTTCTTTGGTGAAATACATTACACTCTGCGGGCTTATTTTACATTACAAATTTTTACCTTTTTTACCTATCCTATTTCTACTTCAACTTCTTCAACCTTTTTTTCTTCTATTTCTTCTTATTCTCTTTCATTTACATTCACATTATATTCTTTCTATTTTTACTGTTATTTCTACGTGTACTTATTTTGCATTCTACGTGTAGTTATATTGCTTTCATTTCTACTTAACTATTAGTTCTTCTTCTTTTTCTATTTTATATTATATTTCTTCTACTCTTACATATACTTCTAAATCTTCTTTTATCTATTATTTTCTCTTATTTGCTTTTTCGTCTCATCTTCTTCTTCTACTCATTTGTACGGTTTTACTTCAGACACTTTAAAATTAAAGTTGAATTCCTAAATTTTAAGAATTCAATCTAAATTATCGTTCGTCCGAGGCCTGGATCCTAACAAAAACACCTACAAAATGTTTCCCGCAAATTCTCAACATCAAAAATAATTCTAATTCATTACTTTAATATGCCAAAAAATTAAATTATTCGGGTTTAAAAGTGTGACTTTACAATGACTAGTGGAGGAACTTTGTCAAGCATGTAAACAGAGAAGGCGGTGGCAGATGGCAAAGGAATAAATCCTGAACATAATACTTTACCCACAACGGAGCAAATAACGATCACAACTATTGGGTAATTGCGCCGAATCAAGATTAGGGATAAGGATTAGCCTTGTCAGGCAGTTAGAACATTATGACAATTTTTTTAAAAATTTCTTATTTTTTAATCATAATAAGAGTCTTACGCTTCTTACTTACTCAAAAACACCCATATGGAAACCAATTTCCTGTAAATATTAATTTACTCATAACCAGATCGCTGTGCCTTATTTTATTGCATAACTTATACACCACAAGAAGCCGTTGCGCTTTTCTGCTTTACCTTCATTCTTATTTTCATGGAAGCTGTAATAAACTCCTCCAAGGTGAAGGTACGTTAAACTTCCGTTCGTTTCCCAGCCGGCCGGCTGCGCAGAACATCGTCAATCAGTCACCAATGCTGCTACTACTGCTACCATTGCTGCAGTGCGTGCCATTCGATACTGTTTTTTCCATTGAACCGTAACCTATTTTGGGTGCGTGTGCCCAGAAGGAAAAACAATTCAATCATCATATCCTTCCGCGCGCCGTTCGAATCCCATTCGATCCTTCCGCACGTCTTTCCGTCTTCGATTGCGCCAAAGGTGATTGTTTTACGCGTGGTGGGGGACCACCTGGTGGGGGAGGGAGGGGAGCTTTTGCGCGTCGGCTTTTGGCCGGTTGACTATTTGATACGACACTTCGGTATAATGGTTTCGAAAATCTGTTGATTTAGGACACCACTGTCAGGGCCGGCAAAGGTGCGGTTTCGTTTTCTTGCGCTGTGTACGCTTTTCGTTCTTTGTTGTTCTTCGATTCTCTCCCATGGCATAGCACCGCTATATTTGATGGCCAAAAACGGGGGAGACAAAAAAAAAGGGAGGACAAAAAGTTTCGAAACGAAAAACAACTTCAAACACGTCCATCATCCGAAAACGGACACTTCTTGTTAGGTTAATATACTGTTTGCATCGATTGACCTTTCGGTGCGGTATCGCATGATTTGTTGATGCCATATCAATGGGTGTGACGTGTTTCTTAAGCTGCCAAAATAATAACGAATCGTTGGCGTTAATAAACTGTCACCTCTTTTTGACACACGAGAAAGAAAACGAATGGATTTAAGTTCCATTACACGCAGCGGTGTGGTACAAACTTTTACCCAGCGCTTCAACGCCATTGCGACTTGCTGAAAAGGAAATTGTAATTTAATTATCCCACACACACTGTCATTTTTTTCTTCCAAGAATCATTATTTTGCCACCACTCGACCGGGGGGTGGAAACCTCTTCCGACTCATTATATTCCAACCGACCAACGATCGACGCGTTCGTCTATTTGATTTGTCTCGGTTCGCTGGCAGTTCAATGTGCCGCACATGGCTTTGGGGCGAGCTGTAACGTACCGTACACGACGACAAATGATCGCCGCGGGGCTTTTGTCTATTTTTGGCTGGGTTGTTTTGCTTTTCTTCCTTCCTTCATTCCCGGGATGTGGATGTGAAGGAAAAAAGTGGTGGAAACCTTGGAAACAATTTGTCAAATGTAAAGATGCTTTACCAATGAATACGTAAGAC
Organism: Anopheles coluzzii; assembly: GCF_943734685.1. Lineage (NCBI taxonomy): Eukaryota > Metazoa > Arthropoda > Insecta > Diptera > Culicidae > Anopheles > Anopheles coluzzii. The sequence goes on along the minus strand of NC_064671.1, from coordinate 16,197,813 downwards.
ATGCAAAGCGACGGAATGAAGAAAGTAAATGGAGAAATGATGTAAAAGTAGTAAAATGTTTACATTACATGACATAGCTATTTTTGGCATGCTTTGGAGCTTTTAAAGCTTATTTTGGCCGCATGGATATTGCTATTCTTGGTTACACCTTTGACACGTTTGAAGTTTTCGTGAAATCGTACATTCGTTTTCGGCGCTGGAAGAGTTTTGTTGAGCAAATGATTTAAAAATAGATAATGAAAAGGGAATGAGAAAAATGTAAATAAGTAATTTAAAAATACTTTTACTGGTGGCACCAACGATAAAACTGTAAACGCAATTACAAATAAAAATACAGTGTGTGACAAAAAGTAGCAGCGATAGATTCAACCATCAACTAACCCGTATAAACAAACTACGATAATAGCTCGACAATGAGACGCGCATTGATGAAAAAGTACTTCGAGACGTTAAAGCACTCATCGTGCTCTTGGTAGTTGTAAATTTGGCAGTTGTTGAACAGAAAATCCATGCATTGTTCACAACAATGCAGTCGCATAACTGAGCTGGTATCTTTAAGAATTATTATTATTTATTTTACATTTGCTTAAATATACTCATTTAGTTTCTATTTTTGTTAAAAGATGACACTTTCGTCAAAAACAGTAACAAAAAAAAATCAAACGTTCAAGAAATCATGAACTAGATGACGTTAGTGTATGAATGTGCAAGAAGTCCTTTATTTGATTATTTATGTATTTATTTGATTGTTTTATTTTTTTTTTATTTAATTATTTAATTTTTTATTTTTTTTGTTTTTTATTTATTTATTTACTAATTTATTTATTTGTTTGCTTATTTATGTATATATTCATTTATTTATTTATTTATTTATTTATTTATTTGTTTATTTATTATTTCGATTAGAACGGCAAGCATGGCAGTGTTAGTCGGTCTCTATTGAAAAACTAATTCAGCATGGTTTTGAAGACTTGTCACATTTCTCGTAAAAAAAACTCGCATAAAGGCCATCAAATAAGGTGAGATCATTATCAAACTTGTTTTACTGGGCTTTTCATATGAACTGATAAAGTTGGCATACTTTCTGGATTATGTGTGACGTTAAGTGATACAGTCATGCCTTGTTTGTGATTTGACAGATGACGGAAGAAAGGACAAAAAGAAGAAGAAAGGATCTAGAAAGATTGTTGAAATTATCAGAACCGCTAAAGAACCCTATAATGTTGTTTTTTTTTATCATCGAAACGGATAAACATTTATCTGTAAGAATTGAAAATATTACCTTTTTTATTATTTATGTTTATATACAACACTACCTATATTGCTATTATTGTTTAATATATGCATATTAATCGATTAAGCACTACACATTATTTCGTTCAGCACTATATCCGCAGTCCAATGCCGGTGCCGAACAACGTTGTTGCTTGGATTTACATTGCTAACCCCTTTCCGACCAAGCTTCTTCTCGACGCAAACAGCGCAAAACACATTAACGCAACAGCGCACCAGTGATACAGCTTTTCAACTGGTTTTCGGTGAAAGTGAATTAGCTCGTTAGGTGAATTAATGCAAAAGTTATGCACAAACCTTAGAATAAATACAGTCACGCGTAAGAAAATGCTTCTTTTCAGCGTGCTCTCTCGAGAAGAGTGAAGAAAACGGAGATGAAAGTAAAAGCGTCATATCTTTGTTGGGGCACAAACACACGCTTGCTTATCGTTCGCTTTCGCACAAATGGGCACCTCTCTTAATGTGGTTGGAAAGTTTTCTTCTCGTCCTTGGCAGAGGCGGCAGAGTGCTGTTGTGGGCATATCACTGGTAGCAATTATTACAGCGGCTCGGCGGTACTGTGTGTGCAACGTGTACAGCCGCACAGGCGGGCGCCAAGACAAATAGCCAAATTATGAGCCTGGTATCAAACTTCAAGCCAAACAAACGAACACCAACTGGGGCGACACTGGGCATAATACTAAAGCATAACACGAAAAACAAAAAAAAAAAGAAAATGGAAAAAAAACAACACCCTCACTTCCTCCAACATAGTATCGATTGCAGATTACTGTGTTTGTGCAATCCAATCGCAGCGTTTGGCGTTTGCTGCATAAATCGATACGCGGGTACCATTTGTTTTGCTCTCTCTTTCTGCATTTTTTTGGGGTAAAAGTTTTGTAAAGCCAATTAAATTAAACCCTCGGTGTGTCGGCGGGGTCGGCGGCCCATCGGCTGCTGCTGCCGCCGCTGTTGTTCTCACAGTCCTTTCAAACCGTGGTAGGGTGTCGTTTTGTCCTCCGTGTCTCTTTTATGTGTGTGTGTTTGTTTTCACCGCAATTCCTTTGCAAATACGATACTTCAGCGCTCATTCTCCCGCAAGGTGCAAGGTGGAAAATTCGGTTCAACTTCATCAGAAAAGGGAGGTACAATTTCTGCCGAGCTTCCGATTTCCAATCTCATCTAACCGCACGCGAGGCGCTGGAAGGTATCAAACTTTAATGACATTATTGCAAATACCTGGTGTCCTGGCCCGGTGCGGGGGGGATATTCAAATATCAAATTTCCGAAACGTTCCGACGCAACAAAGATGATGTAGAAGTGCGACTGTATGAATGGTATTTGGTGGGATTTAATAACAAAACGACACTCTATTGTTCGATTTGGTTGGGTGTGTAGATAAATGAAGCCAAAAGAAAAGGGTGCTTTTGTTGAGTGTTGTGACGTAAAATGTGGATTGTAAATGGGAGTTTAAGTGCAAATAGTTAAAGCAGTCAATGCACCTGTCGTGAACTGTTGTGGACAATTTTGAATGGAATGAAATTCAATTGAATTAACAACAAACAATGCATACATATTGCTTTACTCTTTCAAGGAATTTTGAACCCGAATTTTTTAAAGGACAGATGCAAACAGCATTGGGAGATTGAACCCCCCAATTGTCGATGAGATCAGTACTCTTAATGTTATTCATTGATTCTTTCAGTGTCGTTTTTTGTTGGAAGTTGATGAGAAAATTAAACAGCTGACAACAAATTATTCATTTTTTGTTTCCAAATAACTCCATATTGTTGCAATGCAATTTTTCTATTTACTGATCCAACAATCGTTGAAATCAATGGTTCGTTTTCAAAGTCTTTACACAAATATGGTGTTATGTAAATTCTAGGAAAAGAGTAGTGCGCATTTTAGTGCACTGAATTAAAAAATTGTGACCAGGAATGTTTTGGTAGGAGAGACCATTACTGGAATATGGAGTAGTAGTTATTGTTTGTAGGAGTTTAGAATGAGTTTCACGAATTATTTTTAGAATTGGTATGAGTTAAAGATCAGTTTCAAGATTAATATGTCAGCCTACATTCTCATGCGTCTGTATCGGATATGCAGATAAGCGGATACATTCCTGCGTCTGTATAAATTCAGAAGCCTTCATAAGACTGGTACAGGTATCGTGTATGTACGAGGACCTATATGGGGTCAGCATCAGTTCCAGGAATATAATGAGGTTAGAATATGTTCCAACATCTGTGTTTATGCGTTCGGAATCAGTTCTACGACCGATTTCAAATCGGGATCAGTTCCAGGACCGTTATGAGTTCTGCTCATTCGTCATGAGTTCGAGATCAATTCCAGCGTCAGTATGGTATCAAATTAACTAGCAACAATGATAAAAAGTTTAGAAACATATAATATAACATAAAATTAAAAAAGCATCGAAATAAAAAATAGAATTATCCTGATAAGTAAAACAAGTAAAAGCATAAATACAGGGTTTATGCACAATTTATTAACCGTATCCCATTATTTTTGGATCATTCTAAAAACAATTTATTGGTATCGTCCGATTAGAAATCAACTCGAATGGACCAAAAACAACTGGATTACGCCCAATAAACCTTGGGAACTTTAAAAAAAAGAATGGGAAGCAACCAAAAAACCTTAGGAAACCCTGTAATTACCACGTAAACTACAACTGCCAGTTCAAACGGCCCAGTTGTTATCCTAGTCACAGTCACCGATGTTGCCAAGAGAATCAACGGCTTACGGTATGCTTAGGTAGGCTATGGCTTTTGCACCATATAATAATAAGAAGAAACAAATAGAAATACCCACAAGAAAAATCTACCAGCTCACCGAAACAAAGCTAATCAGATGTAGCAAAACAATAAAGGCCAGTACATATTCATCGCCAGTCGAGAGAGCTTTATGACTCGCATTGCTTGTTAACTTAACATAAATCCATCGTTTGTTCCGTGCTGAATTACAGTACTTTGGTATCAGTCGTGTCGAAAAGAAGCTGTCCGAAAAAAGAGTTACACGTCCCTGTCTTATACTTCCCTCTCGAGGTATAAAGTAACCTCTTGTCCATCGTACTCGTACTAGTTGTTTGTTACTTGGTCTAGATCAGCGGTTTTCAACCAGTGGAGAATTCCCTGTATGGGGGAGAATTTTTACATTTTTGGGGGAAATTTTTGATCAAAATTTCGCTTAATACCATTGATTTCCACGCTCTCCACCCGCTCATGAACTTGTTAGTAAGGAAAGAAATCCTACATGCTCCCTACAAGGGGGAAAAAGCTGCAAAAAGGTTGAAAACCACTGGTCTTGATTCACTTGCTAGTAGTAGACGTGATAATGCTCAATCCATCTTCATGTGCAAGCTTCTCAATGGTGAGTTAGATTCTTCTGAACGAATTGGCAATGAAGTCAATATAAATCTCTCTTCTAGAGGGTTCCGTAACTACAGACAAGTAAGTAAGAACTGACATTAAAAGACGTGCGTATAGCGAGAAAGAGCCTATGATGGTCGGCAAATTTAATCGGCGTGATATGTTATTTATCTTGCTTCATCCTATTCTTCTACTTTTCAACAAGCTGTTTGTATTTGCATTTAGTATACTTTGTCTCTATTTAGTAAAGTTTAGCTTAATAGTTTGTTTGTCGTCAACTCACACAATTTAACAACTTGCCTGTTGTGGAATCAAGCCTCAAAACGGACCGTCCCCCACCGTAGCAAGGACTGACTATCCGGCTGCGTGGTACTGAATTAAGTCTCGAAACGCTGTATAAGTCGACATGCCCTCGTATGACGTTCCACCAAGTGAAAACCGAGTCTCCCGGAAGCCGGAGCGAGAGCAACGCGGACCTTCAATCAGTAAAATAGAAGAAATCAGTCTACGTTTCGTGTCTCTAGTATAATTCATCGCAAACTGACTGAAGTATTTGAACTGATTTGGGACAACATATGTGTTACATTAGCACAGAATTTAATTAGGTCTATAATTGAATTATTTAATGCCAAAAAACTTGTTCCTTATGTATTAAATATCAATGTAAATTGCAAATTTAAATTTATCTTCTCAAAACTTTCCACAAAGCACAATCATAAAATAAACCCCATCAACAAGCAACAGCGCACACAAAATAGGTTATCATCATTATCTGTCTGTGTACACCAGCTCGGGAGGGAGGGCAAAGGTCACCTATACCTATTTGACCCAGCAAAAAAAGGGGCAGGTCAGCTAAAAACTTGACAAGCGTCGTCGCTACCTGGTTCACCTGTCTGTATCAAAGGTCCACGTGGGCCAAAGGGCGGGCAGTAAATATCCATCCTCTAAAGCTTAAATAATTAAGTCGATAGCGAATTTCCACGAAAAGCCCCTTGTAAATACCACCGGAAATCGTACCTTCTGCGAATTCAGCGCATGCAGGCAGCTGGAACGGAAAGCGGGCCTTGTGATTGCCGAGCAGATATTTTGTACATCGGGTTTGTTTCGAGGCAATGGCGGCGGCCAATTGATACGATACGGTACGATGTAATCTGTTGGCGGTGTTTGGTGCCGAAATTAGCCACCGGCACTCATTCATGGATTATTTTTTTTTAGCATTGCTTTGATTTATTTTTGATGTTTTTTGGCGTAGCACGAACATAGAAATTCCAGTGGTGATGGTAAATTGGGCACACGAGCGATGCCCTGGAATGTGTTGATTGATGTGGAAGTTGGTACGGAAGCTTTGCCTAATGAGAATATCATTATGGGTTGTACAAATTCCCAAGCGAAAATTCAAGGTTTTAAATCTAATTTTGAATTGATAACGTTAAAGAAGTAGATATCAAATACAATACAATGATCCAACGGCTAGTAAAACACACCGGCTCTTTCAGGCAGCTCCGGCACTACGGAAACTTAATACTGCGAAGGAACTCTCTCGAACGGTCCAGACACCGCCACAGGGCCCCTTGACCACTGCACAAATTTAAAGGACTTTTGCTAGCAAACGAAATGGAAAGTGTCCGAGTTGTCGAAACAGCTGGCCTCTTTGGCTTGTTGTCGTCGTCGTCCCCACCGTGTGTTTGGTGCAGGACAACAGCGACAACACACACAACAACAACAACAAAAAACAGATTTCTTTTCAGTTTGTCTTCATCTTTTGCCTTCTGCCCACCGGAAATTAATAATTCATGAGCAGAGTGAGCCTGCCGATGGCGTGAGTCGCTAGGCGTTGATCGGTTGGCCGCCCAAGTGAAAACCGAGTCTCCCGGAAGCTGGAGCGGGAGACGTGTTTCGGAAGGAGCGGACCCACCGTCGTGCGGGATTGTTTGTTTTATGCTACCTCCGACAAAAAAAAAAAAACATGCCACAAGCTGGAACGATGCCAGAGCGGCCCCATCCTGTATCCTGCTGGGATCCAGAGAGACAGGGAGAAAAGGAAAAGCAATTCCTCGAAAAAGGATGGCACAAAATGCCATCCCACCACTATCTGCAGCACACGAGTTGGCGAGCATCCGGTACGGTTCGGAAGAGGCTTTGGGAAGGATAAGGATGTCCTTCCTGTTTTACGGTACGGTATTGTCGGGGAGGACTCGCCAGTCAGTTTAATGGCCGCGTAAATGCTCGGGTGTTGGCTTGTAATTTCTGATTCTAACGAGTGCGTCCCCTGCCCACTCCGGAACTTAAACGCTCACACCCCCAAAGCATAGCGCGTTTGTGGAGCGCACGGTCCACAGAGTGTGTGTGGTTTGACGTTTGTGCGCACGGGAAAAGCCTTCACGCACACGCCGGACGTTAGTTGCCAAGGAAACCGCGCCGTTTTCCAAGCAGGAGATTGATTTGGTTGATTTGATTTAACGCAGCAGCAGCAACGTGCTTGTGGTCGAAAAATAACAGCATCCACCAAGGGCAGCGTTTTGCCTTTGCCTCTTCATTTTTTTAAAGCCCTTTGCGGCATTCGCGACAAACCACACTTACCGTGGTTCGTAATGGTGGCCTGTTTGCTGTTCTGGCTTTGCTGAGGGTGGGCGGAACAAAAAAACAAAAAAAAAGGTTCGTTGCAACTTTACTACACTTTTGATTCGCGTTCCCGCTCTGCCTTCATTGGGTTTCGGTGGGAGGTTTGGGTACATTTAAAATTCATATGATTGTTGCCCAACAGGAGTGGTTTGTGTACGGAGGTGGAAGAATGGAAAATAAAAATAAAACCGTTCACAGCAACATCTTCACTAATAGGCTGTGGGCTGCCGGGGCTGTGCGGTTTGCGGTAAGCGTGCGTTTAAACGTGTGTACGACGGATCGCAGGACAAGGGTACGTGTAATTAATTATATAAAACCATACAACGGGGGACAGTATTTATGAAATTCCAAGAGTTTGTACAGGAAATTAGGTAATTTGGGGAGAAAACCGAATCTGACGTGTTTACAATAAAATAATTAAAGTCGTAGCAAGACCAAACAATCTGAAACGGTGAAGGTATGAGTAAATAGATTGTTATGGTTGACTTTTGCATTATGTTGAGGCTTGTTTTTACTAATATGCTTATTTTTTCTGTTCATTTTATATACACCATTAAAATCAATTATATACTTTTTGCATACTTTAGAGCTGTGTTCAAAAATTTTACAACCCAAATGTATCCCTGCTGAAATTGCTGGTCTCTTTATCACTCGTTTGCTCACTCGGAAAAAAATCCAAACGTATAGAAAACCATCATCATTTTTCGTACAATTTGTTGTCGCATGCGTGTCCGCAAAAAGTATTTTAATTTTTCTTAAAACGAGTACTCATGCATTTTTGACATATTCTTAACATGTTTTTAACCACAACCAAAATGAACGAAGAAATGTGGCGTGCGATAGTTATCTTTCTAGTATCTGTTAGATACTAGTTAATTAGGCCCGGTTACAGGGAATCGCAACAGAACTTCAGACGTGTATACTAACCGTGTAGCTATCTTGGTTCAAGTTTCTATCCAATTCTTATACCGGTTCATAGCCCTTTCATCTTTTTGTCTTATTTACATTAATGATAATTGCTACTACTCTCTCAGTATCTTTGACTATTCCGTTATCAATGATCGTTTTCACAACGACATACTACATACGAAATTTTAATTTAGTCGTTCTGGACTTTTGGAATAGCTACTATTAAACATCATGAAATGTTCATGTAATATATGGGTTCGAGTCTCCCATCTCACAGGACTCATTGTCACAGTTTATTATTGATCTTTCTGCAAGCATTTTTGCACACCAAGCAGCCATGGATGTCTTGGTCGATTGGTGGTTTAGAATCGTTTCTTTATCTGTTCAAGGTTGGTTGAGATTCTATTTAGAGATGGATTATCCGGATCGCACCTACAGTTCCGATCCGGTTTTGGCAAAATTGATTCCGATTCCGACTCCAGTATAATGAAATCGCTAGCTCCGCCGGTATCGTCCGGAATCGTCGCAATCGTAGTGGATCGATACTAGTGAATGTGTCTATGACTTTAATTACATGACAGTTAAACGCTCGATTTCTGAATTTACCGAGCCCACATACCTACTATGGATACAACAATAACTCACAGTTAGCTCAAGCCTCCCTACCCATCGCCTTGAAACACTTGAAAACCGTAAAACGGCATTTTGTTGCCAGTATACTAAGAGGTTCCATCAACGCTACAAACATTTTAGGGACGATTCCGACGATTTTGGACCTTTCCGGACGATGCCGACAATTCTGAACAATTCCGGACGATTCCAGACGGTTCTGGCGGGTGTGACCTACCCTTCGGAGCTGGTTCCGAAATTTGATGGAACCGTTCGGTCCCCGTTCCGCTTTTTTTGTGAATTTGGCCCAACGCTAAGTTCTATTCCCATCTAAACCATGTCTCTCAGCAGCATGAATTTTTGCTTGGTTGCGTTGTGAAAACAAGTGTGGAGAACTGTTTATGTTTATGAAACTTTTAACCAAGATCAATCACTTCCTTAATTCTAAATGATGCTTCGAACTTGCTTCTGCAAAAACATTTTTACAAAACTATAGAACATTTTTTTGACTGTAGAAAAGAACAGGACGTCTGATTCTATTTAAATGAAGCTATAAAGGCACAATTTAATAACCATTACTTTAGACTTCAATCAACACAAGGCATATTTCTTGTTTCTTCTCCTCTTTCAATCAATGTTACAGCACTGATTGTCAGTTACAACCGACACCGAGGCCACAGATTTGAAGCCGTTTAATCTGCATTCAAAAAATACTGCTTCTCCTCGTGCGATGTTTTGCCTCTCCGCTTTCGAACTTCAACAGCAAACATCCTTTCCCCTAGCCGGCATACAGCGGCAGCAGCAGCAGCATTAAAACCCTCCTGAAAACCATGCTGACCATTTCCTGAACCCGCACATTTTGTCTGCTGTACATGTCTTTCGTTAAGATTGTGAGTGAGGCGATAAACGATCGGTGCGTTTTAAAAATATTAAGACATCCCAATCAACACACAGACACACACATGGAAAAGGGGGAAGATGAAGCGGAAAGAAACCCCTGGCAAACACAGAACCCTTATGATCGGAGAAGATATCCGATAGCATCTGATTGAAAGCAGTCCTCCCGCGCGCGTTCGATTGCGTTCGATGCTGTCGATGTTGACGGCGGGACCGTGTACAGTTTCCCCGCCATAGGCAACCCACTAGGGGAAGTGAAGCCAGTGTGCGCATGTGCAGCACCACCGAATGTGTTCATCCGTGTACGTACACAAACCTTCCCGCGTTCCTTGGTGGTGTGGCTGGCAAGGTGGAACAACGGTGGTACCGGTTCGAGGGATACGGTTCAGCCAACAGGCCCGCCAGTCGGTGGATGGCTTCGGTACGGGATACATCGGCACTCCAACAGCGGTGAACAGTGTAGCACACATTGGGTAAGCTCTAACAGCCCGAAGCGACCGACAAACACGTCTTCGTCCCCGCCACGTGGATTGCTTGCGGTTGTGACCAAGGGACAAGAGCTCCGACAAGTGTATAATCCAGTGTAGAGTGTATTGTAGAGTATGTGCAGTCAATGTTACAAACGGGGCGGTATGGGCTGTAATGCCTGATTAAGGCAGCCAAGACGTTCCGTGCGACCCCTTCGAGAGTGAGTGTCATTATCCATATGCGATACGTTCTTGTCGTGTCGTGGGTACTTGTACGTGACCGAACGTGCCGGTAAAGGCAAAGCAATTGGTGGAAGAAATCGGTTACATATGAGTGGCAGCAGCAGCAGCAGCAGCAGCAGCACGATCGTACGGTCCTGGGGCGGAAGGAAACATAATTTTCCAACCCCTAGGTTCCAACCCGTTTGCCCCGTTTCTCGCAGCTGATATGCTAATATCTTAAGACTGACGGGCCCAAAACTATCTTGCTCAACTGCTGCAATCCATCACTCTCGTGTGGCGCTCCAGGGTGTCGCGCGAGCAGGTTGTGGTGGAGGAGGAGGAGAAGGAGGATTACCAAGCATGTTAAGCAAAAGTAGTGAAAAGAGAAGAAGAAAAAAGGGGTATCAAAAACGATGTGTAAAAGTTTGATCGTGGAAAATGGTCTTACCCAGTGCCTTCGCCCAGTCCTAGAGTAACCCTTGCGCTGAGTGAAGCAAGACAGATGACGACGATACCGGTGTCATACGTCTCGTGTATGTGTGTGTGTGTCGGTGTGTGCGTGTATCTGTGCGTTGCAAGTGTGTCAAATTTGGGAAAAGATATTACCGCACCGAGAAGGCAAATGCCGGCGAACAACCCGTTCCGACCCGTTGGCAACAGTTGGGTGACAAATTGGGAAAATTAAGATAACTTTCTCGCTTCTCATCTGCGCTCTGCGTACGTTGGTGGGGTATGCAACGCCTGGGATTAATATGCGTAGTGCGGATGCTGACGCGCCACTGTGCTGTGCAGTGCTTCCTGCTAAGTAGGCTGAGTTTTTTGCATGAAACGGCTGAACCTTCTCACGTGGACGCTGGTTCCGGTGGTGAAGCATTGGGAAAAGGAACGAAGGGCAAGAGTGGAGGGGCATATTTTTTTGGAAGCACATTTTGAGAACTGGCGCGACGATGTGAGTGAAAAGGGCATTAAAGGGTATGCCAAGTTTATTAATAATCCCGGCACGATACAACAGCCTCGTCGTCTTCGTCGTCGTCGTCGTCGTCAACGCGACACAGTAGCGTTGGTGCGTGATTTGAAACAAAATCAAATGACAACCACTGGTTTTGGGAGAAGTGTGTCTGTGTGTATGTGAGTTTGTGTGTTTGTGTGTTTATGTGTGGGGGTATAAGCGTGATCGGTGGCGAGGTGATACGTGCGCGTGCTTTCGGTGTTTGGTTCGGAAGGAAATTGTGCAATCAAGAGTCCTTTTTTGTGTGCTGGAAACGCTCTTACCTTTTCCATTCTCTGTTTGTTTTCAGTGTTTCAGCTTCAAGACAAAAGGTGCGTCACGTGCGTAAGGTGTTGGCGTTTGTTTAGCAGCGGGTGATTTAGCCCCTTGACGCGTGTGAGTGTGAGGATTATACATGTTATAAAACACTCCGTTGCGGTGTGACGATAGTTTTGGTATGAACGGTATTAAATGAAGTGTTAAATAAGGTGTGTGTGTGTGTGACATGGCATTCGAAACGGTTGAACGTGTTTGAGCCTGTGGTGTGCTGGAGCGATTCGAATCACCGTCGTCCCTTAAAGGTAAGTAATTTTCTGCACATGTACAAATCGGAATATTTTACACATTTGAATTTTTTTTGAAATTTGAATGAAATTTTTCAAACATTTTTTGCTATTGGATGCTATTGGATATTCAAACAACAGCTATTGGATCTTCATTCAAAATTTTAGTATTTATTGTTTGTTGTCATAAGATTCTCTGAAATAATGCATGCAAAATTACCTTCCAAAGGAGTCGCTGACTGGTGATCTATTCGATAAATATGCGGGCACGTACACATTAGGAAGAGTTCGGTTCCCAGCCAAATGATTCACCCGTAACGAAGGCCGGTTGTTGAAGTAGCTATAAGTCATGAAAGCTGGTATGATCACTTAGTCGTTATAGCAAAGAATTAGACAAAAGAAATTCTTAATTTATAAATATAAGGGACACTTATACAGTGGCTCACTTATGCTAGACTTAAATTTTTGATGCCATTTCGTAGGTAGTTCTTCTAAACATCGATTATGTTATCATACTTTTTCTATCCTCTTCTGGCCAAATTGTTCAAAAGCACCACAATTGAACCATTGGAAGTCAAACAATTGATCGTACATCACTGATTAAATGGACAAAACTGAAACAGTTGAGGTCATAATTAAGTTTCCATGAGCAATAAGGGCCACTTTCTTTTAGAGGCCAAAACTAATGCACGAAAAACTGGCCCATTACAACGCGTTTTTAAACCACGCAACGTGACTTATGCGTGTTTTCAAAGCTAGCCTGCAGAGCAAAATCGATACACTTAAGGCAATGTTGCGGTGACATCGTTTGAAGCCTTATCTCAGTGTATACGCTCAAAGCTGTTCCAAGAAATGAAATGAATAGCTAACAAACTGTAATCAAGAAGAACTATGAAGAGAATATCACAACAAATTTTTGTGTAAATTCTTCTAGTTGAAGGAGTGAGAATCCCACCAGACCACAATACTTCTTAAATTTTAATCTCTTTTGTAAGGAATATAGTCTTCTTAACAAACGTTAATGCTATAGCTACTGGAAAAGGCTATTCATTTGTCAACAATCACTTGTGTCGTCCTATTTCTTGCCACGTAATTGGAGCACTACTCAGCATATTAAGAACATTGTGTACTCTGCCAGTTTTAGTCGATGAAATTGTGCTATCCACTATACACATTTTTCTCGGAATTTGTGTACTGCACCAATACGACCAACACTGAACACTTTTCGATAGGAATGTCCATGCTATTCAAGTACTCTTTCACCGTACGACGGGGTACAAGAAGGCTCCTGGCCTTGGATGTGTACCTTTCCCGTTGATGCAGCAGCTGAAAGGCAAGACGTACACTCAGAGACTCGGAAGCACTATTGGATTGACGGAATCAGTCTTTCATTCCATGTTCTAACCCTTCTTCAGATGTGAATTGAAGTTACATGTACTGGATGAGCCATGCAGCTTCCAGTATGATGCTAACTGTTTGGTAACGTCCCTCAGACCAGCTATTTCATTGTTTTAGTTCGTGGAATTATACATCAATACATGAAGTTGTTGGATGTAATCTTCAGAGAGCTAAGGTCAAGCTATTAACGTAGATGAGGGGAATTCCTCGTGATGTCATTAAAGTTTCGTTGCAAATGTTAATAATTTTTATTAAGAATGCATTAAAAATCCAATCAACATTATGCAGAACAGTCAGTGCAACGACGGTTCAAACGAGACATGAATTCAATGTAAACCGATCATTTAAAAGTCAAACGTTGGTATATTTCTCTTTACATACCATCTACTCATTTTCATCTACCTTTATCCATAGGCTAACAGCACTTCAAACAAAATCGCAGCTATGTTTAATTCAATTTTATGTATATTATCGAAATTGATAACAATTTCTGCGTGCTGCGTGCAAGTGTCAACAGAGTGCGATAATAGACGAACGAAAACACCGATTAATCTCACCTAGTTAATGAAACAAAAACAACACATTGACCATTTAAATATTCATGCAATTTACAGCGTGCCGTGGAGCGGTATCGAGCGAGCGATCTTTCCCAGCCGGACACAGTCGCTCATTAATCCATTATGCGTTCGGCTAATAAATTTAATAGCTGCATCATCAGCCCCGATAATACAGGGAAGCGCGTTGTCAGATGCAAATTATCTTCCAACAGCTCACAAAAGCGCGTCCCTCCCAACCGTCCAGCGCGTTCTCGGCACGGGAATAATTTCACCGATCAGTTTCAAGATAACGCCATTAAGCGCCAATCAGCGCCTGATTGGCCACCGAGAGACAGAGAGAGAGAGAGAGAGCCATCAATACCGAATACCATCATTCCAGCCACAGAGCGTATCGGCGGTAGCCACGTGCGATGAGTCAACATTAAGCTAGCAGTGGGCGGCTGAAGGATATCAAAGCGCTTACAGACGGAACACGGTTGGATTAGCAATTGTAATTAAATTCCCGTTTAGCATACCGTTTCGCGTAAATGATTCGCCCGCTTGGCGGAAATATTCCTTAAACGTGGACGTGTTACATTGGCTGTAAGAGCTGCTCGCGCAGTAAAGCATTAAGCTGTGTCTGTGCAGCAAGAAGTACGCTCTTTGATGAGCAAAAAGGTGTTTGTTTTTAAGCACTGTTTTCATTCTAATTCAACACGGATGAGCGATAAATGCAGCTGCATATCGATAATCGTGCAAACGTTCGCCTCGTTCGCCCTCACCATGTCACCGATGGTTTGCGTTTGCTGGAGCCAGTGCGGTGGAAAATGTTAGCTATTACGATTGCTGTCCCGAGTTTTTCCCCCTACCACCGACCCGTCCCATAATCTCTAATCAGCATTGCCACGGATGCAGCGATAAATCAGTGTTCAGTGAGCGCAATGAATGCAATGATGCAATCAAGATTGCAAATGATAATGTGGCGCACATGTTCGCTTCCAAAAATAACAATATTGAATTTCGCTGAATTTCACAGCTCACTAAACCAAACCGTGGGTTGGTGTATCAAATTAATTTCTACCTGTTAGACCATGGGGATTCGGTTTTGTTAATGTTAAATGCCTGTTTGCTTATCGTTCATCCCCAGCTGACCTGTCAAGCCAATGACGCTCGTCCATGCGCGATAGCATAACAGATGGTGAAAAATGAAGCGCTTAGGACGATGAAAATGGTCTAAAAAATGCGTCATAGTTAATGGAACGGCAACGAGAGGGAGAGAGAGAGAGAGGGGCCGTGAGAGTGTCATCGCACCTGAGTGGTTGCGCGATGTATGAATTATGCATACTAGGCTTAATTTATGAGAGTGTAAGAATGTGTTCCGTTCAACACGTGTTCGGCTTGATGGTGTGGCTGATTATTTAATGGAGTCTTGAAAATAGATTCCTTGCTTTCCGTGTCTCTCTGTGTGTGTGTTGTGGAGCAGGTGAGCATGGTTAGTTTGTGTCAAATGAAGAAGTTTTGAGGCTACCATTATCGTTACCGGCGTTAAATATTTGAAATGGCAGTGGTAACCATTGAAACACATGTTGTACTTACACTTTAAATTCATTTAAGTTTTAAGTCATTTGTTAGTTCTATGAGTAGTATGAAAGCTTAATTTTGTGTGTTATTAAATTAAATAACAAAAATACTGACATCAAGGATACAGATCATAATTACAAACAAACAAAATGGCAAACTTAAAAAGGAAAGCATAAAAATCGAGAAAAGTTTTACTAAGAAGATGGATGGATGGATCGATTGTTTAGTTTGTAGTATGTCTGTCCGATCAAAGTGTTTCCAATCGGACGCTTTTAGTTTGAGAACATCTACGGAACATGCAAGCAGAGGTTTGCAATTAACTTTCCAAATGAATCTATGGATTTCTTTATAACTAACATTAAATGTCATTCATTTTGGTAACAATCTACGAGGTCTATGTTTGCCCTGGATAGGCTTATGATACTTGTTAGGCTGATAACTTATTTAACAACGCAGCATGCTAGTTAGTCCTCTCAAAGGACGACAGATGGAGAAGCACTAACTTATTAGGGTATTTACACCTATCTCGTATAATAATACTATCTACTCTGCATAAGGTTTTACAGGATTTACAGAAACACTTCTAAAGTGTCTCAACTCTTTTTGTCAGCTTTCAGTGACAATCATACTAGAAATTATGTCAAAGGCCTTCGATTTTTTACGATAATCCCTGCATGTATAAAAACTCAATTAAAATCATTCATCATTTAGTAATTTAGGGTCACATTGAAGGACTGGTATCAGGAGAGCAGACAACACACTAGTCGACACGGACGGACACTAGTCATGTGTCGTCCGACTGAGACTTGTAGTGAAAAATAATCGAAAGACAGTAACAGGAAACCAAGTCCAGAAATATTGACTTTTTTAGTGAACACATTGCTATGTTTCCTGGATTAGCAACGAAGCTTATCAAATAACTGAGTTGTGACCAAAACAGTTACTGAGCGTTACATAGCACAACATCGAAGGGTTGGTACAATAAAACAGTATTATCAAATTCTTTATCAACCGCACAAATTTAACAAATAAACTACCACAGGCAAGTCTACTTGGAATGCTGCACTCAATCGGAAAGCATCGTTCTGATGTGATTTTAATTAGAGTGCATTGATTGATGCTTGACAGCAGCAACCCGTGGCAACTGTCAATCCACAGCGCACGGCGTGTGAGCAATGAGCCCGCCGGCAGATGATTTATTCAGCAGTGCTTTCGCATCCTTTTGCCATTAATTTGCAATCTATTGCCCATTATGTACCGCCATTTCATGCCGAAATGCACACAGCACGCAACGCACAACCGGCACTCCGCATTACTGCACTGTGCCGGCCCGGGAAGGGGCCACCGAAGATTTGGGCCACCGGTGTCGTCCGCGGTGTAGTGTTTGTGTTTGCTCCAGCTCCAGCAGCTATTGATTTAGAAATGGGTCACTAATGAATGAGTAATTGGCTAAATTTTCGGAAGTATGTCGCGCACAACACTGTGGCGGCAGGGCAGCCGGACGACGGCACGAGATGTGCAAACGAACGATGCTCGCTGTGGTGGAATAATTAGCACGCCCTACGCAAACCTTATTGCGCTGCGGAATGTTGACCGAGCGCGTGATTTCCCGTGAATGGGAAGAAGCAACATTTTCCCGGCAGACCATTATCTCTAAGACAGTAAGGACGTAACAGCACTGCCCCCGTCCCTTCCACCCCGGCGTAATGCGTTAAGTGGCCTTTGGTTCATGAAAATTCATGGCACAATCTGTCTGCAGCTTCGTGGAATGCGTGCAAAATTTTGTGGAGAAATGCGTACCACCAGATATAGCAACTTCTGGAGAATCTGGTCGTCGTCGTACCCTTTTGCGAGTGAATCGAAATAGCACCTGAGCATTCCTGTTATTTGGACCACATGTATAACCGTCGAACGATGCCCTTTGTTGCCAGTTGGTAACGTTTCGAGGGCATAAAGCATAATCGGTGCAATTATTTCTGTTTTTAGCCGCTGGGAAAGGAAAATGAAACCGTTCCTTTATTATTGTTTCTGATGGTCAACGGTGCAGGACGGGGGCTGTAATTTTAGAATTAAATTGGAACCACAGCTAAACAACTATTCATCCATTTCGGTGCACCATTCGTCATCAATTACGTCAAGCACTGTTGTTTTGATGCCCTACGAATTGCGTCATTGATGTGTTAGGCATTGACATTTGAAACGGTTCGATCGATTCGTTCCATTGACATTTCAGCGCTGGCTGACCGGTGTGTCCGAAAACTTTAAACCGTGGACAGTACAAATGATTTAATGATCCACCGATGGTGTGGTTCTTAGAAAGGCTCTTCGTGACTCACGACGTATCCTGTCGAGCTGTTTATAGTTAGGTATTTCAAAGTAGTCCTTCGAACATGCTAGCTGAATGCTTTGCAATGCTTATGTGGATGAAAGAAAGTGATTCATTCTGAACCATTGTCCCATTGAACCGAGTGAAGTAGTGCAATTTCCTCGAAAACGTTTCTATCCTAATGCAGGAGGACCGTTTTCTACGGCTCATTGGATTTCTGTGGATGTGGGTGGCGTCCTATGGTGTGAGTATTTTAGCAATAGCTTGATTGACAGGACAGGATGAATTATTTTGGGCACCGTCCATAGGTGGATGGTTTCCTTTCTTTGGTGCAATATATTTACGGATATGCGGGCTGAGAGATTGGCAGTCGTAGCGAAAATGCGGGTTGATGCTGGGATCTCGTTATCTTCATTTGTTTGTCACCGTTGATTGATCAGACACTTGATTCATTTATTGGTAACTGTCGGTTGGTTCTCACCGTTTCAATGAAATGTGTTAGTAGTGTGAGAATCATTCAAAGGTCACCAGTGTGACGTGCTGGATTAAATGCTCATAATTGCTTCCTGAAACTGTTCCTTGGCCACGAAGATCCTTATTGCGTGTGAATTGTAATGCAATGTTTTTTGAACAGCATGGGCAAGTATGTATCATCTCTCCATCTTTTTAAGCCTAAAACGTGCTTTATGTAATTAAACGTGGGATATTTCCAAAGATCAGCAATGATGAAAGAAAAATACTGTATTGAAAATACACAGAAAAAATCAAAGATTTTTACGTTACACGTGCCCGCTACTACACGCCATACGTGAACCTTTGTCAAACTGAAATTGTATCTCCAATCAGGGCAAGGACTATCGTTTTTTACGTTTTTTTTCGTTTAGGTTTGACGTCACCACGAGCGGTCAAATAAGACGAACCATAGACTGTATTTGTATTAAATTTTCAGTAAATTTTATTAAAAAATGCAAAAAAGGACAACCTGGTCGTTTCTTATGGATAAAAAACATAGGTGTACATGAAACTGTACTGCTTTATGCAGAACAATTTCACTGTTACAATCAGAGGCGGATTTTGCTATAAGCGGGCTGAGCGGCGGCGGCGTAAAGGGCGCCCCGAGCTATTAAACCTTCACATGTTATATTTATAAGCGATTGAGTTGTTTTTATTAATAAACGGAAAACTAAATCTTTCTCAAAGTAGTACATTTTTACAAGTAAGTGTGTGGAATTGGTTAAGGTCTGGGTAACTAAATCTAGGTAAACCAACTACATCTATACTGAAATTTGGAAAGTCTGAAGATTTAATAACGACAGTTGATCATTTAATTGTTTGATTCATTTCCATATAAAACATTCTTAGCTTAGTAAATCGACCAAATGCGTATTTGTTTAACAAAAAAATTCTACAGACAATGATTTTTTTCTGACACCAAACACTGGTTAGTATTTGAATATAGATTTGATAAATTTTCACTACCGGAAACAGCGAAGATGGACAACTTAAAAATATGCAAAATATGTAAGCCTGATTACACGAAGACTATAAATACCATTAAAATAATGTACTAACTACCTTATAAAATGATTGAAATCCCTAACGAATTAAGGATTATGTATTTGGTATTTATAAAAATATATTCATTAAAAAGGCAAAATAATTTTGGGGACTATTGAAGAAACTAAGGGCCCCATTTCGATCCCCCGCTTAGGGCCCCGAGACAGATAAATCCGCCTCTAGTTACAATGCATAGTCTTAGCTACCCATTGATATCAAGGCTTTTTACTTTACATGAATCACTTTACATGAATCACTGAAGATGTCATTCATTGATTTTCATCTTTTTACTTAGATTGGGGCCGTAAATGGTGCTTAATATTGATGAAAAAGGTATGTATATGGACCCATATCTAGCAAATTCTTCATACGAATCATGCTAGAGACTCATTACAGATCAGTCACGAATCTTATTATTTGCCAATAATCTATCAAAATAGCGGAATGAAGGGAAAACTTTATGTACTTCTAATTCTAATAATATTGATGCCCAAGAATCGTTCTAAAACGCTTAAAAGCGCTTAATATTATTTATTCATTTGTTGCTAAAAATATAAAATCTTACATACTACTTCACCTCATGCTTGTGAGTGGTTTCCCTGCTACCAACGACCTTTTTTGAATGACTTATTTTAAAATGCAGAAGCAGCTGGGGGGGGGGGGGGGGGGGGGTGAATGTTTCGCAAAAACTTCACAAAGAAATGCAAATCGATTAAAAGGAATCGAAACGCAATAAACATGTAAATATTCTCCCGAATACTACGTGCAACGGTTCGAGCATTTTATGACTGCCTGCCTCATCCTCTTACATAAATTAACCCTACTGCTATCCGCCATCCCGCACTGTCGTTCCGGGACCAGAATCGTCCACCGTTCAAAACGTTCCCAAATAACCTCACGAATGGGTCCCTTTTTGTGGGTTAAGTTTCGCATCTCCCGGCGTAAAGTTAGCACACTCACACACACACAGTTGGATGCTGCTTTTTTCTACACCTTCCCGTTGTTGATACCATCAAAAGGAAGCATCTTCCGTTCGGTTGAACGTGGGAAAAGTGTTTGATAAAATTGTATTGTCGCCCTGGTTTGTCAGGCTGCCCGGCTACCCAGGCCAGCGGGCAACTGGTCACAAGTCCTTCTTCCGGCACACCTTTTTGGCCCAAAGCCCCGGACCGGACGGACGAACAATGTAGAATCAATTGAACTGTGTGTGTGTGTGTGTGTTTTTGCATATGGGGAAAAACACGCACCTACATACATACTGGCTCCACAAAGCCTGTCCATACTTTTGGAGCGGTCGACTATCGGCCCGGATGGAAGAGTACTATAAGAGTGCTGTGAATTGTAATGACCGCTATAAAACTGGATCGTAAAAAAGCTCATTCAACCGTTGTCTCACTGTGGTGATCGCATGTACACTGGCAAACAGTAGCAGCAACAGCAGCAGCAGCATGGGATAAGAGTGATCGGGTATGGAAATGTGGGTGTGCTCGGAAAATGTGCGATGTGTTGCACTTTTGCCAACCAGTATTGGACAGCGTGGGTTCCTTTTATGCACACACACACCCGTAGCATTTAGCAGAAGGGCTTTCCTTCTCGAAATTCACCGGCGGTTTTTTTAAAGGACATTTCAAATTCAAGCATAATATTCATGAGCTTTTCAGTGGAACAATCGACGAGAGATAGGGCACAGAAAGAGAGAGAGAAAATGCAATTGATGTTTGAAGTGCGAACGATTCAGCAATCTTGTGAATAGCGGTGGTCAAGGTAGTGCACTGTGTGGGGTAAAAAACCCTGTACCTTGGATTCATAGCCAACCGACAAGCAGGCAGGCAGGCAGTGGCAAATAGGGAAAAGCAAAGCAATGGAATAAAAACTCCCTCTCGAAACCAACCAAACGCAGACCGAACTGGAAGCGCAGCTCATGAAAAATACAACGTACAAAACGGTCCCAAAAGGGTCGCACGTAATACGATTCCAATCGAAAGGGTTCCTTTTTTTGTTGGGTCTCTGTGTTCCTTTTCACTGCCGCTAACCCACCACGCTGCTATCGACAGCTGATGATGGGCGCACGTTGTTACGAACGTTGGGATCGAACTTGTATCGGGCATGGTTTGGTTGTAATTTTCCATGGGAGAGAGAGAGAGCTAGAGGGAAAGACTGCCATTAAGACAAGGATGATCCGTAAATGAGCAACACAAACAAAAGGGATCGCAAAAAGGGTCAGGCTCCAAAAGGGCTCGGTACTTTTCACCCTATCAAGCAGAAAGGAGCGGGTGGCGCGTGGCCTGACCTGCTCTTGCGGAGGCTCGGTTTTGATGCGCAAGATTTGTGAAGCTCATAGTTGATGAAACATTCAAATACACCTACCCAATGTCTCTCCGTGAGATGAACGGTGGGCTTGAAACGAAGGGAGGGTTTCGATGCGTTGGAAATGGTTCGTTAGGAAAGATCAGAGCAGGCGGTGGAGCTTGAACCTGAGGGCCGGTTCAGCTGGCCGCTCCATTTCATGGTATTACTCTGCGCTAAATTTACGGTAAAAGTACATCACTGTGACGGTTGTTTTAATTCAAGGTTAAATGTCCCTTAAGGCAAGCGCTTCTAAGTTTTGCATCAGCAGTCGAGCTTCGTCATCAAAACAAACACATTTTTCTAAAAGAGATAGGTAGATAAATTATCTGATAAAGTGGAACGATCTGGAAAGGAAGTAAACATTAGAAATCCCCTCCTAAACCAAATTAACCAAACAATTAAAAACATGATAATGGTCTTTTTCTATGTTTTAAGCCAGTAAGCTAACATTTTGGCCTGGGACACCATCCAGGGTTGTATCAGTTTGACAATTACGATCCGCCGTATTGGATTTCAGCAATTGTGTACAAACAAAGATTCTTCTTCTTCTTCTTTGGCTCAACAACCGATGTCGGTCAAGGCCTGCCTGTACCCACTTGTGGGCTTTGCTTTCAGTGACTAATTGATTCCCCCCCCCCCCCCATAGCAGGATAGTCAGTCCTACGTATGGGAGCACGGTATATTCGGGACTTGAACTCATGTCGGGCATGTTGTTACGTCGTACGAGTTGACGACTTGACCAGCAGACCGGCCCATCAGAGTTTGTTATCAGAGAACTTAAACTACAAGGATAAATCACTTGGCTGCTTACAATTTGGTAGAGGAATATCATTTAAGAACAGTAGAACCACTGTAGGTACACTCGACTTTTTTACTTATTTGTGCATATATTTTGTTTTTCTTTAACTAAAATTTTAATTTTTACCCCTTGTACTGTTTTAATTATTTAAATAATTATTTTAAAAAATGCAAATCAATTTCATTGCTGCTTTAAAGTTCTTTCGGATAGGTAGAACAACATTTTAAAGTACTTCTTAGCTTTATTTACTATACCTCTAGTCCATGTCAGCTATTTGATATTACATAAAGCATCAAACTCAACATATTTTCCCTCGGGTGCGGCATTTTTTTCCCGGAAAAATATCGGCTTGATGAACAGTGGTGCCAAAATGGGAATGAACGACGAGCACGGGCACACACGGATAGGAGTCACGCACTTGCAAACAATTCCAAATATTGAAAGAAGCAAAGATTGGTGTAGCAATCAAGCTCCCTCTCCCCAAAAAAAAGGAGCGATACGTACTTTCTCGCCCATTGATCGGTCCCATTTGATGCCATATCGTTAGTCTTTACTCGAGCCGAAACGAACGAAACAAGAAAAGGAAAAACAGTTTCCCATTTACCACGTGCCACGGGGGTAGCGAATTTTTCAAACTCGCGAGGTCCCACAAGGTACTTACGTTTTACTTGCCGGCTGCTTCGTAAATACTTTGCCTCTTAATGCAACAGTGTATCGTTTGATCTGTTCACAGCCGTTGGGTGAAGACGGGGTTGGGAAAAATTGGAGCTCTGTTTGAAAAAAAGAAAAGTGTTGTGCGGAAAATCTCCCCCGTGATGGGCGGCAGAGATCTGATCAAGACGATGGCGATGTGAATGTTTGAAAAGAAAGAAAACCGTTTCTCGGCTACGGAACACCGAGCGTAGTCTTTCTCTTCCCCTGTAATGGGAAAAATATGGAAAATTTCATGCCCATCAAATCGTCTGTTAATCGGATTAGCTTGTTTCTCTCGACAGATCGATTTCGTTTGCATACTTTTCCATCAACGCAACGCACTGCCCCCGCCCGGCAAGGGTGCCGTGAATGAGTTCTGCGAATCGCTGTCGGTACCTACTCGGTCTGTCAATGCACTTATAGGCTATAAATTGGCTTCAAATTGTATGTTCGAGAGAGAGAGAGAGAGAGAGAGAGAGAGAGAGAGAGAGAGAGAGATAGTGAAAAAGCTGGATAGAAGGTTTAGGAATGGTTTCGGGAAACTTTTTTTTCCGAAAGAACCACTCCATCCAGATTGGATCTGTTTGTTTGTTCGTGTCAGCCATCTGCGTTACTTATTCCTGGAAGGATATTTTGACGAGGCAGAGATAGGATCGTTTTCTATTTGGAGATTTGGTGATTAAAAGTCTGCGCGCGTTGATGGTGTACCAAGCAGGATTAAGCGAGAGTTGATTATTGAACCCCTTTTTGCTGCTGCGAAATCAATCTGCGGCGATGAGTGTTTTATGGTGAAGTTTATATTTAGACAAGCGCAAGCGACAGAGACTGTGTTTGTTCTTTTTCGAAAGGGAACCGATTTTATTTGTTTATTTATTTACGGAAGGACGGTCCGCCATTTTTCTTGAAAGGAACTAATACAAATAACATAATTTTTATGTTCTTATGCAATTTCTTACTTGGAATGAATGAAGATGTTCTTCATGAATATTATATTGGAAGAGAAAAATTTTTGGATTTTGGAGAATTTTTGGAAAAATATTCTTCTAGCTCACATTCTTTAAGGCTTTTGAACAACATTATCGTTGAGTATTAGGCATTACTGATCGAATTGAGGTCCCGTAGTACAGTCGTCAACTCGAACGACTCAATAACATGCCCGTCAAGGGTCATGGGTTCAAGCCTAGAATGGACGGTCCCGTAGCAAGGATTGACTATCCGGCTGCGCGTGGTAATGAATTAAGTCTCGAAAGCCTGTATAGGCCGGCATGTCCGCGTAGGAAGCTACGTCAACTATAAGAAGAAGATAAAGAAGAAGAAGAAGATCGAATTGAGGGAAATGACGCGTTCCTATTGAACGTTAAGATATCATATCTTAGCAAAATGTAAATCAATGTGTTTATTTTACTAAAAGATTAAGTAAAGCTGTACGTTTCGCATATTTAAACGATCGTAATTGAGATGTTGGAAAGTTTAGACAGGGCTTATAATGGAACACAAAAAAAACCCTTTTAAAAGGCTATTGCTGTTTCAACTACACTTCAGCTTCACCCGTTCACTTAGCAAGACGTTGATTGAGATGAAACGAAAGCACTGATAAACTTTGTCCAACGATCTTCCACCCTCCATCGCGTGTCCATCGACCCACGCGCCGGAAACCCCCGTTTTATCACAGTTTGACGACAGCAATCTTGCCAACTTTCGTGTGCACTGTGTGCGCGGAATGAGAATTTATAGGCAAACTAAATAAAAAGAAAAAAAAACAGGAAAGAAAGCACAAAAAACGGGTTAAGCTGAACAATCTTTGTCAGCCCGTTGGTTCTGATTAAATCATCCGCTTATCAACGGAACCCCAAGGCGGGAAGGCGGGGTTGGGATCGATGGACAGCCGGGTTTCCTATCGCCGCTTGGGAATTGTGCACCTACGTACCTACGATGTGTTGTATCGGTCGGCACGAGCAAGCGAAACTTTCATCGATACACAGTTTGCGCAAGAAAGGGAGCAAGCTCGCTTTATGTAGCGATTTCTTTTTTCCTCGTATATATATACATTCAATCGCATGCCATTTACCCGTTCCTTTCGAGATCGAGAGCAGCAGCAAGAGCAGCAGTGCTCATCGGCCGGGCAAAGTGGTTCCAGTTCGCTGGCGTAACGAAACCAATCTTCGTAAAGCAGCTGATAGATTATGCTCATTTATCAATCAGAGGTTGTGCGGTGGGGAGGCTAGAAGAAGGCCAATGAATTGGTGGCCCTCTCGCGATAGTGTGTTGCTGCTGCTGCCCCGAGGTTAGGCAAAGTTTAATCGCTCACAATCCAGAAGGCCAGAAGGTCCGAGCCCGGGGGCAGGCGGCGTCTTAGGTTACGCTGCTTAGGATCCTGTGAAGCAGTAAACGATTTTCTGGATTAGTGCCCTCCGGACCGGCGGGACCCGTCAAAGCGGATTGTAACGAGCCGAAATTTATCCGTTGCCCCACCCCCCCGGAATCCATCGGAACCGTATCGGAAACCCTTCACTCGATGCTCTTCAGAACAATCCAATTAACACCTTCAACGGGACGTGGGTTAGTTTTTTTGCTTCTGCTTCCCTTTTTTTGCCGCCCATTCGCCTGTTCTCCGGCCTGGTCCGGTACAAGTCCATTGCCAATGGTGTGCGAATTGTTACGAGTGGCGTTAGGTTTCACGTTCCATCTAACTTTCGCTCCGGTAAGTAGCGGGTTAGTGTTCGATTTTCCGTTTAGTGTTGGTCGGCTGCTTATCGCTGGGGTGTGAAGTTTGCTGAGGCATTCAAATTACTAAGAAAATTTGCCCCAAAAGGATGGAATAGTACTGGATCTTTAAGTTACTAAACCTAAAAGGCATTTAGTCTTTAACACTTTTTGATTTATTCAATTCAATAATTTAAATAACCTCCGGAATGGATGACATTGTTGCTGTGTGGATGTTCTGAAGGCATCTTACAGTTGTTTTTTCATAATATCATAGTAGTTTACCACCTTGAACTACTTTCGCTGCCTTTTCCCTTTCTCCCCATTCCCCAACATTCTTATCGATGACGCATTCGAGAGCCACTCGACATTGTACGGCCTTTTCTTGCTCTGCAACCCGTACAATTTCCATCACTTCAAACCGGCACGAAACCCGCTAACGACCAACACGTCTACGGTGCAGGTACTGATTGACCCGCCCGCCCGGGTGTCAAGGAGGAGTGCTGTCGTTGCTCGAGCCAACCAAGCACCAAGACCCAGGGAGAAAGAACATGTAGAAAGCTGGCGCTACCCCATGTTAAATGGTCGATACATTTTTATGAGCTCTCCCAGCGCTCCGGCATGGTTTCGGTTTCGCTTCGGTCCACTTAAGCTGTCCGGCAGCTAAATTGCTTCCGCTCGTTTAATTTCTCTCGCCCGCTGTTATAACTTCGCACCATTCGGCCGGATGGCCAGTGGAGAAAGGGGGAAAGTGGCGGAGTGGACTATCACCCCTTTCGCCCCTTTTCCAGTGCATAAACTGTTCGGATATCATAAATTCATCGCCAGACGGTAGATGTTGTGTTGGTTCTTAAAATAAATTGTGCAATAGTTGTTCAAGCGAGAAGGCAGGGAAGAATGTTAAAACTTCGGGTACGTGGAAACAATCTGTTTTTGGTGATGTAAATTGATATTGATTTATGCTGACAATTGTTTACTATTTTAAATTGGTACTTGATGTGAACCTTTTTTTTTTTTAATTGTTTTGATTTATGGTAGAGAACTAAGCATGTAGAAAGCTTTAATTTGCTGCATCTTTTTTCATAATTTATATGGCACATTTGTACTCGGAGAATCATTGCTCAATGCAGCTCTCCAAAACATGTCAGATGCGCTCGATCCAGTGCTCACATTTCAGTAATTTCTAAATAAATTGAATAATTATCACTTTACAGTGGAGCGCCGTTTATCCGGGTACCTTTTATCCGGCTTTCTGTTTATCCGTGCTGTTGAGAAATGACAGTTCAATACAAAGGTGACATTGCGTTATGAGGAGGATATTTGAAAAAGCGGTTAAAAGAGCACATTGTCATAACAAAAAACATTATAATTCGTGGCAAATTTTAAATATTCTCATTGGAAAAACATGAAATTCAAAAAAACTGGGTTATTTTTATCCAAAAATAAGAAAATTTTCCAAAAAATTATCAAGAATTGGTGATGAAATATATCATTTGACTCATTATCCGTATTATTCGCTTATCCGGGCGAGGAGAAGCCCGGATAAACGGGGCCCCACTGTACTTATTCCATCCGTCAATTGATTGATCTGTACTGTATTCAGCTGTAATATTTATGTTACCGTTATCATAAAATTGACATTAAATTATTGCAACTATGCGCAACTATAAGGTTTATTTTTAACCATAATCATCTAGTTTTTATCTATTCTTCGCTCATCGGCATGAACACATTGATGCTTTCTTGTATTTCTTATTAGAAATCAACCTGGAATATTTAATAAATGCTGTTCAAACAAGCTTTACACTGCATTGAAATTATTAAAAAATAATAATAAATGTACATTTATAAATTCTATACAATGATCATGTCCATGATATAAGAATTTTTAAATAAAGTTTTCAAATAATGCTATATTATACAAATAAAAGAGTTGAAGGTTGAATTTAAATCTTTAACTACCTAAGTTAAATGATGCAGTAATACGATGCAGAATTATGCACTAATAAATGAAAGAAATGTTTCGTTGTGTCCAAAAATCATGCTCATCCTTATGGTCGAATACAAAACATACATATTGTTTACAAAGGCATCATTTGCTTATAGTTTGGAATAGTGTTACGAGAAAATTACATAAAAGAGTATTTGATTAACTGCCTTCTGTTTGTCCATTTAAAGCATCACAATTGAGCATCCTGTTTTTGGATAGCTTTGGATTTCATTCTAGGTACTGGTTTCGTCCAAATAGGACATCCTACCCAGAATTTCATTAACAATGGCACCCGTACTGTCCGAATAGCTGAATACAAAAGGCCCACAAAATTTGATGCTATGGTATTGTAGGACCTAACATTTTCCCAGAAAGGTAGCAAGCTATCAGCCAAAACGGTGACATATAGCTGTCGTTCGAGAAATGAGTATTAGCGAACGCTCCAACTACTATTCACAATGAAGCAATAAAAATCTCTTTGTTCTCAAACAACAATATATGCACAGCAATAGATTGAACAAGCCCCAAACAAAAATATAATAAATAATTACTCAAAACTATCTAAAAACCAATCGTGTGTAAAGAGATTGCAAAGCGTACAAGAGCTCTCTGATGCGGTACTCTCCTAGAAATAAGACCGTAAACAAATTCCCAACCCTTCTGCAGCGTGCGGATTTAAAGGTAATACCGTCGCGGTCAATTAACCTACATCATACAGCCCGAGCGGTTGCGGTTAACCGAAAAACCTCAACACCAGCCAGAACCAGCCCCAGTTCCGGCAGCAACAGATGCGAACAGAACATTCTACCTCCTTCACTCACTCCCTCTCTCTCTCTCGCTCTCTCTTTTCCTTTTCAATCTCTTTCTGCGGTTGCTAGCTTGTGCAAGAGCAGGAGAGGAAACGCATCGCTAGGGAAATGGTATCGAACTCGCTGAGCGCGCAACCCGGTAGCGTTGGGAACGGCATCCGTTGGCACCAATTACTTCTCCTATAGCTTCACTTCTTGGAAGTACCCGTGTCGAAAAAAGGGTTTAGCGTCCCGACGAGGGGGCTGTGGTGCAAACGGTGCGGGGCAAGATCGGGAAAAGATCAAAGAGGCTGCTGTGTGCTGCTGCCGTTGAAAAGACCCAAACCGATCCGGAAACGCCGCGTGGTAGATGAAATGCAATCCGTAGACGTTTGAGGTCGAGATGGAGGAGCCCCGGACTGCTACACCGAGCAGGCAAGATGCCAATCAGACCGGGCCGGCACACTGATGTTGTGCAGGTGCGCTCGGTGCCTGTTGGTTGTACCATTTGACAGTGAATAGCAGGCCAGCAGGATTTGTGAAATACGAACCCGACCGAACAGGTGTAATATTGATCTTTTCATATTTCCTTGACAACGATTTGACGATTTCTTTAAGCGGGTTTATTTTTCAAAAGCCCTTCGTTGCTCTCACCGCTTCTTTCACACGGGTGTGGTGGAATGGGTGGAAGGAGCTAGATGGACGGAGCATCAGAACTGGTGTGTCGTATTTCGTACAATTTGTGTATTTCTGCTCCCTGTTCAAAGTGATGGTTAAAAATACACTGGACAGCCCAGGCGAATAAGTTTATTTTTCCTGATCAAGTAAAGTGCCAGGAGTACTTCCAGGCACTCTGTGCACATTATGCTGTTGGTTAGATGTTGGTGAAGATATAGTCTTGATGAACTATGGGGTTCACAGAATAAAATTAGAAAAGAGATAAGATGGTAAAAAACCTATATTTCATTTAAATCTGCTTTGAATTGGTTTGGTAAATGTTTGTACCACTTTTGAATAAGTTATAAATTATTATATCATAAATATCTTAATGCATAATGTATTTTTAGATGTGCTAATATACTCCACAAACACAGCTCCATACAAACACTGTTAGTATCAATCTCTTGCTGATTTAAAGTGAATAACGACATAAGATTGTCCATGTAGCTGTATCATCATTTATTATTTTTATCATTATCATTATAATTATTTTTATTATTATTATTATTATTATTATTATTATTATTATTATTATTATTATTATTATTATTAATATTATTATTATTATTATTATTATTATTATTATTATTATTATTATTATTATTATTATTATTATTATTATTATTATTATTATTATTATTATTATTATTATTATTATTATTATTATTATTATTAATATTATTATTATTATTATTATTATTATTATTATTGTTATTATTATTTTTGCCATCCTTTTTATTATTATTATTATTATTATTATTATTATTATTATTATTATTATTATTATTATTATTATTATTATTATTATTTTTATTATCCATTTTATTAATATTATTATTATTATTATTATTACTATTATTATTATTATTATTATTATTATTATTATTATGTTTTTTTATTATTATTATTATATTTATTAATCTTATTATTTTTCTTATTCTTATTATTATTTTTTTATATTATTATTATTTTAATTATTATTATTATTATTAATATTATCATTATTATTTTTATTAATATTATAATTATTATTTTTATTATTAATATAATTATTAATTTCATTATTTTTATTTTTATTTTTTAGTTATTTATTTTGTTCAACGGACTATCGTCTAAATGAAAAAAAACATGATGAAATCTAACTTAACATAAATTTCTTTGTGTACTTCGTTCCTGTCATCCTAATAATATGTTAGTTTTGAACGCTGCAGTACTAGAGTTATAATATCAGACAAGAAAAAACATGAATGCAAAAAAACTCTTCTTCAATTGTTCTATTTTAAAAGCCATTTTGAACATTTGAGAATTTCAGTCGAGAAACATAAAAAAACGCAACCAAAAAGTTGGATAGAAACTTGAAAGGAGTCATCGTTACATGGAGACGCCCGGTACTTCATCGAGAAGCGGCCACTAGACATTCTCTAGACACGAATAAACGGTTGTTTGAAGAGCATTAAGCATTGAAATGAACATCTTAAAATAGCTCACAATATTATTCACCAGGTTTTTTTTGCAATCGTTAATTCATTTTATGCTATTTTCAACCAGGCTTTTCCCAGCATTCCAATGTATCCTCGTTTCCATTGTGCTTCAAACGAGGCTAAATATGAACGAGAGCTTTGATATGCAGTGGCAGATACCGTACAGCTACCACGTTACAGCATTGTCTAGGTACAAAACCGATTCACCCTTCTTCGTCTGTTGGTTGCGCCTCGGCAAGTCGCTTGGTAGTCGTAATTCCTTTTCCAACGGTGATTTTCAAAGTGCTTGCGCCTTGCCACCGAGTTTCGCGTTCCCGGTAGCGCCCGTCTGTCAAAGCAGGGTGAAAAGAAACACCACAGGCGGGCAAGCAGCATATACATAAAAGCAGCCCGCAGTGGAAATATAATTGAAAAGCTCGACAAACTGTTTGCCTTACACGGAAATGGGGAAGGAAAAGTCACGTCACGTACCGTGAGCCCTGCCGGCAAACTGTCCGGATGGGGCAAACAATGGTTTTGCGCCATAAATGCGGTTACCCACCGGGTTTTTTGACTTAGTGTGTAGGGTTTGATTTAAAAACTGTCTTTCCTTTCGCCTTGCCTGCTGGTTCGGGGCTACGGGGTACGACACGAACCAACCGGTCCTCGGTCCGGTTTCCGGGAATGGTGCGTTTTATTTTAGTTCCGTTCAGCTTGTTCGTTTGTTTTTTTCTTCTTCTTTTTGTTTGAACGAAATGGCGAATGGCAATCAAATCACGTCCAACGGTTGTGTTCGGTTCTTGGAAGCTTGGTGGCTTACGACACAGCACGCCGTAAAACACCGCTTCGACCGTTTAAAGGCACTTTTCGTTCGGTGTAAAGATCTGATCGGAAGGTGAGTAGGCATAAAAAAACCCGTGGCATAGCGCAGGGTGAAATAATGGAACTAGAACGAATTGAAAAATAGAGCCCTGAACACCGAACACAATGCACGGCATCGTGTTCTGCTTTCCCAAAATCGTACCAGAACTGGGGTTTGTGCTGGGTTGTGCAGTTATTCGGCAGCATTTATTCGTTGGTCGATTGTTGTTTGCCACATTCATTTGACCAAATTTTCCTGCCCCCCTTTCGCTGCCGGAATGGTAAAAGCTGCTCTGTTTACTTTTGCACTGCCTCCGAACAGACGAACAGAGCAATACACGGTGCTACAACATGACATTGCCCACTATTGCTACCGACGATGATGGTGATAAAACTTTGTCCTGTGCCCTGCACTGTGACTATGGCTGTGTTGAGCGGAATAGTTCGGTAAAAAACCCCCAATCGTGTGCTGCTCCCAAACCCCACCGACTAGTTTCGTTGCTATTTCCGATTTGCTGCGATCGAACCAACCGGCGGGCGGAAAGCGGCAAATAAGTGAAATGAACAGCTCAGCGCGCGTGGCGGATGGCGAAAGGCGGCGAGTGCGGTTCGAAACTAGCCAGATTAATGAATTGAGGCAAGATGCGACAACCCGTGATACGATGGGAGGGTGTGGTGTGGTTCCGCATCTTCTCAATGGAAAAGTGAAATTCAATTTTGGGACGCGTTGTAAGTTTGGAAATGAAATTAGTTTTTCCAAGCCCTGTGAATGCGCTTACCGAGAAAACATCAACCTCCAACCTCAATGCCGTGTGATTGTAATGGGTTATTTGGGGCGGGCTGTGGCTGGATTATTTCGTCCGGTGTGCTTGTGGGGCTGTGGAACCGAGGGGAAGTGTTTTTGTTTTAATAAGATTCACAAAGTGTGGTTCATTTTGTAGACAGATTTAGCAGACGGTTTGCAGGGGGCTTGCAGGAAATAAAATGAAAACCATCGTATTTTTGTTTGGTGCAAACTTGGTCAAATGGTTTTGCTGGAATGATACAGAAGCTTCGGCCCTTAGCACAACAGTGTGTTTTGTTCGTGGCTATTACACTCATGGGCTTCTAAATATAACCAACCAACCGGGGTCTACCTTTCCAGATGCGACTAACCGATCTTTCCAAACGTACTTTTCGCTCGTATTGTTTTATTTTTGTTGTTTTTACTTTGCTCTCCTCCTTTTCAATTTGCGTTTTGCGCCATATTACACACGAAAGCTTGTCAAAGTTTCATCGGACCATGTGTTTCGTTATTTTATTTTTATTTATTTTTTTCAACGCTACACGTGTGAGCTTAGTAGAGCAACAGTGAGCGGGCAGCGGACAATACAGACAACTTTCCTAAACAACGAACGGGGCTGGGGTGAAGTGGTTGTCTACTGCTGAAGGCTAACCGGTAGGATCGGAACACCATACACACAAATGGCGATGAGACGATGAGACGATAGACGATGGCAGTTATTTGTGGAAGCTTGTGTTGTTACATGCATGTGCTTAGGCATCTCTCTCTCCGGCCGGAGCTGTGTTTATTTTGCTGTTCATATGTTGAATGGTTTATTGTTGGAAAATATTCCATTTGGCGGCGGTGGCGGTGGTGGGTTTGGTAAGCGAATGGGGGCTTTGGTATTTGGATAGTTTAATTAACTTATTGCTTTGCATAGAGTCGTTCATTTGCAGAGCACAATGCAGTGGTGATTCATACAAAACGACTAGACTATTAAAATAAGTTGTTCAAATAATGACTGTAGCTAAACAATGCGGCTAAAAGTAATAAGAAAATATATTCTTATGTATCGTATTTGCGATGGACATTAAATATGTAAGTTAAAAAAATATCTAAATTATAAACTGCGTTTACTTTGTAGCGTGTCATTTTTCCATCATTTGGCATACCGAATTGGTGGGAAATATAAGTGTGATTGCATGTTTCCTTCTAAAGTGTAATTATTTTTTGTACTACACAGTTTATTCTCTTGCTAAGAAGTAAATGCGAGCAAGTAAGTCTTTAAAGAGTAACTAAAATTAGTATAGTTTAAATATTTGAGCAAGGTTCAAGCCTAGAATGGACCATCCCATCGTAGCAAGGATTGACTATCTGGCTGCGTGGTAATAAATTAACTCTCAAAAGCCTGAATAGGCTGGCATGTCCACGTAGGGACGTTACGTCAAATAGAACAAGATGTGAGCAATATGATTGAATGAATATTTATAAAAATGGCAAACTTCTTTTTCTGATTGAATTATTTCTTAAAAGGGTAATTTATGATGTACTTCACAGTAAATGTATTAAAATTGCTTCGAAAATCTATCCAATTTCAAAAATCATATAACTTCAAATCCTCGCCAGCTGAGTGCTGCGCGATTCGAGAAAAGCTCTATTCATATTATTGGGCATTAAGAAGAACATTTTGTGAAAAATTAAAAGGTATTTTAACATTGATTATTTCTTGGAGCCGACGCGTTTACCATCGGCTGATCATCGAACCGCCTTTACCTATTTCAATATTTGACTATATTTGGCCTTCATACTAGTTGAGTGTGTTTAAATTCCTCCTATTCTCACTCGCCTTTTTTCTCGCTCGCTTAGTGTAGGGATTTTTCCTAGTCAATGGAAACTAGCTTGGCTTGTTCCCATTTATAAGAAAGGTGATCGCACACTAGCATCAAACTACAGAGGTATTTCTATTATTTGTGCGTGTTCTAAAATCATCGAGTCAATTGTCCATTTATCTGTAATGCCTTATGTGTCTTGCTATATGCTGATGACGTTAAAAAATGTCTTCCTTTATCTTCTACAGCTGATTGTTTAGTCCTTCAATCCTGGCTCTGTAAATTCTCTACATGGTGTGCTTCTAACGGGTTAGTCCTGTGTCGTGAAAAATGTTCTGTCTTGTCTTTCTTCCGATCCTCTACAAGTATAACTCATGCTTATAGTGTCTGTGATGCCCCTATTCCCCGCGTGTCCTTGCCTAAAGGCCGGGCTACATTGATCGTACTCTCTGGTGTAATTTTGATTTTCACTAGCGTACCTGGCGGCGGCTGACCGAAGCTTTTTTTGGTCATCGAGGGAATGGTCGTGCCGGATCTCAAAATTAAGTTGTTTTTCCATCGTTTTTTGCCATGAAAATGGATGCAATGCGTACAGGACATGTGCATCTACCTTTTACAAAACTTTTCTTGTCCAAATTAGGTTAAAAACATGGAAAAATTACATATTTTTTGAAGCGGCTCCAAATTGTTTGGAAAAATGCTTAGGTCAGCTGCCGCCAGGTGCGCTAGTGAAAATCGAAATTACACTGCGGAGTACGATCAATGTAGCCCGGCCTTAAGGATCTTGGCGTCTTCTTTAACCCGAGTCTCTCTTTCAAAGAGCACACGGACTATGTCATCAACAAGGCCAACAAAAGTCTTGGTTATATTTGTCGCATGTCCACTGAAATTCGCGATCCTTTTTTGTCTTAAGTTCCTTTATTGTTGTTGGGTCCGTTCCGTACTAGAATATGCCTGTATCATCTGGTCTCCTGTCCAAGTATCTCTGCTCCAAAGGATTGAGAGGATCCAGAGACGTTTTACGAGGATCGTATTTTGTAGGTCGCTGGGTCATCACTCTATTCCGCATCCTTCGTATGACGATAGATGCACTCTATTAGGCCTTGCCAAGTTGGAGCACCGCCTCTCGGTCGCTCAGGCTTCTTTCGTTGCTGGCATATTGCTTAATACGATTGATACTCCTTCCCTTCTATCGCGCTTACATTTGTATGCACCTTGTCGTACCTTACGTTATCGTTTTCGTCTCCAGTTACCTATATGTCATACACGTTTTGCTCGCAATGAGCCTTTTGTAAGAGCTATTTCGTCTTTTAATAGTACTTCAGATTTGTTCGATTTCAACGTATACTATCCTGTCTACCGATCCCGTCTTCGCTCCTTTTCCGTACCATAAACTGCTTCCAACTCCTCCTCTTTCGCCCTCTCCTTACTCGCAAATAATTGTACACTATAGTCAGTAAGCACTATTGCTGTAACCCAACGTGGCCGAGCAGTTAATAAAATAAAATAAATAAATAAATAATTAAATTAGGTGAAGTTCCCAGGCTTACGTATTGTGCTTATTTAAACCTAGTGCTTATTTATTGGTAATTTAAGAATGATTTAATGGTAAATATCTTTGATTAGGTTTATAGGTTAGGTAATAGTTTTGATAGATCCTGTTCCTATTATTACATTTTTATTAAAATTATCAAAATTATGTTCAAATTTCCTTCAACTGTGACAAAAAATTCCACAGTTTTACCGACAAAACAGTTTTTGCAAAAACTTGACTGGAACACTCGCTCCATCCAGAAGAGGGGAAATACAATTGGCACTGTTGAACGTTATTTCCCGGCTGAATTTCATTGTACACGCTGTTTAACAACAGCCGACGTCTTAATCAGCTACAGTTTCAAGAACTCATCACAGTGAAAACTGCTGTAATGGATAAGTTAACTGACGCATGTCTGGCTGGGTTGTCTGCACAAACGTAAAATGGCAGTTTTTTTATATTTTATGATAAAAAAATAATGTACAAGAGTATTTGTGTGTACCTTTCAAATGTGTTTTTTTTAGAATTTTAATACTAATGCAACGACCACAAAAATCGTACCATTCGTGTCCTACCATTCGAGCGTCAGTGACCTTCCCTGGTGCTACAAAACACCTTTGTCTGCTGGGTTCGCCTATTAGGCAGATTAATAGCAATATTTTAATAAACGCTGATCACTGATTGTTGGTGCTACCCGCGTCAATGCACGCAAACATGCCATCCCGTGTGAGCCGAATACCCGTCGTCAACTAATTACCGTTCGCGTCAATATTTAATTAGATCAACATTTCACGTTAGCTTCTAACTACCCTCTTCCCACCCTCACAGGATGGCCACCGCTCACGCATGGTTTGTGTGGCCTTGCATGAATAATTCGGTACATAATGCATTGTACAGTACACGGCGCACAGAGGGTAAACATACCAGGACGCCGGTGAAATGGCTGATTGAGTTAAGAATGTGATCCACTTGAAGCATTAATGGCCAGCAACCGGCGAGTGTGTGTGTGTGTGACCCCGTATGATACCGGCAATTGTAGATGCCGGGACGGGACAATCCCTTTGGAGCCCTTTCTCTACCATTCTGTGCGTGGCAGGGTCGAGCCCGGTCGTTGGTAAAATATTTATGAAAATATATAAGCCAAACATTCCCTATCGGCTTTCTCGTCCCCACCTCGGGAAGGGATCAGAACGTAGGAAGAGATGTATGGGAACATGAAAACATGTATGTTTTTTGTCCCATTTTGTTAGGTATGCTCTAGCCCCCCAAGCAAGCATGTGAATCCGGTCCGGTGAGACGGGACGCGCGTCATCAAGGCGCAATAAAGGAGTAAAACGGAGGGTTTGGGGGGCATCTTGCGCCTTCTCCGTTAAGATGTGTGTACATCAAAAATCACCACACACACACACAAACTTCCATCCTTAATGACATGTTGTTCCGACCGGGGCAGAAAGGCACGTACTGTCGCATAAAATATGTCACCTTCAAGACACCGGTGGGCCATTCTTTCGGTCATGTTTTATGTTGTTTGTGCTTGCGGTTGGGTGAATAGCATAGTCACTAGTGCCTGCAGTGTCGAATCTACCGATTGTTGTGCTGCCAGCGGCAAAAGCACGACGTTGGCAGTCAAAATGGGTCGAAACACTCGGACGGTCGTCGGTCTCGGTCGCGAAGGTGGCGCCGCCACCACATTCCGAGCCTAAGCGATTTATGACCAAAGCCACGATCATGCCGCGGTCGTTCGATACCCGTGCGTGGGTGGGCAATTTTTGTGATTTAATGGTCCGCCGGCATGAGATGATCGGGCGGGAAAAAAGGTATACACAAAAGCATACACATTCGGGCGGCAAATTATCGGGCTGGCGGTGGGCCTGGGTGGGCCTGGGTGGGCAACTTGGGCGGCACTTGGAGCAGCTTGAGTGGTTCAACATTTTGATTTGATGTGATTTACCGCTTGTTGCTGCGGACGACGACGATGAGGACGAATGGTAACGATGGGGTGGGTGTTTTATATGGGTGGAGTGGGGCTGGTGGGGAGGGGAAGGAGAGGAGTGTGTCTCGTCGTGGTTTATTGCCCGAAAGCAAACAATTCCCGACTGGGGCAACCATTGTGCAGTTTTGGAGGGTAATGAAATTCAGCTATATGAAGGTCCCCGGTTTAGTTAAAGTAGCGGTGTAAGTGAACGTCAAAGTATGGAGTGACTAATCGGGCCATGGGTATTAATTTATTAATATTTGCTTTTCTTCTTCCACTGCGGCATGTTAAGTGTGACGTGTATTTGACACCGGGTATTATTTATTACAGAAAAAAGGATTAAAATTAATTAAAATAGTCAAATTGCGTAAAGAATTATTATAATCTTAGGCCACCAAGTGCCAAGTAGCTTACTCATACGCCAGTTCAAAACTCATCGAAAAGCTATAAATTAAAATGTGATGTAAATAAATAATTTCCTATTATACAATATCATATAATTCTTGATTTTCTAGACGATGTGTACTTTACATGTTCTTGGCGTACCTTTTATCCAGCGAGCCATGGTGGGAGTAACCGATGCTTTCCTTACGAAACAGGAAGCAGATGCTTGGGTGAAATCACTCTTAACATGGAAAATAGACGCTTGAGGATAGATTCAGCACGAACACTCATTAATCCCTCCTGCTCCGTTATGCCTTCTGTCCCTTCTGTCCCATTCTGCCCAAGGGCTGTGTGTCCCTCCATACTCTAGCTGGGAAAATGTAGAGAAAATTTACAGAATTTACTGCATGCCTGGAACGTGCTGGGAAGAAAGGAATGGAAAGCTTATGAACGGATCCAACACATTAACGCAACGATACAAAGTGCAGCCTGTTCAGTGGCTTGTTCAGAAGAAGCGAAGGATCTGTTGCAGATCGGGTATGCAGACAAGCGGTAGTTCTTGCTCCATCTATTGCACGTGTACGTAGGAGTGTGGTTGGCAACATGGCTTATGGTTCGCAAGCATTGCACTGCTGTAAGCGCCCCATCAAAAGACAATATAATAGCAATGGTTCTGCTCTGACCTCTGCAAATCATTTCGTTGTTCAATTATTACTTCAATAATTCCAGATGGAAGCTGCCTTAGGGCTAAAATACTCAGAACAAAATGTTCCACAGATGCCTTAGATCCTAGAATGACTGGAATTCCTTTCTCAAACGATTAGTGTCTAACATCGGCACTGCAGTATGCCATGACATTGTTGGATCATTTGCTCTCCATCTAATGATCGATGTCCATTTGTCGTACAACTTTTCTCATAAATGTCTAAGCCAATACGTTGATTAACTGTTAAAAAGGCCTAATGTTGGATTATTTTTGTAATCGATCCGTATTTTTAATTCTGATATCGTGATAGTAGTATGAGGTGTGCCTCAGGTGTGCAGACGATGTTAATTCTAGTTCAATTTGCGACCAAATTCCAAAACCAAATTTTAGAGCCAAATTCTTGTTATCTGAACAGAATATGTGAATGTGATTACTCGTTAGTGTGAATGTGATTACTCATTTTTTAAGTGCGTAACTTCAATAATTACTCATTAATATTATCGAATTCAAACAGGACCTTAATTCTACAGCTTGTTCGTTCCTTCGCTCCGTTCGATCGTAACCATACATATATATAACACCTTCGTTTGAATGTAGACAAGTTCTTTGAATTCCATGTACAAGATAATGTTTTTCACCTTTATTTTGCGATCAATCCTCCGATTTAGGTACTAGATATGGAGCATTTTCATAAGAATTAAATTATAGGAGTGCCAATGCTTGTGATATTTTTTCCAGCTGCCCAAATCTTATTTCAAAATTTAGACCAAACGATGAGGAGAAGCCAATCAGAACGTTACCCAACACATTTCCATCATTGCTTTACTGCGCACTGTGTAAAGTAAAAATAGCAATTTGGGGAAAATCGTTCTCATAAAAACGATCAGCTTCGTAAATCGGTTAAACAGTTGTACCTAAGAAATTCGCTAATAATTTCACCATTTATGTTACACAGCAAATCTGCTCAATAAAAACTGCGAACAAACTGAACCACCTCTAATCAATGCTTAGCGGCCACAAACAAGCTGCTGGTTTTATTGGCCCTTTTAGCATAGGACTTAGAGCTCTGCAAGCTGAGCAAAACCTCCAACAAAGCGAAGCTTGTGTAACGAAGCTGCTCCGGTACATCAACCAAATCCGTTACTTAGCTTGATATGAAAAACACAACTTTCTCTCTCTCTCTCTCTCTCTCTCTCTCTCTTTCTCTTGCACACTTAACAAACACTTTGCTCACCGAGCACAATGAATGGTGGGGCAGATTCGTGCTTTGGCGCAGGATTACACCGTTGCCGCGTGTTTTGCTTACTACCGCTCCCATCCCATTTGCAGGTTAAAGGCTTTGCTCCCCCTCCCCTCCCCCCACCAACGAGTGGTGAATTGGTACCGCTTCAGATTTTATGCCCTCATTTTGCAAGCACATCTTCTCGTCTTATCTTGCTAATCAATCGTCGGTGCGAAATGAAACAGACACACCACCGCGTACGGGAAAATGTGGACGGGCGCAACGGTCGGTGGACGTGTGGCCGTTTGAAATGTGGGTCGGGACGGGCCCGTCCGCTGCGATGCGACGTGGTGTCATAAAACCCACAAAAGAAGGAAAACATAAACTTTTACCGTGCAAGGAAGGAGGACGCCGGTAGATCGACGGGTGTGTGTGTCGACCTGTTTTATACGGTCGCATTTCTTCGCAAGTTCGCCAGGATGCCACTGCCGATGATGGTGGGGTTTGCTGGTTGGTGGTGGGGCAAATTTGCCGCGGGGAGCCATGGTGCTTTAGGGGAGATTATTTTTCCCAACCGCAAAAACCACGTAACCCCCCCCCCCCCACACCAAAACCCTGGTGCGTTACCGGTAATAAAACTCCGGAAGGAGTTAACAGAGCACCAAAGAAAAAAGCTCATCAAGCTCGAGAATGTGAGTGGATTGGATGCATTCTTTGGAAGGATGGGTTTACACAAACTTGCTGCTCGTGTTTTCTTCTCTTTTTTTTTCTTCCCTACCGAAGGTTGTCGTGAAAAACGTCACGTTGAACGGGAGAACTTTATTGCCCTACAAAGTATGCGTTTTTTTACAAATTAGAGCTGTTTTTTGTGTGTAATACTTTTTGGCAACAAATAAACATCCTCACAAGGACACTTTCCATTTCGGACACTGACCGGCCGAGGACCGCTTGCTTTATGTTATTGATTATGCGATTAATCATGCTTGCATTTTTTGTTTGTACCCAAACACCGGGTCGGACGGAGAAATATGGAGCAAATTAAACCGCCCAAAAACCTTCCCACGAAGTGAACCGGTGAGTTGTGTGACTCTAGGGCCAGTTTACCTGCTGCACATCGTTTGGCCATAAACCTCTCTGACCCATAGCCGTACGGGGGGCTGACTTTGCGCAAAACTTCCCCCTCCCTATATACTTGGCATTGGCAGCCCATCCCAAGCTCTGGCCTTCGCGAAGGGTGACCGGGCATCGTATGAAAAATTAACGAGATTTTAATAGCATTTTATGGTGGTGCTTTTCTTCCGTTGCTGCTGCTGCTGCTGCTACTGCCTGGTGGAATTTCATAAAGTTTTCTCCCACCTTACCCGGGGCTTTTCTTGTCCAGTTTTGCACACGCACCCCAGCCCGGGTTCGTTCCGGTCGCTGGTTTCGGGGATCTCTCGGGGTCCGGTTTTTTTTTTGCTTTCTTTCTTGACATTTCGACGTGCGTGAACCATGGGGTATTCTTGTTGATTGGGTAAACTTTCTTCTCAAATTTCATTACGCCAAATTCCAGACGAGTTTACTTTCCGGTACTGTCTGACGGCGCTGTGTGTGCTTTTCCGTTTGCTCTTTCTCTTTCTGACCATTCTGACTTTGCTGCGCGTTCGGTACACTCACGTTTTGGCAAACCCCGGGCGAAGCCCAGGCAGCCAATTACATTTGACGAAGCAGCCCGAACCGCTTCCTGAGTGTTGACGGAGCTATGGTGGACCACGGCACGGTGAGGTGAAACAAACAGCAAAAAAAACATAGAAAGGGTGCGCAGCAAGCGATACGGCAGCAACCGAATGATTAGCAGATTAGCGGTGCCCTTTTTGTGTGCGTGCTTGGTGAGAAAGTGTTTCCTGGAACAGCAGCAGCAGCAGCAAAGGAACAGTGTCTTGCGCCGGGAGAGCAAAAACAAACGGAGCAGAAGGAGGGCAAAAACAGTCCCGAAAATGAAGTTAAATTCGACTGGTGCAAAAAGCACTCCAAAGTTTTAATGGATCGCTAAACTACAATGAGCTGGTGGACCGGAAAGCGGGGTGGCAGTAAAAAAATATATGTACGGGTGGCACGGTAGAACGATAATCTTTAACGCTACAATGTTGTAAATCATCCACCATTCAAGGCGATTTTTTGGGCGAGTGTTTGGTATTTTGTTGGGTTGGATTAGGTGCGATCAATGTTGATGCTTTTTAATTGCAAATATTTTAATCGTCCACTGTATTCGATACGGTTCGATTAGTTTAAATTGCTTTATTGACTTTTATTTGTGTACAAGTAGATTAACATTGGGTTTGCTTGTAATTAAAAAGTAATTAAGAACGAGTTGAAGCTGTTTTTTGTGCCATAAATACTAAGTTGTTGTTGAATTATAGCAAAAACATCAAATTGTATACTTTCAGGCGCATGACAAGCTCGAGGGATGAGGTGATTTGCTAAGGTAAGCCATAATGCTTTGCCAGCCATATTAAAAACAAAGCTTAAATAACTCTTAGGCAGAGCTCTGGCACCAATAGAACAATACAAACAAATACGACTTTGTTCGAAAGGCGCTCTGTCACCTGTTCGATGTCTTATGCACCTGTCATAATGCACTGCAATACGCCTATTATTGAAAATGAAGCATTTTCATAGCT
The DNA here is from genome assembly GCF_943734685.1 of Anopheles coluzzii. NCBI lineage: Eukaryota > Metazoa > Arthropoda > Insecta > Diptera > Culicidae > Anopheles > Anopheles coluzzii. The sequence goes on along the minus strand of NC_064671.1, from coordinate 16,155,041 downwards.
TAAATTAATAATCATCTACAGAGGGAAGATTCAACAAACAATTTACTAGCAATCCACATCAGTAATAATATAAAATCATTCAAATTTAATATTGAAAAATGTAAACAAACGTCCATGCCAAAACACATACAGTGCAGTGCACATACGTAATAGTTTTTTTTACGTTTCAAACGTGTATATTGGATGTTATAATTGATTGTGAAGCATTACAACCATTATTAATAACTATTTTAAATGTTTTGCACGAAATTTTATGAAGAAAAAGAGACAAACTTGAAAATGTCCCCAATTGAGTTTCATCTACTGTAGCGTTGAAGCGTTTGACAGTCAAGGTACTCACAGCACAGGTGGATATCGAACATAATCGAAAATTTGCAATTTTAGCGTTACGTAATTGATGGATGATACCTTAATATACAGGCGTATTTTATTACGAGCTCGATTCGATTCGTGTTGAGAAAATGAACTCCAAAGTGAACTTTTCCATACAAATGAACACACAAAATTCATCAACTCGACGTCGAGACGACTCGAGTATAAAAATAGACTACGCCTGATAATTTCCATTTTGACACTGCATAATGGATTCAACCCGTACTCAAAACACTTCCTCTTAGTACATTGCCACCTACATTCGATTGAGCGTTATAAGTCAGTGTTAGCAAGACCAGGGATTAGCTAAAAAGTAGAATGAAAACACGAAATGAATTTTTCAGTGTGCATCCCACCACGTTATTCAATCAGGCCCTGGAGGGCAATAGTGCTGCCATATTTCCATTTTAAATATTCCAACTCTAACACCCAATGCGCTTAGTCGATTGCCCGTAGAATTAAAAGCAAACATCAATTCCCTTCATTGTTTCCGTTTTATTGAAGTGTTGGTTATAGGTATTAGAAGGGCATTTCTGTGTGATTTGTAAAACAAAGAAAGGAACAAAACGAACACACACTATCAAGCACTCTATCCTAGGCCATTGTGAAAAGGGCTGCTTGTTGGATAAAAGTATTTGCGTGAAAGATTTTTTTTTATTCCCACCAAAACATTCGCTCCTTCGCTTCTGCTTATCACCATCGTCATCATCATCATCAGCGGTATGATCAACGGTCATGCCCCTCGAACAGAGCGCTGAAACTTTCCCTAACCGATCAACCAGTGCGGCACACCAGCGCCAACCATGTGTCAGGTTCTACAACGAGCAAGCAAGCCAAAAAAAAGAATGGGGATACAAAAACTCCTCCCTAAACCATCGCGCAAAATTCGTCTTCCTGCTGCGCCAGCAGCAATGCAAATCAAAATTTGAATTCCAAATGGAACACTAAGTGAATAAATAAAATCAAATGGAAATTAAATAAAGCGCGCGGCGACTCTCGCCTGCTCGCTCGCGCGTTGCTCTAACACCGCGGATTGACGAGGGCTCTGGGCTGCGTGGTTTAGCGCGAGATCGGTAGATTTATGGGTCAGGGAAGGTCACAGCATGCTGGAATGCATGGGAAAATGTGCAACCAAAGTGCAACCCGCGGCGGGAGGGAGGGGACCGAGGATGCTTCCCAATGAAAACCCAATAAAGCCTCGTTCGCTCTTTCCGTTCGGCTGGCTTTGGCTGGTTTTGTTCGAAAGGCAGATGAGCTGCTGTACGGATGTGGATGTGTGCCTGTACGGATGAGTGTTTCAGTGTGTGAGCGTGTTGCATGCAGTGACAGGTACCGGGATAACCACGTGCAACTGCAACAGACGTAATGCACATGGCCGCCCACACACACACACACACACACACACCTGGCTTTGCAGCGGAATTTTGTAACCGAGCTCGGATCATGTTGCGACATTTTTGACTGCACATCGAAACCGAAGCGGTGTACGAATTGGCATTTGCATTTTGTGACTTTTATCATATTTTATTGTTTCAATGTGATTTGACTTTTTTTTCTTCTAACTTTTCTATATCCTTATTTGTCATGCAGCCAATAGTGTGCAAATTTTTGTTCGTTAAGTTTACGTTTTAGTTATGTTTGATTTGAGTCGCTCTTTTTTGTTATTTGTATTAAATATTCTTTCTTATATTTTAGATTTATCTTAATTTTTTAAAATTTATTATGATATTTCTTTTTATATATAACTATAAGTGAGCGTTTCGTTTTTTTATTTCAAAAACAATACTTAGAAACTCTCTTATCCATTTCTGATTATATCTTTTCTATTTGTTTTTGTTTTCTATAAACTTAACTATCCTCCTTTTTTTGTATTTTTTTTTCAGTATTTTTTCAACTATTCAACTATTTTAACACTGGAAATAACCGTTCCTAGTTCCTCATCATACATACATAATTTATCAAATATTAAATCCATGCCTCTATCATACAAATATTTTTCAATATTTTATAAAATACATTTTTTCTAGTACGTACTATCACTTGTTTACTTGTGACACTCAAGACACATAGAAATGTTCATTATTAAAAAAAAGGTAAAATACCTAACGTCATGCAGGGCTAAACGTGTCAATATCACACACTAAGGCTTTCCGAGAAGTTCCCCGCTGGGAATATTCTTCCAGTTTACTGCTCGTCTGCTAAAGTCTCGTTAAGTGACGATCATCACACTTTTCGTTCACGCCTGCATGTTTTTCCTTGCCATTATTTTATTCACCTGCCACTTTTCATAAAGCCTGCAGGCAGCCCACATACCGCGGCTCGTTCACTCATGGTTGTTTATTATTGTTCCTTCTCCGTCGATTATGTATGGATAGAGGAAAAAAAACAAAATGGAGCATTTCACCCCTTCTGCTTGTGTGTTGTATTATTTTTCATATGTTTTCCCGCTTGTGTTTTTTTTTTGAGATGTCAGTACAAAAATTTTGTCCAAGCCAGCCCCACTTTCGGTGTGCAGTGCGGCAATGGCCAGCGCAGCAACGAGCCGAAACGAACCGACTCCCCTTTGTGCAGTTGCACCGATGCACAAGCCCGATACGGCACGGCCTTGTCTCGGCGGCGACGATCAGAGCCCGCTGCAAGTGGGTAAGCAGAGAGCATAAAACAGAATTATGCTAATGGCTTATGCAACGCCGAACGCCGTCCCAATGTGCCATGAGCACGCAGCAGCCCTCTCACCCCTAGATCGGATGCACTCAGAAGGTGACAGCAACGTCAAACACACGGCCCGACGGTCACGACACGACACGGGGCTCGGGTGCAGCATTATCGTTCGCCGGCCGCCACCGGCAGCAGCAGCAGCAGCAGCAATTGAATTGAAATTTGCCACCGCCCCCACGGTCGTCCTACATTCAATTTAGCATTCTTATCCGTAAAATTATCTACCGCGCATCGGGCGACAATGAGTGCAATAATTAAAAGTACACTTGCACATAATATAATATAATGCGGATGGGAGCAGTCGTGTTTGATACGTGCAAAGAAGCGTGCCCGGCGTGTGCTTCATAAAAGCCGGTTTAAATACAGCACGCCATCGCACGCCAAAGGAGTGCTGTGCTGTGCCGAGGAGCGGAATTCGCGGGCTTAGCGGGCGGATGCTTGTTCTTGAATCTCCGTTCAAAATGCTACTATTGTACTTGGGTGGCACTGCACAATCCAGCGTGAATGGTACTCAAATGAGCGCTTGTGTAATTCGCCCTCTTCGTGTGCGACGGATCGAGGAAGCTGCAAACCGATAAGAACCCGTTCCAAGCCGGATGAAGCTATTTCGCCGTAGGAAGGGCGAGCGTGTGCGCTGTGCAACTCGGCGAAACAAAACGAGGCACAAACAACGCTTCATTAGGTCGCCGGTAGTGTGGGATTGGGGTTTCTTGCTCGCTCGCTTTCCTAACGCTGCAATCAATTTGTAAACGTGCTCTCACGGTTGTTACATGATGGTTGGTGTGAGCATGGTGTTCGGCATCCGCTTACGATAAGACGACTGGTTGGCAAGTCAGTCCCATTTCGGACGTGGAGAGAGCCACTCATAAACAATGTACAGAGATCATTGGGAGAACACCGGCAGCATCGATTGTTCCAGTACGGTGAACGAAAATCGATCCGAGCTTGATTGATCGGAATGTGAACGGGATTGAAACAATTTCACTCGTTTGTGCAATGAATGTTGAAGCGTTCATACTTGAAGACATTTACTTCATTTAGTCAAAACGTACGCAATTGGATCGTGTATCGTACCTACACCGTACCTAATTGGCTATTACTGACTCTTAAACTAAGTGTTTAAGCTATTCTATCCACTGCTCATTCTTAGCTTGCTTTATTGCTCTGTATTCAGCAGAGATCTTCCTCAAATAGCAACGAGTGAAGGCGGACACGGTGGAGACGCACTGGTGGCTGACTAATTGTAGCTCTTTTTTAACAAATGATGCACCCATCCTTCGTACCTTAACTAAGGTACATCAACCTATGGGCCAGACAGCTATAATTATAGTGTACGTCGTGCTATTTTTTCATTTGGTACACGTTGTATTCACATTTCATCTTGTGCACAGTGTCATTTGTTTGGAAATTGCTGACGTAGGTCTTCATGATTGTAAGAATATGGCTCAAACGTTCCAATAGAAATAAGGTCGCATGTTGCGCAGAAGTACTTTATGTACTTGAAATGTATAAAGTAAAAGAATTCAAGCACGAACAATGTGTATTGCATCATTATTTCATTTGCAGGGTTTTTCAGAATATATCACAAGAGGCACATGGTCATCTTGCACAATGGATGCAAATCATTGGTAAATAACAACATCAGTACACATAATGTATGATATAGGCAATGTAGAACAATTCATCACTAAATTAAATTATAATTTCTCTCTTAGTTTCTCTCTTCGCAACAATCAGTCGAGCTATCCCGAACATTAAAGTGAATCATTGAAACATTGCAAAACAAACAAACAAGTCTAATTAATGAGGAATAATCTGTGAAATAAGTGGAAATAAGGGCTTTCAGTGACTTATTGATTATCCTTAGCAGGATAATCAGTCCTACGTATTGGGGGATGGGTCCAGTCGGGGCTTAAACCCATGACGGGCATCTGGTTAAGTTGTGCGAGTTAACGACTGCCCAACTTGTACTACTACTACTACTACAATGTACTAGCCTTAAATTAAAGGGCCGTATCGGAGAACTCGTTCGTCGAAGAACGTTCGTCGCTCATGTGTGAACAGGGTTGTACTACTAGATTTTGCAGAACAAAACCTAATTTTTGATCATAGAGGACTATGAAATGAGTTAAAATGAGCGTCGCGGCGAACGTTCCCGGGAACGAACGAGTTCCCCGAAACGGCTTGTTACTTTAAGGATCATTCAAAAAAAAAAAAAATTAAATTCAAATTTTCATTATATTCTAACAAAAAGTGTCTGCATTCGTGCGTCTTTCTCCAAATGGTTGTAGTGTTCTGTTTTACATATACTACGGTATAAACGAAACACTGAAGAATATATTAAGAGAATACTTCGAACGAACCGTGCTCATCAAAATAGAACTACTGTACATTTGTGCATTTGTGCAGTTTATCTCATGCACCGCAACGTACCCTTTTCCTAGCAAACAACCAGGAAATTAACCCTGATGTGGTTGGGTTGGAGATGTGATGGAAGTGTTTTAAAGTTATATCCTCTTACACGTCCAATTTTGTACAAAACAATGGACGGTCCCATCGTACTCACAGCGTTCAGTTGAGCGCAGTAAAACCTAAAAACCTCAAATTAAATTTGTAAAACGTTTGCTTTTATCATGCATTCCTGTGAATGGTCCTTGGAAAGATAACAGAAATAAGGTTTATTGGGGTTTTCCCGAGAATTGGTCGATGTGCAAATTCAAGTTCAAACTCAACCTCCTTAACGCAACATTATGAATTCCCAAAAAAACGCCGTCAAGTCAAACAGGCGCTGAGAAAATCATAATTCGATCGAATCGTTTGCGAACAATTCAAACCATCCACCGGTTGATTGATAGGAAGATTATCTTCGCTTTAAATATGTTCAAGGAATTGATGTTACTTGAGCTTGAGCGTATAATAACGTTGGTATATTGTGCTTTACTTTCATGAAGAATCATCGTTGTCACGATTCATTTAATTTCTGGCATATTAGAAGTTAGTTTGTGCTACAGGAAATTTCAACATTGTTAACAACATTGTTAGCTTCTTTTGTTCGATTTTTAACTTTATTATATTAGTTTCAATTTCACCTATCTTTTTGTCATAAAAAAGCTAAAACAACCCACTTGAACCTAGGCACACAATACGAAGTCATTCATATTTCATTCACTTTTGGGCTTCAGCACATCATAACGCTGCAAAAAGCGACCCTCAAAACTAGCTCCTGCTTTTGACTTTGCAACGATAAAAGCTTCTAATCCCGCCGGCCAACCTCGCTTCGGCACCTGCCTCTATCCCGAAAGCAAACCATAACTGATTATTACCGTTCACGTGAAATATGCCTGTGCACACCAATATCGCATTGCTGCGGCACTACCTGCGGCATCAATTTCTCCACACTGCAGGTGTCGCTTTCGGATCAGCAAATTTCGGTACCTCAAGCCACCTTTGAAGCAGGGCGAAGCAAGCGAAACAGGAGGACGGTGTTTAGCACGGCTCGCCAGTGCCGGCCAGCCCTCTGCGCCTTGCGTGTGTGACGTTCGAGCGAGCATGGCCGGATAGCATGGCTTTCTTTTAATTGCCCCCGGCGGGACGGTCTGCTCGACGAAACGTGACCAATTGCTCTCGTCTGCATTGTGTGCGCCTCTCGTTTCGTCTAATTATGATGGGAGTTTGCTGGCGTCATTTTTTCGCTCTCCTCCACTTGCACACAACCGAACCACTCCTCGGGTCGGTTTGCTTTTCACACTGGGCGACGTTGTCGTTTCACGCAACATGAGAGCGCCTACTTCCTGCCTGGCGTTTATCTGGCGTGTCGCTTAACTGTCGAAACGGGCGGCGCAGCTCATCATCCGTTCACCGACACAGACACCCAAGGTGGGTGATGAAATTGGTGTCCTGGGGGCTAGTGTGTGGGGGACGCTAGATGGCCATTGAATCAAAAGGACGTTGAAAAAGTGTCGGTAATTGGAAAGGCCCCCGGACAACGAGCCCGCCATGCATCCTCGGGGAGTTCTCGGCTACAGCAACAAGGAGGAAACACATTTTGAATTAATCTACCTAAAGCAAAAGCGTAAATGAATTTGCCTCCGGTTGCGACAGAGTTTTGTTGATTACTTTTTTGTCCCCTTTGCTGCCTTGCTGGACGTGTTCTTTTTTTCTCCTGTTGTGAGCTATGGGCTGTTTTTCGGCTTCTTCTGTTCGACCAATTTTTACTCCATATCACGTCAAACGGTAATTAATGCGCTCGTCGTTTTGCTTCTTTAATTTACACAGCTTTTTTCTCTCTCCCTTTCTTTATGTTCGGTGAATATAAGCGGTGAACGGCACAATTTAAAAATTGACAGTTGCCTTTCACGGTACGCTTATTTATGAGTTTCTGAAAACATCCATTTAATTTCGTTGCCAATTAAGCCGCCGGTTCCAAAAAAAAATTAGGCAATAGGCAGCGTTGTCGCTTGTTATTCAACATAATTTCATTTTTATCATCATGGTTTCTAATTTGTGTGTTAACATGAAATTTTCCATTTCTCGGAGCGAAATTATAATCTACTACGGCGCAACTGGTAAACTTATTTCTGACCGGGGGCAAACATAAGCTTTCGCCAAAAATCCCTTACCATCAGTCAGAAACGTTTGCGTATCCATTTCATCATCCCGGCAAAGTTGACCTAACCATACACAACCATCCTTAGTGGAAGCCGTGTGCCTTGGAGGCGAACGCATTTCGCAACTTTTGGCAAATCTTTGCAAAGCCATCACGTACGTACATTATGTGGTGAAAGGCGATGGCGTCGGTTGACACGACCTTGTCGAACCTCCGTGGTGCCCAGCGTAAGTAAGCGAAGGTGGCTCCCGGATGAGTGTGAATATGACGCCTGCTCCTTCTCCTCCGTTGAGTGCCACTCAGCGTGAGAAGTCAACAGGCAAAACGGGGTTGAGGGCAGCTAGTTCCGGGGCCGAAAAGCATATTGCCACCAAAACATGCGGGGAGGGTTTTCCACATTGGGGCCCCTTAGCCTAGCTGCTGGCCGAATGAGATGAGCACGATGAGCTGATGGTCTGATCTTTGGATGGATGAACACGATGCGGCGAAGAGGGTGTGTGAGCAGCATTATGAGGCCAGGAAACAGGAAACATAAAGTTGAGCTGGTGCTGCTGCTTGTTGTTTCGCTCGTTTCTGGCCGGCTGGTAGTGTGGTGCGATGCGAGGTGCGATGGGGACACATAAGCAAATGAGGTCAAAGCGGCCGGGCACCATTGTGTGACGCTTCTGCTTGAAGGCATTTTATTGCCCGGTTAGATGTTTGAGTGCTTACGCTTTTTGTGTGGTCGTCGTTTGTAGCTGCAAAGGATCCAGCGCATTAGTGTAGGGTGGTGGTGAGATGGGCGTTATAATGTGACGGAAAAATGTCATAAATAATAGCAAATAATGTTAGGTGGTGGTGGTGGTGTGATTTGCTGCACGGGATGAATATGTGTGTGGCGTATATGCGTAGGAATAAATCATATTTGTAAGCGTACATCATACTTGAAAAGGATGGAGTAACAAGCGTGTAAGCACTGATTAACAAGTAGTATAATTGCGAATATGCCGAAAGCCCGCAAACACAAGTGTAGCTTATAAAGTTAAAGTAACATCGTAGTAACAGTAACATATTTCTTGATAACTTGTAAATACACGATTAAACTCAAATATATTGGAATATTTAGGCATAAACAACAAACAAACAGATGTAAAATATGCGTCCAAGCAAAGAATAACGTCAGAAAATCATTAGAAACGGCATAATAATAATAATAATAATAATAATAATAATAACAATAATAATAATAATAATAATAATAATAATAATAATAATAATAATAATAATAATAATAATAATAATAATAATAATAATAATAATAATAATAATAATAATAATAATAATAATAATAATAATAGTAACAATAATAATAATAATAATAATAATAATAATAATAATAATAATAATAATAATAATAATTATAATAATAAAAATAATAATAATAATAATAATAATAATAATAATAATAATAATAATAAAAGTAATAGTAACAATAATAATAATAATAATAATAATAATAATAATAATAATAATAATAATAATAATAATAATAAAAATAATAATAATAATAATAATAATAATAATAATAATAATAATAATAATAATAATAATAATAATATTAATAATAATAATAATAATAATAATAATAATAATAATAATAATAATAATAATAACAACAATAATAACAATAATAATCTTCTTCTTTGGCTCTACAACCGTTGTTGGTCAAGGCCTGCCTGTACCCACTTGTGGGCTTGGCCTTCAGTGACTAATTGGTTCCCCCCCATAGCAGGATAGTCAGTCCTACGTAGGGCGGCAAGGTCTATTTGGGGATTGAAGCCATGACGGGCATGTTGTTAAGTCGTACGAGTTGACGTTTGTACTATATAGACCGGCTTAAATAATAATAATAATAATAATAATAATAATAATAATAATAATAATAATAATAATAATAATAACAAAAATAGTAATAATAATAATAACAATCATAATAATAGTAATATTTCGCTGCGCCTAAGAAGAATGGCAGTAACTGAACTTTCAAAGTGCACAGTTATCATAAAACAATTTTTCAACTTAAAACCATACAAGGATGGTCATTATTGATGTTAATAAATAAAAGATTATATATTATACGTATCAATGTATACTCAAACAAATAACAAATGAAATAAAAGGAAAGTGAAGGTAGCTGGTATTGAGATAACAACATACAAAATATTCAGATGTGCCTTTTAAAACCCTTTACACAATTTACAAGCACGAGTTCAACTTAAGCACTTCCGAGTACTTTGATTTTATTTTATTCCAGATTCATTATTTTATGCAGCAATTATAACTGTCAAGACTGAACACCCTGGGGTCAAATGGTTAAGTCTTATGTCAGCTTCATTCCCGGAAATAAGAAAAACATCCCCAGGAAAAAACCATTAAAAACATGAATCATGAATCATCAAACCCCGGGTCGGCGGATGAAGGGGAGGGAAAAAACTTTCTTCATTGCAAATTTTATGGTTCATCGGCTTACGGCTCCATCGGCTTCAGCCTTAAACATTTGAGCCCAAGAACTAATAAAGTGAAACTTTTTTGATCACTCCAATGAAAACGAATGGTTTTCCGGGATGTCCTCCGGGAGCTTATTCCTTTCAGTGTATTGATGGAGAAGGGAGCGGTTGCTGCTGCTGCTGCTGTATCGATAGCAGAAGAAATTGTTGCCATCGGGCAATTTGCATAACACATCGACGATACGAGGTGAGAAACGGTTTGCTCCACGAGCTACCAGAAACGGTCGGGGTTTGTCGGGGTGAGAGTGGTTGAACGGTACAAAATGTGTCGTACGTGCTAGGGCGCCTAGGATAGGTGCTTACAAGAAGGGATTGAAATTGCTTTCGCTTTGTGTAGAAGTTTTGAGTGAAGAATTGCATCGTAAACTGCTTCGTGTTTCATTTTTTCACTACATAATACGCTACAAACAGGAAGGAAAACATCACACCACCGGAGGCAGAAACACATACACTGCCATTGAAGGGAAGGAATAAAGAAATGTGTGTGTACTGCAAAGCCGAGTGTGATGTGTGGCTGTACATTGAACTGCAGCTCACGAGCATGCTTCCTTTGCTACAGTGTTGCGGTTTTATCCATTTGAAAAAAAAATGGTTCTTTTTGCACCTCAGAGAGTGTGGGAAATCATCGATTGTTCGATTATATTTAGATCCTGACCGAAGCAAAACGATGTGACAATTCGCTTACATAGCACGCGGCGTGTACATGATGAGACAGAAATTAATGAAACCATACTGCGCGGTGCACTTTTAATTAATAGTAATTGTATTCCAACTCCATCCTGCAGTACTGGTGGTGGTGGTGGGCTGAGGGAAATAATTAAAGTGAGCAATTTACCGCATTGCCCCATAGCATCCGTTTGGTTGGTTGGTGCAGCATTTTGTTTTTTTTCCGTTTCCCAGCACTAACCGGGATAGGATTAAATAATGTATGCCAGTGGGGTCTCTTTTTTCGATGTGTGTATTTTCGTTGTGCAATTTGCCACGTTGATGAGTAATTTTACAGAATGCAAAAAAGCGAGTGCGACCCGCTGGAATCATTCATCCACAAAGCGATTAATTATTGGTCACATTCGTACGCACGGTGAGGGTTGTTGCGAGTTGATCCACACAGGCTTGATGAGGGTAGGATATTGAATTTATTTGCCGTATGATTTTATCCATCATTTAATTTTGCACATGTGTGTGTGTGTAATTGTGGGCCATTTTTTTTTTTGCTTTGAATACCATTTGCATTCCATGCGACTCTCCGGGCAACGACCAATTAATGCACACTACTCTACCTGCAGCGTGGTTGAAGGTCGATTGATTATTGACAGCAATGACGTTTGCGGTGTGGTTTAGTAATTGGCTTTTAAGCTTTGCTAAGCTCTACCCACCAAAACACCAAGGTATGGGGTGGGAGAGTGGAGGTGAAGGAGCGAGTGGTTTTGCTAATACGAATTAATTTAGAGCATGGGTGCGTTTTAATGCGGTTTCACGAAAGTTGAGTATTTAATTGTGGTCTGAAATGTGGTGACGCATGGTGAGAGTAATTGGAATTTTCTAAACATTGTGGGTAGATTTAGAACAAAAAGAAACCTTCTTTGATTCATGTTGTTGCTGAGTAGTTTTTCGCGAGTAAATAAATATGCTCACCATTTTGTTTTATTTTATTTTAACTTACAGCATACAACAAATAGGAAGCACCGACTGGGTAGAGCATGATTGTGGACAGGCAGCTGAAGCTTTTATAAGGTTTGTAGATTATATATCTTGTTGAAGTGCTTATTTATTTGTCAGAAACAACTTCAATGATTTCAGCACCTACAATTCGCGTTGAAATAAAAATAACTGATGTAGGACCCCTTTTCGTTTTTAGATCGTAGGCTGAAATTTAAGCCTATCAGCTGTTTGCATTGTATAGCAGTTTTCGAGCTGCTATCAAAGTCTAGGTCTAGTATACAGATGAGCTTATCCCAAGATGTATGCATTTAGAAGGCTGATTTTTATCGTTTCTGTTTCTAAATGAAGATTTTAAGAGTGTTTTGTGTATTCATCAAGCAACCAGGTAGCTTGTTTGAGCAATAGTTTACACCCATCCTGTCTAAAATTGACGTTCAAATTTCGTTATAAAAAACATGCTATGAGACCACCTGATCTACATACACTTTGATTCTAGATTCCACCACCTGATCTCTTCAAGGCACCTTGGGATAAATGAAAACACGACCTTGTTTTGACATGTTTTCGAGCAGGTACTCGAGTCTAATTCTAGCATTGAGGTCTATAATCTAGGCTGAAAATTGCAGGCTAGTTTTATGTTTGGTTTTGTATGGAATGTTTACATGATTTCAACCTCCAACTGTCAAACTCCATATAAAAAATCTAACAAGAATCGTAAAGGGCCCTATAATAGGATTTACTTGCCATACTATACAGAGCGACACTTTGCATACCTTTAGGCGTATAGTTAGAGTATAATACGTAGATTATATTTAAAAAATACTAATAACATTTCACAGTTTGTTAGTAAGTTGTACAAAATAATGTTTCTTCCATATTAATTAGCGCGCGACATACGGTGTTTCTTGCTTTTCTCGCTTTTTCTCACATCTATCCCGCCATAAAGCGCGACCTGCTTTGAAAAGGGGAGTGCAAAACATCAAAGTTCCCACCCTTGCGGGGCAAGTTAGTTTGGTTGCTGGCTGCTGACTGCTAATGAAGCAATAAAACTGAAGCAAGCAAAACAAAATCTACCACCACCATAGAACAAAATACCCACCACTGTACCCAAAAAAAAAAAGGAATAATGCGCACATGTACATGCTGCCAGGCTCGTGGAACCGTTATGTCAATAAAATTCGCCACATCCAGTCCAGGCAGTGGTTGACAGGGAGGGTCCCTCCAGCGGCAATTGCCTGCCACCGGGCAGCTGTGAATATGCTTTTATTTTTCGGCTTGACCGGTCGGTCGGTCGGTCCGTTGGTTTCCGGTGCTTCAAGCGGGCACTGGAAGGCTGAAGAAATTATGAGCCCTCGATTGAGCGCTCAATCGAACGTGCGAACGTGTACATGGCATGGGTCATGTCACTCCCCGTTTCGGGCTGCCCTTTTTATCACCAAAGTCTCCTGCACCGCTATCGGAAGCACCGTTCAGGCATGATTGCGAGGGAAGGAGGAGCTAACTGCGAGAAGACCTTGCGATATGCGGCTCATAAAATGGCCGTGCGTGTGCCCTTTCGGGCGTGAATGCGTTAGCCTGAAGGGGTCCAGATAAAAAAAACCCCGGTGAAGGTAATTTTGCCCGAAGCAAAAGCATAAATCATACATTAGTTGCGAGGGAACGGAAATTAATTTTATATTTGTCAATATTGAGCGATTGCACGGGTTGCTGGGGTCGATTGGATGGTGAGTTCATACACGCTCGTGGATTGCTTTTTTCTTCTTCTGACGAGTACTGGTAAATGTTATGCGTGTGTTTGTGAACCCGTTTCACAGGGCAACAGATTTCAGCTAAACACAGGATCACCAGTTTTTGCTTTCACCACTCAGCGCAACGGTGACAAAATTTGTATTTTATTGATGCGTGCGTTGATCGTGGGGCTAAAAACAGTATCGTAAAAAATGATACAAAAGCATTGAACAAACAGGAAAAGTGTGCACACGTTGATCACACAATTCTCGCGCCCTATCAATCGGTAAGAGCGTTGATTGAAGGTTTTTGCACGTTCAGCAATTCGCAATTTTAGTTTTGTTTTCGTTTTTCAAATCACATGATTGCACCGTATAAGGGAACAAATGGTAATGAACAAGTATGCAGCAGTGCTCGAATTGGACAGAAATGGTGAACTGGCACTGTCACGCAGAAAAGCTAAATTATTCAAAGATGAATGATGGTAATAATAGGGGGAAAATACGAAAATTTGGGGACATTTCAGCTGTAGCATAAATATGAGCTGATTTTTGTTAGTATTTGTTTTTATCATAGCGTGTGGTACATTTAATCATTTGTTTGATAAATTGAAGTGAAAAAGCACTAAGAAAATAGCATAATAATATGTGGCGCAGCAATTTCAACACAATTAAAAATAAAATCTATGCAAGTGCTACGTATTGACAGACGATTAACAATTTTTCATACACAATTTTTTTAACATTTTTTTCTTTTTTCATAAAATAAACATTCCAATCGTTTATCGTCGCATTTTTTTTATTTTATTGTAGAAAAAAAAACCAAAATAGTCACCAACTACTAGGCGCCTCCATCAAGTACGAAAAGCTTAACACTAAAGGTTGCTTTAAACCTTGCGTGGAAGTGAACTTGAAATTTTGTTTTTTGTTGCAATATTTCATTAAATATTTATCTGAATATTTCTTATGGTACATCAAAAGAAAGGATATCTTTTATATAAGGATATTGAATTTCCTTTCATTTGGTGTACGAAAGCCAAATTCTGATAAAAAAAATATTTAATTATAGCAGAAAAACCCAAAATTTCACATTCAATTTCACTGGGGCTCTAATGCGAGCTTAATTTTTTTAATTATTACTTGTAGAAAATGGAATTATTCCTCTTATTAACAAAACATTTGATGAATAACTCTGTGCATAATGCAAGTTTTTAATGGATTTATTTGAAATGTATTTTCCCATTATTGGCGATTGCTAAAGTTCATAATAATAAGTTAGCCGAAGATAATACAGTATTTATCACAGATTATTTAAATAAAAGTTTAAGTAAACACATTACTAAATTCTCTGGTTCAGTCTATTAAAAAAATCACATTTATAGCTCAACGCTCTCCATTCACAGTATTGAAAACTAATTTATGCAAGATATGCTTTCCCTCAAAGATGGGAAAACAATCACAGGAATGTGGCCATTGATGTCCTCCAAAATTTTAACGAGCTCGCCTACCTTTTTTCTCTTTTTGTTCGCCCACCATAGCAACGGAAACAAACAATCGAATAATTTCATAAGTGAACAATCATTGCTGTCGCAAAAGTGGCACCCTCAAATCGAAACATTCCGCTCTGCCCAACAGCTGCTGCTGTGTACCTTTCGATTCGTCAAGCACCGGCCAAACAGTGCCGGCCAGGGCAGAAGAAAGTCGAAACTTGCTATGTCACAATTTGCCGTTCCAATCGGATCCCACATTGTTTACTTTTCCGGGGAAAGCCATCCGGCGGCGTGAAGTTTGTGTTCACTAGCCGCCCTGTGCGCTTTCCTGTGGAAAGTTTTCAGCAAACGCAACAACAAATGGTGAGATGAGCGCGAGGGAACGAATGGGATGCGCGGACAGTAGTGGCATGAGGTAGGCGACAGGAAAAAGGAACTTGCGGAAAAATAAATTTCCAAAAGGCCTCGTTATCCCGTAGCACTCGGTCCGTAACGTCTCTATATCCGGGGCAACAATCGAACGAACGAATTCGCAAAAAGGCAAGCACACACACACACACACGCTCCGACTCACTATATTGCTTTGGCCATCGATTCGAAGGTTCGAATCGGGCGTGCACAAGGACCGACACAAGGATCCCCAAAAAAAAACGCATGCCAATGAAGCACGGGATGCTAGCCTAGCTAGATCCGACCCAAACCCCCAGCGCCCCGCTGGCCATATGGAAGCGGGCAAAACTTTGCGCCATTTGTCAGTGCCGCAACCGAACGGAGGGGTTTTAAATAGTTTGATTTGGGTGAAGTTCCCAGAAACCCGAAGGAGGGAAAGTGGGAGGGAAAAACTCCCCACAAAAGGACGCCTGGAAATTCGCAAGCTTTTGGCGAGCTTTGGTGCGGTAGTACAGCTGCCGGAACTGCTTGCCTCCAGCACTGCCGAGATGATGATGCCCGGGATGATTCGTATCGTTCGGTAGATGGTTGATAAATTTTCTGTCATTTCACAAACCATTCGTTCCATACTAGTTCCGAGAAGGCAAAAGTGCGCAGTGCCGGCTACCCCGTTGCAATTAGGGGCGAAATCAATCCATCACAATTTAAGTGCTTCGATCCAGCGATGCCAGCTGGTGTGTGCGGCAGAAGGCGAGCAGACTGCTCGATGGGTGGGAGAAGAGGAAAAAAGCAGTAATCCCCCATCGAAAGTTTTGCAAGCCTGCTCCGTTTCCGTTTCCGTAGATCCCGGCGATTGAGGTTTAACTTTTCATCCAACTTTGGAAATCAAGTGCTTGGAATTAATCAAAAACGCATCCCACCGAGCGTATTGAGGGTGAGGTTGGGTACGATAGTTGGCAAAGTATCATTAATACCTAGCGTTTTTTTTGTGTGTGGAGCAGAAGTTTTCCAGATGTTAGCTATTCGATGGGCCAAGAATGGGTTTAGGTGTTCGGCAGGCTATAATGAATTTTAATTTATCAACCCACCGCCGGGGCAAAGGCTTCGTTTGCGACCGTGGCGTGGACTTTCCAAACGAGCAAGCAATTATTTTTAACTCGATTGTGAATAATTCGTTGCAGAAAAGTTAAATGTCGGTGCGTTTTGTTCCGTGACGACTGTGTGGAACGAAATTGAATCGTTTCGGCGTAGAGTGTGAAAAGAGAATTCGTTCGTTGTGATAGTTTTCACTGGGGTTGTTTAATGTAGGCAGAGGAATAGGTAGAACAAAAATAGTAGATTTTTTTTATATATTTGTTCCCACTGCTATAGAACAACGGTCAGAGAAAAAAATCAGGGAGGCATTTGGGCTTTTTCATTCATTTTAACATAAAAATGAATGGAAAAAATTGTGTGTGTGTGTGTGTGTGTGTGTGTGTGTGGAACTGTATCAAATTTCATTAGTTGAACAGACCTTTCATTTCGAGAACTTAAAAAGTTTTTTTTCATGAATTTTTGATTAATATTTGTTCCATTGAAACAAAATGACTTTACGTCTGTGAATTGCAGAACCAGCATTGAATTACTTTTTCTCCGTTACCAACATAATAATAAGCTTTTTGTACAGCGAATATTCTTTAAGCGCTCAATAATATTGGTTTGCTAAGGAACTTCCGTGACTGTGATGGCTTTTGATTGTTGGTGCTTTTGATCATATGATGCCTTCAGCTGTGATATATATAGACAACTTTCATATGACAGCTTTGACTGAATACATATGAATTAGTGGCAGAAATCATATCAACCATCTATACAAACCCACACAACAAAATAGCCTCAGATTTACCTCCTGGATTATTTTTGTCTGACAAAAATGTTAACCATCGCCGATTTGTAGCAGTTTGATTTAATGATAGTTATTGATTGCGAACAGTCCCGTGGTACAGTCGTTAACTCTTACTTTGACACGAACTCAATAACATGCCCGTCACGGGTTCAAGCCTACAATGGACCGTCCGCCCGTAGCAAAGATTGATTATACGGCTGTGCGGTAATGGATTAAGTATCGAAAGCCTGTATTATAGCCGGTATGTCCGCGTAGGACGTTACGCCAAAGAAGAAGACAAATTGATTGATTTTTTTTTACCTGAAGTAAATACTTAATCCATTTCAAAAATACTAGAATCCATTTCAAATAGGAAAAAAAACTATTTAAAAATCCATCTTTGTTTGTGACGACAAAATCCGTGATGCATGATGAAATCCAATATGATGTAACCTGGCGAATATTGATGCAATTCAGATGATGAGCATTGTTCCACTGATAGGTCGAAACGTCAGCTTTCTAGCTTCAAATAGGAATGTAGAATTGTTAGCAGTGCTGCAAAATATCACTGTCAACGTCATAACAAAAATCTGACCGAAACAATATCCATATCAGCGTCACGTACTCAATTGTGATAATCAGAGGTGATACTCAAAACGGTTGCTGTGACCAATGCATGTTTCGTGAAATTTTTGTGACCAATGCTTGGTCAGTCACATTGTCATGACGTTTTTTACTGTGATCAGATAAATTCCGATTTAAATAAAATCATGTCAGCGTCACGAGCTCTACTGTGACGATCAGAGGTGAGACTCAAACAGTTGGTGCGACCATCACATGTTTGGTGACATTGTGTGCAACCAACTCTTGGTCAGTCCACAATGGGCAGTTTAGAACAAATTGCAAATAAAATTATTTTTGCAGAAATGGTTAGTTTTTATCGTTTGTAGTAAAGTATTATGATAGTAAATAACATTTTATTTGTAGTTCGCATCCATACCACCAGGTGGCGCTACATAAAATAGTGTTTTAAGGGATCTTTGCTTAGTTTTATTAAATTTTTGTGTTTTTTTCTTGTATTATTTGTTGCTAATAGTATAAACCATTTTAAAATATACTGTAATGTTCCATAATGAAGATTAAATAATAATAATAATAATAATATATAAACAAAACATAATAATTTTGAATAAGATAATTTTTTCTGCATTGTATAGGACAATTGTAGCTAATTCTCGTCACTTTTACTCACAGGTAGTACAAATATTAAAAATTTACACACACAACTTAGGTGGATGCTATTATAAGCTCCTGACGTCTAGTTCACTTTTCTAAAGACATGAATAAAGGCATTTAAATAATTAGATAGAGCAGGTGCATTGAAATAAAGTACTTCCCATATTCGTAATGAAAAGCAGCACATATTGTTTGTCTTTGAATATTCATCCAATACCTTTCCAAGTGCTGTACTGCCTTCAGAAGGGGTAATAAAACTACAAATTCCTTCTTGGTTTTACAACTATCTGAAAAAATCAAAATTGCACGATAGCTACAAACTAAGTATTTACTTCATTTGTAAAGTTAAACCCTGTCTTTGTTTTAGTGCGTGTAGCTACTGATATTGAACTGGTTAACGAATCAGAGGAATACAGCTCATTATACAAAATGTCCTTCTGGATGCATTTTCTTTCTTGCAAAATATTCTTTGTAGCATCTCCCCTCTATCCTTATATTTAGTTTGTCATGAGTTTTGGGAGTTTCTTCTCCCAAAACGCCAATAGATGCTACTGCATTCATAACGTTTTCCTGTTATGCGTATAATTTAAGAATTACTTTCTTTATATCCTTCTATAATCTGCAGTAGGACCAGAAGGTATTTGGTTCTGATTTGCTTCATTATATTTAATGATAAAGTTAGGTTAGAATAGAAATTTACATATTAGATAAGTACATGAGCTGAAACTAAGATACACAGGTTCGTAATTGAAATGAAAGTTGATCAAAAGCACGTAGAATATATTTTTGTAGAATACACGAAATACGCTACACTAGGCACCTATGGAGCCGCCTAGTTACGCATGTGTCTGTTTTTAGAAAAAGTTGATGTGAAAAAACTTCAATAAAATTCGCGTTCGCAAACTTTCGCAGAATATTTCTTCACAGATTGATAGTATATATATTACACTATGATGTGACATATATGAGACAACGCCACTCTACGCCACTTTTATAATGGCATCAAGTCAAAAGTTAAAATGATGAAAATTTTCAGGAGGTTTCTTCAGTTATTATCGTATATTTTTGCATAAAATTAACTTAGCTCAAAATTTTTCATGTGTTTATAAAGCTGACTAAATATCCTTTATAAAATGTCTAAACTTATCAAAATCGGTTCATATTTGAAAAAGTTACAAAGGTTCAAAGTTTTCCAAAAAAGTGAAAATTTTTCTGCGTTTTTTTAACAAATCTCGACTTTGAGAGGTGTTTTCTAGAGAACCAGAACAGATACAGAGCTCATATTTGGTATTTTTCTTAGTTTAACCCTTAGTATTAAAACCTATTATTTGGAATTGCGCTATTACAAAGTTGATTTTTTGAATTTCATCCCGGCAAATGCCCATTGTGCAGTCACTTGGTTGCGACATTTTCTGTCGGTGATCATCACGATAGTATGCGATAGTAGAGATTCAGGATTGAATTCACACATAAAATACTATAATACACTGAACGGAAATCAGGCAGGAAAAACAGAGAAAATAAAATAAGATTTTTTAAGCGAACAGAATGAAGGAGAATACAAGTAGAAAGTGAAGCAACAAGGCTGCATGACAAAAGGTTCAAATGTCTTATAAAGAATACCACTAGAACTGTCGCGTGCAGCCGATCGCGCTATAGAAAAAAGAAGTTGAAGGGTTTTCGGCGTAAATCCGACTAACATGTCCAGCCTAACATATAATCAAATTACTCTTAAATTACAGGAAATCTATTCTCACTCAACGCAGTCCTAAAACTCCATACGACACGAATTTCAACCACTTTAAACAAATTTAATAACTGTTAAGAATGGAAACAAAACGATTATGATAAAAACAAAATCAAACACACCATAACCTCACCAGTCAAGCGATTCCTTTGATGTCGGGTTCATTCGTTTTGCATCCACAAGGTCTGGAAATGATTGGGTGGGTTTGAAACCTCTACAGAAAAAGCAGCCCAATAGGTGGCTGAAATAATGCGAAAGGAAACGAAACGAGCGATATTGCAAACGAGATGAAAATAACATCATGTTGGCCGGGCCCTTAAAAATATCAACTTCTACCCATTGCTATGCTAAGGATTCACAAGCAGGGGTGAGGAAGGGACACGGTTTTTTCTTGTTTGTAAGATGCGTGGGAGCTTTCCATTTAGAGTGGATGGATGTTCCTATGAACTTGTGTACGCGTGTGTACTGCCCGTGGGAAAACCGAACCAAGAAATCTTTGCCAAAAGCCGGCCTTAACAGCAATAGTACGCAGGGAAAAAAGACGCATCGCCTTGGGTATAGCGCATTTATAAAGGGCATTCCCGTTTTGGTTGGTGCTGATGGTGGAAGTGTGTTTGAGAGAGAGAACGCACCAAAAGACGAATGAATGAATAAGTAAAAACTCACCTTGAAGCTCTGGAAAGGTTTTTCTGGCCTGCTCGTTACCATGGAAGGAGGGAATTGGAAAGAAAGGTAAAAGAATCAACAACGCAAACCAGCGACAAAAAACATTCCCGTAACAAACTCAAAAACGTTCAGAAACCACATTCCGCAAGGTACAATCGGTTTCCTCGGTGTGTGTGTGCGTGTTTTTTTCGACTTCATTTTCACCGTTATGGTTTTTTCTTGTGTTTTTACATGTTTCTTTTTTTTTTGTTTGGCTGCTGCTACTGTTCCCATTTCACAGTGAACCCGTGTACGGAAGGTGAAAAGCTCCCGTTTCAAAGTGAATCAAATCGAAGAAATGCGGCAGTATAACCTTCAACTTTCTTTCCCCCACCGGTGGGAGGGGGGGGGGGGGGGTGGAATTCCACTGTGCCACCACCCAGCGGCAAAAGGTGGCAAAATTCAAAGGCTTCCCCGGCTTTTTTTTGTTGTTCCCTCCCCCCCAAGGGTAAAAGCCCGCTGGTAGACGAAACACAGCGAACTAGTTTCGGTACAGCAATTTTGATTACGGTTTGCGCTGTGCCAAAATTCACCGCTCCAAGGGACGATGTCGGCGCCGGTGAAGACCGGTTTGTGCCAGGTCGGTATGGTCGACCGCAGCACGACGTCAAGCGACGCCAACAGAACGATGCCATTTCGGAGGTGGGGGAAGCAGGAGGACCACCTTCAGGGCGTTTGGGGCTTTCTTTTTAAAAAGAAAGGAAATCGTATAACATTTGCCAGTTGCGTAGGTCGCGGTGCAAAGTTTTTACGCTCCCCCTTTACGCTCCGTGCACGTGTGTGTGACAAACTGTTATTCCCATCTCCTTCTTGTATGTGTGCGTTTTGCTTCCCCTTTTGGTAACCCATCATCATACTTTGCCTAATCTTTTCTTTTTCACCTTTTTCCACCGCTGTTTTCCGTCCAAAAGGCTCGCTAATGCCAAAATATCACTTCCGTTGAGTGTTCTGCAACTTCTTTCTTTTGCCTCCCCCCGTTTGTACTGTTTCCGATAGAAGTTCTGGTGCTTTATTTGCTTTCGCGTTGGCAGCAGTGGTGGTTTAGGGCTACACTTTGTCGCTGTCCAATCGTTTGTTGGCAGGATGTATGTGTGTATGAGCCTACAACATTTGGACAGGGGGGAAAAAAACGAAGGAAACTTGAAGGCGGAAGCTATACTTTCGCGTGCCAACTTTCTTATCTTACTAAAAGAAAAAGACAGAGAGAGACAAAAAGAGAGCAAGAGAAAAATGAAGGGAAAAAGTTTGCACACTGTTAAAATCAAGCGGAAACAAAATGGGCATAAGAGAAGGTGCAAAACACACAAAAAACCCATAGCCTCACATCACGCCATGTGCAAACACGGTCCTCTGCAAGAGTTTAAGTTTTAGTTTTCCCCCCACAATGATACATGTTGATGTGGAATTGAATTGAAAACGGTCAAGGTTAGTCAGCGGGGCTAAATAATGAAAGGCTAGTTTTCATTGTCTCGTGAGTTTTTTTCTTTCGTTTGGATTTAGCTTTTCCCGACTTTTAGCCGTATCACAAAAGGGAAGTGAGTTATTTCTTTTCTTTTTGTGCTATTTTTGTTTCCTTCTCAGATTCGATAGTGAGCAGAATACTAATGAAAATGCTTAAAACATACAATGAATGAAGATATGGTGCCATTGAAAACAGTTGTATTATCTAGATTCAGTATCAATTTCAGGAAAAAAAACTGGCTGGCATAACCTTAATACAGAGTGTTCCAAGTCAGTTTCGAATGTATAAATTGTTATTCACCACGTACAAAATTTTAATCCGCCTCGATCGGACATTTCATTTTGATCACAATAATTTATTATTTCTTCAGCATGATTTTCAACACTTGAACTCTCAACGGGTGATGCGATGCGGCTTAAAAACCCGGTGTAATAACGATGGCAGCAGCCCGTTCAAGAGTTGGAAATCATGCTGAAGAAAGCAATGTAATGTAATGTAATGTATTTCTGAATTGCGAGTCCGCCGAATTGCGTTGTTGCACATCGATCTGACATTTCATTTCCATCACAATAGTTTTCAATTTCTATAGCATGATTTTCAACACGACTCAAGCTGGATTGAGTTTGACAGTTCTTTGTTATGTGTTGAAAATCAAGTGTTGAAACTGAAATTTCATCTTGAATTTAATAAACCATTTGACAGCTGTTGAAAAACATCTTGGATGCGGTGAATAACAATGTTTTCATTCGAAACTGACTTGGAAAACTCTGTATCTTTTAGACTAAATTTAGTATCTTCTTTAAACCTTGTTTACAGGGGTTTTCAAGTCAATTTCGAATGCAAAAGTTGTTATTCACCGCGTGAAATATGTTAATCCACTTCAATATGATATTTCATTTCCATCATTATAATGTTTAATGTCCCCAGCATGATTTTCAACACGTCTTAAGTTTAATTGATTTTGACACAGTTCTTTGTGATTTGTTGAAAATCACGTGTAAAAACTAAAATTACATTATGAAGCAAATACACCATTTGTCAGCTGTTGAAAAACATCTTGAAGGTGGTGAATAATTATGTGTACATTCGAAAGTGATTTGGAAAACTCTGTATATATTTGCGGTTAGATTTCATTTTTAACTAATCCTATGACGTAACCGCTTAATAGTTTGATTTTGAATAGCTTCCTTTGGCCTTAGACATAGCTAACTGACGCAGAGAACTCATACGGCCACCTTTAGTCCAAATGAAAGAGCCTAATTTCGATGTAATCTTACCTAAGTATTTGTTGCTTATTGCTAATACTGCTTCAACAAACCATAACTTAGAAATGATGAAAATTATATGTAAGATCGAGGTGGAATAACATTTTGCACGTGATGAATAGCAATGTTTACATTCGAAACTGACTTGGAAACCCCTGTAAAGAGACTGGCGTTTTTTTACATTAAATTATTTATAAATATTTACTTATTTCATAAATCAAATATCTACTGCATTTGTGCGTTTAATATTGTTTGCTCTTTATCATGCTAACGTACAGCAAAAACTAGCAGAGCTGCTTTTCTTCGCAAATCAACCCACTTATTTTCCAAACTTTCTCCTAAACGCTTCCAGAAGCGTTCCACGCCTACATGTTGTTGTTACGTCTACCCGCTTTACCCGCCACCAGGCGCCGGGTCGATCATGTGTCACACAATGGGCTTCCCAAGAGTGAGCAAACGAGCGTAAAAGTGTGAAAATCAAAAAGGATGCAATCAAAATAGCATTTTTACTCACCTTCCCCGAAACGGTAACGGTGCTAGTGCGGGAGTACTTTGCTTCCCTTCCCATTACCGCCTTCCTACCCAACCTATTCAACCCCACTCCAACCGAGAGTGTCAACTTTAACTGCAAATGATTTCTAACCTTTTACCTCGGTACAACAATCTCATTTCCTTTCCGTGTCGTCTTGTTTTTATTCCATTTCAGCAACAACATGCTTCTTCACATCGCAACGCAGTGAATAGAAGCCGTGCCATCAGCGGAGAGAACCAAGAGAACAAGGACGAGGAATAGAGATAGAATAGAACGGAACCAGATAGCAATGTTGCACCATTGAAATCCATCCACACCGTTGACAGGATCATTAGTGACGTTTAGAAGCCGTGTCCCGCGTAGGGAGGGGAAGAAGGTAGCAACATGATCACCGTGAAAGGCCTGCCTCAAAAGTCGGTCCGGCACGGGTCGCTACAACCTTCGCTCCAGCAGTGCGTGTGTGAAAGGTGTACGTGTGTGTGGGCTACTGTGGTGGTGTCCCTGCGACGACGCAAGCCAATGTGTTAAAAGTTAATTGAAATCGGACTGTATAGAAGAAAGCAGAAACAAAGCCTAAGCCAGCGCCTTTCACAGCAATTCCCACTTCGGTACAATTAGTGTACAGAACGAAAGGAACTGTTGGGACACACTTGCAGCAACAGCACACCGTTGCACATGGTTGGTAAAGCCTGGTAAAGCAAGCCGTTTTTGCATACCTCAAACAAGTGCTCGTCTTCACGGGTGTAGGTGTGATGTGACAGAAGAGCAATGCAAAACTAGTCAACACAGCTTTCACACCATTCACACTTTCTGCAAATTTTCCCACGCATTAAAAGTTGTTTCCATCCAGTGGCAAATCTGTCTGAAAACGGAAGTATGAAATGTGGTGTATGGTGCATAAAAGCTGCACATTGCAGACCATTTGCACACGGTGCAGGAAAGTGTGTGTGGATGAATCAGTTGGCGACGGTAATGAATGATGATGATGATGATGTTGATGAGATGGTGCAAGTGATATGTCTCCGTGCGAGTTAATGGGGCCTACAACAGGTTGGCCTAGTTTTACGTCTCCCGTTTCGTAGTGGATGTGTAAATTAAGCAAAATTGTGTAACAGACAGTAAGGTAGCGAAGCTTGGCAAGTTTCTGAAAGTGTATTGAAAAAAAAAACGATCAAAAAGTGGAATACTCCTGTTAAAGAGTTTAAGAACGCAACACGCATACAGTGACACATACCCGGTCGAGCTTCAAACTTCAAACCCTTCAAGCACTGTTTTTTATCAGTCTTCAAAAATCCTAACCGAATCCGAAGCGCAACGTCCAAACGTCCTCCCTTGCTCGTAACGAAACGCACGTGCCATGGCTTGGATTTACACCGGTACCGATCTGAGCTATCTCTGTTGCTGCAATCAAAGGCATCTTCTAGCTGTGATATTCATCTTTACCATCGTCATGGGCGCACCACACTCGGGTGAGTAGTAACGGGAACACCGCTTATAAACTTTCCATGTTCATTGTTTCGTGTTCCTCTTTTTTTTGCCAGTCACACTCCTTTCTTTCTCCCTCTCCGGGAGGAGGGTTTCTCTCTGGTTTAGGAACGTGTGTTTTCACGCCACTGCTTCCTGAGATCCACCATTAAAACTGGATCCTTACAGCCGTTGTCGTGGCTGCCGCGTTATGCGAAACAAGGCGCACAAACAACACTACACTTTCACGAGATGTGTGTGTGTGTGTCGCATGAGCACACACGCGCAAAAGTTTGTGTTGTGCTGCACATCATTATCCCCCCCGAGGAGGCAAGGGGCAAAAAATGTGCCGTACCGTGAGAAAAAAACAGCCTGCTGAAGTATTCCTCAGGTGGCACATTCTTCGAGCACTCACTGTAGCGATGAGCTGCTGCAAAACAATTCCGCAGGTTCATTGCTGGGAGTGTAATGCAGAGTGATGTATGACACCAAAAAAATGCCGTAAAGCAATGCTGTTTGAGTGTGGGAGAGGGGGGGGAGGGGGAGAACACAATCAAATTCCGTGCAGTTTGAAGCGTTTTTCGTTTTATGGGAACATTTTTTTTTCACAAAAAGGTTTTTTGGTGTATCTACGCTTTTGATGTTACATGCGGTGCTTTGTGAAAGGATTGTTAGTTTATGTATTGAAATTAGCTTCATTTGCTTTGGTCATTATTCATACTATACTTCGAATTTATTGATCGTTTCACGATATATATAATCCCTATAAATACTGAATGATAAATAATTGCAAAATTCTTATAACATTTAGTTGAATGTTGTAAAGTAATGATTTTTCGGAATAATAATGAATGGTATTATAACCATTTCACCGAAAGTACCAATAATTATTCCATTTCACGGGAATTTGTTTGGATTAATTGTGAAATAATTTAGAACCATTTGCGGTTTTAATTTTCCTTCATTGTTTCGTATTTAAAGATGTTAATTAATGTTTCACAGAAAGTAGTGAATATCACGCAATTTCATGCAAAAATGCATTTTGAAACGTACAGCAATGCTGCTGCTATTTAATGCGATTTTAACATCATTGCATTTATAGCTGTTCGGAAAATATTTCGAACTATTTTAGATTGATTGTAAACAAACAAATGTTTGAAATGATAATTTTTGCGAAATGTGTCAAACCATTCTTAAAATGTTTTTTTTTTAAGTTGTTCGTTGTTAGTTAAAATTTTCACAAAACATCAGACTTTATTCTCAGTTCAATCAGTTTCTTTATTTCATGTGAATTTATGCACATGGCAAACAGTCAAATAGTTAAAAAAGAAAATATGAAAAGCTTAAATTGATTTTTTACAATTTCTTCCATTGTTTTTAAATTTCTTCACCATTTTTGTAACTGCTTTCCAAATATGTTTGTATCTGTCTTACGATTAAACAAAATAATTTTACAAAATTCATGGAATCATATTCAAAAACATATTCAAACACATTTATGCAATTTTCAAATCCCCTGAAACATCCCTGTAAAGCAGGGATCTCCAAACTAAGGCCCGCGGACCGCATGCGGCCCTCAAGAGCTTGTAATACGGCCCACGATGACTTTGCCAGAGTTAAAGAAAATGTTACGTTACTTTGACTTTTTCAAATAAAATTGTATTTTTACTTTTCTTACACAAAAATCAAGCTTTAGTAACACGAAGCTGTAGAAGTATCTTTAGTATTTTGTAATAAAAACGAGATTTAAACGTTCATTCATCAGTTAAAGGTAGCGTCAAATGGCCCTCAACATAGTTATTTTTGAAACAATGCAGCCCGCGAACTGAAATGTTTGGAGGCCCCTGCTGTAAAGCATTGCTAACATAGCTCGAATAGGAATTAACTCTAGCATCTAGATCGTATTGCTGTATTTGTTTGTTTTCTCTTCAAATGTTTATGTATTGCTTTCTAAGAGATCCTAAAAAAAACTTTCATCGTTCTAAATTCCCAAGAGCTTTTGGATATTTTAGAAGAGAGAATGAGTTGTGCTCAATGCGGCAAACGTGCTTAATGCGTTAATAATCATTTATTTCAATGAAGCGTCAAGCGGGCTGGTCTGATGGTACAGTCGTTAACTCGTACGACATGAACATGCCCGTCATGGGTTCAAGCCAGTGGCGGATTAACACGAGAAGAGGTCCTGAGCGGAGTCCCACTGTAAGCTAGTAAGCCTTTCTGAAGTGGCGAGCGAGAAAATTTATGGCGAATTCTAAACTACCGAATCTACTTGTAAGCGGGGAGTAGGTCCCTGTTTTTTCGGGGCTTTTCGAGACCCCGAGACTTCGGGATGTAGGACTGACTATCCCGCTATATGTAATCAGTAAGTCTCACTGAAAGCCAAGCCCCACTAGAGGTACAGAGGCAGACATGGACCTGGAGAAAGAAGAAGTCAAGCGTGCACTAAATTCACTAAATATTATGTGTTCTGTATCTATTATTAGTAAATTGCTTCAAATTTAGTTACATGATTCAGAACCATTCAAATAGGTTTGTGGAACTTGTATGAATGCTTAAGCTGCCTTTTTCTCGTAACCTTTTCTCAGCCTCATTTCTTTGAATATTTACACGCAGCCACGCAGTGTTAAAATATGCATCTCAAAAGGTTACGGAAGACCTTGTTGCACACCCACACAATGTCCTACCAGCTAAAGCATGCAAAATTTTGCGAAGAGTGATGTAGAACGGTAGCTTCATTTTCCACGCAAAGAAAATATTCCTGTCAACGACATATTCTATAATTGGAAAGCATTCCAAGACCGCTGCTTAGCATTAAGCTAAATTATTTCTGGTTACTGAAAACATTCATTCAAATATTGCTGCTTGATAGCTTAACTCATCAAACGTGAAATTGATTGACAGCAGTGTAACTCAATGAAACCGACCCTCACAGCTTAATAGCAAAAAAACACGTAAATCTGGAATCCTTGCAGCAAAACACACTTCCACCGCCCACTTTCCGTTTGCCAGCTGTTATAAAAATATTGTTCCCACTTTGCCGCACAAATCATTGCTATTGCTAGGAAGTGGAATCAGTTTACAGCTCTCCCACTCATCGCACAAACATTCAAATTAGTTCTACAAGTGATATCCATTAACATTCATCTCACCACAATTATCAGCTCGCTGCGGTGCCACAGAGTATTTACACACAAACTCAATTTAATTAAAATAATGGATCGGTTTAGTCGCCTCTCCCCGTGTCGCCGCAGTTCTTGCATTCCCTCCCGGATAAACCCCCCTCCCGCCCACAGGCACAATACGTTCGGTGCTTGGGCGTTTAGCGAATAATAAATCTACGCTCTTGGGGGCGTCTTTTGGGCTTCTTCCTGCGTCTTGCTTTTTGCCCCGCGAGAAGCTTGGAAAGCTTCCATCAACGCCGCAATAAATGCGAATGCTGTGCACACTCTCTTAAGTGATTCGTATGATCCATTAGCTCGCTGCTCGCTCGGTACAGCGCACACAGTACAACACACGATACAGTTTAACAACAATCGCTTTGCCCCTTTCATTCCTTCAAGATGGGATCTTTTTTTCTCTTGCTATCCTTCTCTTCTTTCTTTCAACACCCAAAGCCAACTCTGACGTTCGGTTTGTATCTTTTCTCCTGACAGCTGAATGTTGACAATTGCTGGCGCACAGGAAGGGCATTACAACCCACCCTCCTACACTCGCTGACACTCTTGTTTTTTTTTTTGCTTGAAAAATACATTTGAGGTTATTTCAAAAACCACCACAGTCAGCATAACATTAAAAACCAAGCGGCTGGGAAGGACTGAAGCAAAACAAAAAAAAACACTTTTCCCCACACAAAACAACAACATCCATCAGCGGATAAGAAATGCTGGCGGTTTGTGCTTTTTTCCTCTCCCCCCCCCCCCCCTTTCGCCACCATCTTCTAGCAATCGGGCGGTGGCGGGACGGGGCCAACTGTTTCATTTCCACCGAAATCACAGCCCCCACTCCGCACTTGACAAGTTTTGGAGTTTGACAAAGCTTACCGCCCTTTTTTGCTGTTGCTGTTGCGTTACATTTTTTGTTGCTTTTTGCCCTCCCTTCTCTTTCCGTTCGTCAACGTTCTTCAACAACTCCTTTGCGCAGGAGAAAAAAAAAACAAGATTCCTCCATTTGTTCGGTTCGTTTACAGTCGTCGGTACATTAAGAGTGTTGGCGCTATTGCTGTGCGAAAGGAAAGGAAAAGAAAGAAGCAGAAGACGACGACGACGATAATAACAAAAAAAAATGACCACCCCCCCCAAGAAGGCTGGCAATAGCTGGGGGTTTGGCCAGCAAAGTGCTGTGGCAAAAGATGAGCCGTGCTGCCGTCATATCGGGTGAGAACTGCTGACGACTGCTGACAAGAAAGAGCAATACACTTCACAAGCTCTGATGGAGTTTTATTCTTCCCGCGTCCACAAACCACCACCTCCATCGTCTATGGGAGGCTTTTCAATGGACGAATGAGGGGAACTGAAGGGCGTGGGAAATCAACCACTGGGAGGGATCGCTGTGAAATATCATAAAGTCGAACCATTGTTGTAGGACGCAGTGCGGTGGTGCCGGTGGTCGGTACGGTTTTGGTTTATTTTTCTTCACTCCAAGATGGATGGGGCTGGTTGGGTTGGGGAAGGCTTAGTGATAACAATACGAGATACCGCCCATATCCTTCACAACCGCAACCGTCCCAAACTGTTTCCGGTGGCGGGATGCGCGTAAGTAAACATCAACAAAGACGATCAAGCAAGGCCTGCAGGTCATCGGTGGGCGGGCGATGGTAACAACAACAACAACTATGACTGCGACGAAAAGCGGCATTACGGCCAAAAAGTGGGAAGCTGAAGAGAAAACAAACAAGAGAGAGAGAGAGAGAGAGAGAGAGAGAGAGAGAGAGAGAGGGGGGGGTGGGGGGGCAGGAATTTGCCAGTGTATAGACAGGGTACGATAAATACACGAAATAAATTAATACCGACCTCCGAATGCAATCAATCATCGCAGCGCAACACGCAGGATGAAATGGGAAGGTGACTCTCGCCCTCTTATCTTCACCTCCCAGTGCGTGCCCAGTAAGTGGGTGGTGGGTTTATTTTTCCGGCTCGCTATGTCTTGCACACTGCAGACACAAACACAGGGGACACAGGGAAGTCGTAGGCACGAACACGGAAATGTAGTACATTAATTTTATGCTCGCGTGCTGCTGGTCCACCACCGTCCCCGCGCACAGTTGTTGCGGTTGTTTTTCCACTGTTGGCAACATCCAAAAATCCATCACAAAAATTCACCTCAAATGCTGTACCCCTACTGATGGCTTTCTATCTTCCTTTCTCTCCCCTATCCACCGTACCAATGGTTTAATTTTTTTTTTTGCAGATTTCACCTCTTCACAACGCCAAACGGTACAAGATACCGACAGCGACGACCACCATCCACCACGTGCACATCATCATCACGCACATCACCATCCACATCAGCATCGGCAGCAGCAGCAGCACCACCATCAACAGCCGGCCGCATCGGACGCTCCCTCGGTATCGCCATTTCCGGCAGCGATGTATTTTGCCACCCAAAACAACACAAAAGTCACCGCACAACGGGGCGGCACGGCCCTGCTACCGTGCACCGTCATCAGCCAATCTTCCGCCCTGGTGAGTTGAAATTTCGCTTCGCTATACACCTTGTTTTTTTTGGGGCTTTTAACCTTCCCTGGGAAGGAAGGAACTGGGTGGAAAGAAAGGGGTACAAAAAGGGCGTCACGGGAAGGGATACAGACAACGTAAACAATATCTTTGCCAATAAGGGCAGTTGATAAGGCAGTGTGTTTTCTCTGAAATAATATACACTACTTACGAGGCTAAGCTACGAGCTACGATGGTGGGCGTGTAATCCGTTTCCTTTAATGTGGTCGGATCGTTTAATGGGGATCGTTTAGGAACGGTCTGTTTGTTTTTGGTTAGAAAAGGATACAAATAACATATTTTTTACTTAGATTACGGTTGAAAGAGTAATTAATTAAATTAACTTAGTATATTATATGGTTGTCTATTCGCTTTGATGATTTTTTTGTTGGTTATTTGAATTGTTTTGTGTATGATATGATCAAGAACTATTAATAATCTCAGTGTTTTTTTTTACAAAATTTGGGCTAATTTATAAGGTTCAAGTTCTCATTCCAAGGGCTGCCTTTGGTATATATTGTATATGTTTTAAATCCTTCATTTTAAATTCAGTTTACATTCGTTTTACCAAAATCTTTTTTTCAAAACAATTTTCCATAGACAATGGCTCCATTTATTGCCTTATTGCGTTAAGCTATTTAGCTACTTTACAGTCTTTTAACACCACTAGTTAATTTAGACAGATTACAGGGCTGCTCAAACTAATTTCAAAGATGTTCTTTACGCTGAAATAAATGGCATCAGAACTTAATTTAAATGAGGTACTCATGACGATCCCTTAAGAGACCTAACATCTAAAAACCAAACAGGTCCTGACACAAATCCTTTACATATTCTGGTTGAAAATTGCATATTACCGAATGCCAGACCTGGAACCGATCATGAACCTATAACGACCCTGGAACCTATAATGAACCCATATCGGTCATAGAACCTATCATGAACCCATATAGTTTCATTCATTTCATTCATTTCCTAAAACAGTACATGGAACTGTTTCGAATGCGGAACGATACTTAAACCTGGTCCTGGTCCGAACCGATACAATGTGCAGCGTAGAAATAGTGTATGAATTAGCGTAGGAAATAGCGGAGCAATTCAGCTTAGGAATTCAGCGTAGAAATTAGCGTAGAAAATTTAGTGGAATTTTTATAGTGATGACAAGTTAGTTGAGATCTTGAACTTTTGAGCTTGTTTTTGATTTTTTATTAAATACATTCCCAATACAAAAAAATAGAATAAAATGTTCCCAAAAGCTTTTTGTAACATTTGTTATAAGCTGGATGGCTCTCAGATTGCTTAGAAACTCTGAATATCGATAAGAAAAACTTGAAAATTGATGCATCCACATATAACCACAGTTTCAATCGCTTTGAGTGTTTAAAATACAATTAAAAATATTTTGTTCGCTCATCATGTCAAGTACGCATAACATTAAAGTAGTTTCATGAAATGTTTAAAAAATTCTTCCATAAAAACTTACAATTTAACTTAAAAATCGAAATTTTAGCTTACATTTCCCAGCAATGCCAATGAAACCTTAAGCCTTTAGATCTAGAAGAGATATAACATGCCCGCTATGGGTTCAAGTCTCATATGGACCGTCCGCACGTAGCAAGGACTGACTATATCAGGTGATATGGCACTAAATATGTCCAGAGCGTCTGTAAAGTCCAAGAAATTAGATAAAGATGCCAGAAATTATAGCTTAACTCAGGGGTCCGCGAATACGCGATACGAACTCAAACTTGCATCGCAAACAACGTTGTTAAGCGCTATTTGGACATTGCTTTTAGCTAAACGGTGAACATTCGCAGCAGAAAAAGCAAACATTCGTAAGATAAATTAAATTTTAACAGCCTTTTAATATTGTAGCAAAATTGACGGTTTAAAAATGTGATACTTTTTATTGAAATTCACAAAACATACCATCGCGAACCACTTTATAGGATCTTGAAGACCGCATTCAAGCCGCGAGCCTTAGTTTGATTCATTTATATTATTTATTTCCGATTAATTTATAGCTAATTCAATCTAGTCGGTTGTATTGCGCTCCTCCGTATTTGAAAGCTTATCAAACTCGTACTATAGCTGCGTTGCATTTTTAAGGGTTCTGTTTAATGTTCTTCTTCATTTAGAATCCTTTTTCTTACCCTTCGTCATCAATTGTTTACCTTTTTAAACTTTAAAAACAAAAACAATTAATTTATCGTTTCATTAAATTAAATAGCAACCTTCTTGCGTACCCTTTCATTAAACCCAAAATGGCCCTACGGTTCGTTGCGCTATGTTTCCTTCTACCTTTAAAAGCTTCGTTTTTATTGGAAAAGCGATTAGTCCACTCGACGGTCCCCTTGCCCAATCGGCAGGAGACAAAACATAGGTACACCAGCGAGATGAAAATA
This sequence comes from Anopheles coluzzii, assembly GCF_943734685.1. Taxonomy (NCBI): domain Eukaryota; kingdom Metazoa; phylum Arthropoda; class Insecta; order Diptera; family Culicidae; genus Anopheles; species Anopheles coluzzii. The sequence goes on along the minus strand of NC_064671.1, from coordinate 16,121,139 downwards.
AAACAGCGTCAGGTGGAAAACGAATACCTGCTCACTTCCTACAGGACCACTACGGTCACATTCCACCACTGAAAGCAATCTAACAACCCAATGTGTGTTTTTTTTTATCGTCTTCTTCCGGCAGGTATCGTGGATCCGGCGGCAGGACTTCCAGCTGCTCACGGTCGGGCTCGCCACGTACAGCAGCGACGAACGGTTTCTGGTCGAGCATTTGCGCCACTTGGGCCACTGGGCACTGCGGATCAAGTCGGTGCGCACCGAGGACGAGGGCCTGTACGAGTGCCAGCTGTCCGTTCATCCCGTTCAGTCGGTATTTGTCGAGCTTAAAGTCGTAGGTATGTATGGGCACGTGTAGTCGATTCTGTCGAGGGCTCTTGCTCTTGCCTGTACGCACACAGACACACCGGAACAGCGCCATTTGTACAGCGCAAAACGACACAAACGGTTTGTCGATACGCGGACGGTGAGGTTGGGCATGATTTTCCAATAAAAGCGGTACACGGGTACACGGGGAGCCACTTTGGCAGGATTTTTATTTCAATACAACGGCATACGGGGCATAAGAAAATATGGCCTAGTAAATGGGAAAACGAGTGCAATCCTGCGTTGGTCTCCTGGGGGGGACGGGGGGACGGGTGGCTGAAGGAACCGGCGCAAAAGATAAACCTCTCATGAAAAATTCCTTCGATGACACAAATCCACACTAGTCGGGCACGATAGCTTTCCTAAGAAGATAGGGCGGGCGATATTGCCGGTAAGAAAACGGCACAAGGACAATAGGAATCCTCGTCCTCGCTCACTCTATCTCCTTTCCCAAGGGAGAGGATACAGCTCAGCGGATAGGGTAAATAATCTGTCCCACCTCCGCTTTCAATGTTTGTTTCCCGTCTTTGCGTCAGGTGCTCGATCGGAATGGATTTTCATGTTTGGAAAAACTGCTCGTATTTGTAGCTTGCTTTTTTACGGTGACCGTCTCCACGAGCAACATCCTTCGCTGGCTGTACAACACTAACGTGGAAGTTTAGTTTTAACATTTTCGCTACTTATTCTTTTCCGACCATTTCCGGTGGTCGATATTGGGCTCGGTTTTTTGCATATGTTTGTTTGTTTGCACACCTTTTTTTCTTCTCCAGCTCACTTATATTTATTCTCCTGAATCTGTGTCAGGAATTCCTGCGCAATCCTTTTGCAAGCCCTTTGAAAATACGCTCCCATTTCGAGCTGGCAAATTAGATTGCGGATGGAACAGCCAAAAAAAACAGCCCTTTTGCGATCCGGCCCGTAAGCCGGCCAAAAAAGTGTGGAGCGAAAAGGCAAACGCGTAAGCAAACAAATTTCAGATGATACTCTTTATATCCGCCAATGGGAATAATAACAAAAACGGACGGAAATGTTGCTCCTTTCGTCGCTAACTCGATCGTGAGCTTGGGAGAAAGGTGTTGGCCTTACCCTTTCGAACTAACTAAGCCCCTTCGACACGGGACACGGGTAATATTGGTTAAAAATGCTGATGCGATGGGCATGCCTTTAATGCCGCCAAATGAACTCCCTTCAATGAGCCGGTATTTTGTGGTCAGAATTTTTAATCTAACTAGTGTAGTGTGTGTGTGTATTGCATGCTTTTATGCAATGCAAACAATGTGTGAGGTCAATCCCAAATTTGAAAACCTTTTCATAAAAGGTCAACCGTGCGCGGTATTGTACGAAAATGTGCGATGTGATGTGACATCGGGAAGGGATGGTTGAAGATGCACGATCGGGAATTCAAAGCATCATTCATGCCCAAAGAGGTTCTATCTGTGTTTTATCATGTACATTTAAACATTGCTGAAATGTAAAAGATTTCAGATTTTTATATTATTTTCAAATTTAGGGCGATTTGCAGAGAAAGAGAGAGAGAGAGAGAGAGAGAGAGAGAGAGAGAGAGAGAGAGAGAGAGAGAGAGAGAGAGAGAGAGAATAAAATTAGTAGTTTCTTCACTCTTGTGTCATAGGAAAAAAGGACGAGTGTGCTTTTTGCTGTTGTATTTATGAACATCCCTGTAGTAATTGGGAAAAGGGTTTCCCTTCAATTTATTGCTTTTTTATTATCGTTTTTTTTGGGATTATCTTACGATTATTTCTCCATATCCAATAGATAATTCCTTTGGATGACGTTTCCATGATTTATTGGAATCTTATCATTAAAAAGCCATACAAACGATCCATAAAAATTCGTGAGTAACGCTCAATTTAATTTATGAATAATCGTATTTCATATGTGATGCATCCTACAATTTTATAGAAACTAGTTAATTTGGTCCGGTTACAGGTTTATGCAACATCATTTCTGGGGTATTTCATAACTTCCATGTGATTTTTTACTTCAGGGGACACATATAGAGAAACTGAATCAAACTCCATACCGATCCTGGGACTGATTCTGAAAATATGTTGATTCTGAAAATTTGCAGTATTCATACCGATGCTGGAACCTGCTCTGGAATTTCCAGGATCTTGACCCTATAGCGGTCCTGGAACTGCTCCCAAAGCCGTACCGGTGCTGGAATTGATTCTAAAACCATACCAGAATTGAGCTCATACTGGTCCTGGAACTGATCCTGATCCCATACGTATCCTGTAACGTATAGCTATGCGAAGAATTACACCCTATGCGTGTAACATAACTATATACACATACATACCGGTACATACCGGAACTGGAACTGATCCTAAACCCATACTGGTCTTTGAATTGATTAAGATTGCATATCGCTCCTGGAACAGATCCAGACCCTATTCCAGACCCTGAGCCTGTTGCGTTTTTAATTCGTTGCCAAAAATAGTACCTGTATCTGTTTCATTCATGGAACTATTCATTCCAGTGGTTTTCCTATTTGTTTTTTTCCATTGGCGGTACTATCGCCACCTAAATTAAGACGCATGTCTTTTGACGTTGAGGCTTCCTGGGCAGCTCATTCGACCACTTATTGGAAAACATTCCTCACACGTCGTAGATGACATTTTTTAGCTATGCTTCAGCAAAAATAGGTCAATATATGGAAAAAACTCTAAACACCACTCATACATGCATATCCAGTCTGAGCGCACTGGTTGAACTACGATTGCCTGCCAACTATTGTATATGTGTTTTTTAGTTGGAGATTTTTGTTAATTTTTCGATCACCGTTTTTCCACAAAAAACGCATGCTTTTTCATTTAACTGTAATCAAACTATCGACTGTTGAACTAAAAAGCGTTCAAGTATCGAATTCGAACTGAAATTTGTATCATCATAGAAATTTGTATTTTCAAAACAAAAAAAAACAAAAAACTAAGTCGGCGTTGCGTTTTCCATAACCAAATCGGTTGTAAACTAAATGAAAAGCATTCAACCATCAGCTAGAAAGTAACGCTTATCAGCCTTTGCTAGAATTTTATTATAGAGAAGAGATAAATAAATCAACAAATAAACAAAAAGTATATCATAATACCACTAATGGCATGATTATGGCGTCCTGATTAAGTCAAATGAATCAAACGTTGAATGCGGTTGTAATCGTTTTGTACCGAAATTTAAAAATGACTTTATATGGAATCATTTACTATTAACAGGAACAGAACCATAGATAGCAATATAACGAGTGCATTTTTGGTTGAAATTTCAAATTTCAGCGCGGCATCATCCGCAAATCCTGTTCAAACAAATATTAAGCTCAAACATTTGAACGTTGAACGAACCAATTTTACGAATTTGACGAAAGTTCACAACTGTTCCACGAAACAACTGTTCCCGCTCTCGTAGTAACTCGCCTAAACAAGCCCTTATACTAGTATATTACATTTACTGGTAATCGTTTCACCGACTGTCCCAGAACTATAAAGCAAATCAAAACGGAAACAATCCCCTGAATAATTCAAACGTTAATTTTTTTCCCCTATCTCTCGAACAAAAAAACAAGCGGGAACTTAACGCTTCGCATTCCAGTGAACGTGTTGTTTAATTTCTCTGAAAATGAAAATTCCATTTATTCATATTTCCCCGGCGATCAACTTTCAATCACCGCTTACAGCGTCTGAAAAGCTAGACAGGGGGTCTGAAATACCGGGAACTAGCAATCTGTCAGCAAATTTGCCGACCCAAAAGCTGCTCCACCGGTAACACTCCAGGTACGCGCTGACTTCACAGCACGTCCATCCATGCGATCTTATGGTGGAGGTTGTTTTTTTCGCTCTCTTCTGTTTGCCATCATCTGAATTTCACCTAAAAACCCCATCAATGTAGTCCACCCCCTCCCGAACCGCTAAAGTTACTCAATCATTCCCACCAAACAGCACTGCGCGTTGACGCGGTGGAACGTTTCGCCAAACCAAAACCGGGTAGAATGTAACTCCGCTTACAAATTGCACGAACCGGAGGGGTTCATTCCACACCCGAGCTGGGCGGAATTTAAAACGGATCCTGTTTATGGACCAATTGGGTACAAAACCCCCCGTCGGAGGGGGGGGGGGGGGGGGGGGAAATAAAAGAAAATTCCCACACCTGTGAGTGAGTTCTGTGCGTAGTGGCGATGGTGGGGCGATCCTGTTTCTACCCGCGAAAGGTGGTACACCCAAGGCACCAGTAGAAAGACCTCCATACATCTTGGCTACATCGTCGTAAGGAGTATTTTTCAAGTATTTAACGTGTACAGGGGAACGTTCCACGCACGAGTAGGTGTTCTGGGAAATTGAGTTTTCATTAAAGCCTGATGAAATCGCATCGAATCCAGCGCTACCGCTGCCGTTCCCAGTGTGTGTGTGTGTGTGTCCATGTATCAGAAAGAAGGAAAAGCTTTCCTACCCGTTCGGACCGGATACATGGCAAGTTGCCGAAGCCATTCTAGCCGGCACCGGTCGACCGGTGTGCTTGCGTGCTTCCTTAACCGTAACGTGCCGTGCGCCGTCGTTGTACGCTGTCGTTGGACGGGAAAAGCTTACCAAGCGCTCACGTCAAGCGTATATTTTAATTAAATTATTTACAATCTGCAACCAAATTTAACCTTTACCATTGAAAAGCGGGTAACAAGCTAACGTACACGCACACATGCACACTCACACGTACGTGCTGGGATCGTACCGTATTAGGGATGTTAGGTTTCTGCTCTAGTTTTTTCTTCTTCCAAACATCATCCCTTCGCCGCTCTCTCTCTCTCGCTCTCGGTTGGCGCGTAATTGAAACTTTTCCCATGCAAGCAAACAAGCTTCTTCGGTCGGTTCGGTAGCCGAAGACGATTTGAAAGCGATACATTTTCCCACGAGATGAAAGCAGCGTGCAGGGAAATGGATTTCATCTCGTAAGCTGTATCAATGTGTGTTGCCATTGTTGTTCTTTCGAACAGGCACGGGCTTTACCTATTGCCCAATGCCGCTCGGTTGACATTTCCGAATGCTTTTTAACTTCTACTACTTCGAGCATGGGAAGAATTTAGCAACATTTCGAGCGCTCGCGCACGCGGTGGAGTGTGATTGCAAATAAAGCCCGCTGCATGGAATTTTGCAGTGAAATGGGCCGAAAAGTTTGCTGCTTCGGAGAATCTGTAATAGCTTGTTCCCTTTGCCGCTGCTGTACGGCTTTGTTCATGCAAGGATTTAAATTATTTTTAGAACTTGTACGTCTAATAATTTTGAACATCGTTCGCGTTACACACGTGTCTGTTTTGGTGTTGTGAATTTCTATTGTACTACCCCCCGGTTGGTTGCAATTATATCTGGTAACGTGGCAGCCTGTCAGCAGCAGCAGTTACCGCATCCATGCTTTATGGGGATTTTTGTTGTTGTTATTTTTTGTGAGCCTTTTTCTGTTGATGGAAGCAAAATTTGATCAAAGCTCAGCGAAAATCAGTTTTACAGTCCATCGAAACCACATGCCGCGTACATCAACTGAGTAAATGCTGAGTGTGGTAAAAACAATTCTCGATGCATAATTGAGAACGTAACTGGTTAGGCGATGACGGCTGACGCAAAGTGGGACCAGGTTAGAGGCCCCAAAATTGGTTCAGAATTAGCCCGAAATAGGAATTAAAGGTCAGATCGATAGAACAAAGTTCTATCCCAGAATAGCCCAGAAAAATGAGGCCTGCGAATGGGTCAGGACAATGGTGGATTGACATGATGACATGATGTGCTAAGTGGTTACACTAATGTAGACCCTGCGAAAGTGCCCAGCACGAAGGTTGATCGAGGAATTCTCAACCCGAGATATATCAAGATGAAATTTCCTAAATGTGAAATAAATCATTACTATTCGTACAGGATTTTTCAAACTATGCTTTGGAATGTGCACACAATTATTCACCGCCTTCAAGATGTTTTTCAACAGCTGTCAAATGGTGTATTTGTTTCAAAATTAAGTTTCAATTTTTACACATGATTTCTGTGTCAAACTCAATCCAGCTTGAAACGTGTTGAACATCATGTGGAAGACTTGAAATTTTATTGTGATGCAAATAAAACATTTGACAGCGGTTGAAAAACATTTCGCAAGCAATGAAAAATGTTGTATACATTGGAATTTGATTCGGAAAACCCTGTACCAATCAATACGTATGCCTCACATTGAATTTGTTTTTAAATTACAAGAAAAACAGTAAAAAATTCTATCTAAAATAAATGAGAAAAAAACAGCTTAAATCTTATAGCTGTAAATCTTCCTTCCTAATACAAATGCTTGCCGATGAAATAATGCATACTAAACCCAGAACGATGCTCAACTGTTGATCCTTTCTTTTACACCGCTCAACAAAGCCCGTTCCATTCTAGCTTCTGATGTTACATTCCCTTTCCCTAACAGTTCCCATGGGCAACAACAAAAAAAGGTACGCTAAAAATAAAACACACTCGTCATGTTGCTGACAATTGCAATTCAATTCAGCATTGAGCGCGAAGTGGTACACCAAAACTCACTATCTTTCAAACATTCGTATCACCGGCAACGGAACCGGGCACAATGAAGTCGTACAAAACGAGCTTTACCGTGGAGCAGCTCTAATGCTTATTCACACACATACACACACATACATAGTCAGAATCCCGGAATGCCGGGGAAGCTGAAACAACTGAAACATATTAGCAGGCAGTAAACCAGCAAGCCCCAAGTTCTCATCCGGTGCCTCGGGAAATACGAGCCACTCGCCTGTGTATATGAGCTGGTATCTGGTGGGAGTATCTGAAACGGAGAAAACACTCGAACGCAAACGCCGTGAAACGCTGCGAATGCGAATGCAGAAAAGGGATACATTTTATGTGCAAGCTTAAGCTGTGCACAAACCTTGCTTCCTGGATGAGCTAGAATCCATCCGGCTCACACGGCTAGCGTAAACCGAGTCGGGCGAGCGGACTTGTGCGCCTGACTGCGTCTTTACCATCTGACTTTCTTATTTCTTACCCCGTCTTCCCGTATTTTGATGTATTTTGCAGAAGCGGTAGCAGAGATAGTCGGCGCACCCGATCTACACATTGACGAAGGATCCACCCTGCGGCTGGAGTGCAAATTACAGAGCGCTACCGAGAATCCCACGTTCGTGTTCTGGTGAGTATTGAATAATTTACTTCATTTTGCGCTGTGAGCAAAGTTGCTTACCAAGCGCGAACCGAAATCGTATGGAAATTGGTTGCAACAAGCATAATAAGGATAGCGAAATGTACAGAACAGAGGCTTTTTTTGTGACAACTTCTACATATATCATGAAAAAGAGCTTTTGAAAAGTGTTTTTCTTTGTTTTTTAAATTGCGCAAAAGCTTCAATTTTATATCATTCAAACGACGATCGTAAACAAACGACACCCATAATACGGAGAAAGATAATCCTTCCCCGGAGGCATTATGTTGCCGATACGGTTCCGGAAAAAATGACCCAGGTACTCATAACTACTGTGCAGCAGCAGTCAATACAGTTTGCATTTTTATTGCTCTCTTTCTTCCACTTTTACCCATCTGCTTCTCCTCGCTACTTATGAGGGGTTACACAAAAATACAAACCAAAATTACACAACCATCCCGTGACAAATAGCTTTTTAAAGCCCACTCGTTTTGCGTGTCGGTGTTGGCTCACCGCTTATCGGACGACGGTGTGCACGGAAACTCGGCCTTGCTCACAACAACAGCAACCCATTCGCCCGATCATCCGCGCGCAGGCGGGAAATAAATATGTGCGACAGGTATTAATGAGGGATTCATGATATGGCCTTGCCCTGTCGGTACTGTGTATCACTCCTCCTCGTAAGGCCAACCAACTTGCAGAGAGTAACGTGACACTCGAATTGGGTGGAACGGAGGCTGATGGTACAACCCACGTACCGGTTCGATTCGACGGTACAAATCATTTTTTATCCAACCGGGGTAAATGCAGCATCAACTGAACGTTGGAAACAGGGATCACTTACTTAATTATACCTCGCTGCGGGTATGGGCGTGTCATGATAAGTAAGCGCGCTGTTAAGTTGCAAATTTAACGTTTCGCAAACTGACATTATTGAACACAAAGCCTGTCTGGGGGAAAATTGATGATTGGTGGCAGTAATGTTGCCAAATATCAACCAATGTGTAAGGGTAGTATGTTGAAGTTATAAAACCTTTTATGCATTGAACAAGATTGAACTTTCTGTGCAGATGGTTTTCTATTGTACTTTGCTGTTGCTAAGTGGATGAACCTCGTTAGTCACACTTCTCGGATGTGTCAGAATAAGTACCATAAACTTAAACCAACGCTTACCTTCGTCCCTAACCTTGACCACTGGTGGGAATACATACTGTGTGTTGTGGCCTAGTTCTACCTGTCTTCCCCGTTGTCTGGTTCGGGTTCAGTCAAGCATTATGCAGAACTTTCAGGCGAATCAGTCAAATGCACTAAACCACTTTGCTGATATGTATAAAGACAGGATTGTGGTGGTATGTGTGTGTGATGCTTTTAAGTTTGCTAACAGGTACTGTTATAAGTTAAGTGATTCCTTAAAATGTGTGGTGCTGTACTGTAAATGGATAAAGAGTTACTAAGAACAGTCATGCTTGGAGTGTTAGCATAAGGAAGGGATTAAGTGATCTGATAATTAAGTTTTCCTATTTTTTTGGAAAGTTATGATAAAATCATACTTGTAAGACAGGTAAAACACCGTTTTAAAGCTGATGTACATATATGTTTTGGCAGAATATTTTAGTTTGTTCTATTAACTAGCATCACTCAAAAAGAAAATTATAAAATGATGTAAATTATTGTTTTCAATGTTCTTGAACGAAATTGTCTGTTAAGAAAGTATGAAAACAGTTTTCCTTTGACACTCTTTTGAACTTACTCACAAATTGCTGGTGATTTTAATCCATTACTATGTAATTTTGTCATCCTGCTCCATCCATCTTGCTTTAAAATTAAATAAATAATAAAGTAAAACTATCGTCTTAATGGCGTCTAGACGTTTGAATGGAGCATGTTGACCAGCTACTATAGCCAAATGACACGAACACGGGGCACAAGCTGCACAACTACCGTTCTTCGGCTGGTGGGATTTGTAAGAGCTTTATGACCGTCGGTTTAAGTATTTGTTCAGGGTTTAAGTGGCATTTCATCCTATTGCAAATATCAATGGGAGCAGTGGCTAAAAAGTATCCATTTTTAATATTTTTGGCCAATGATTACTTACAATGGGCAATGCTAGTGCAAAGCACAATAGGGGAAGCGTCACTTGTTAGGTTTGTGACAGTTGAAGCTTAACAAATTAATAACGTTTGAATTTACCTTAATTTGCATAATATTTAGATCCCGATTTTCGAAAGAAATGCTTTACCAAACAAACATATTCTTCCATTTTGCTAGTTGTATCCACACATTTGGTATTGATCAGTTATCCTAGAATTTAAACGACCACAACTAGACAAGCTTCTTTGTGTCAATGATTAATCATACATAGCCCTCTGTCAAGGACAACTCAAATAATTTACAAAGAAAACACCAGATGGTGCTGTTGTGACAAATAGGGAGAAAAAGTTATCTCCAAAGGCGGGGCGGATAGCTTACCAAAAATAGGGCCAATAAGGAATAAGTTAGGCAGAGGACACTTAACAAGCAGGGACAAAACTGATCAGCTGATCAAGAATAGGCGCCACCGGGGCAGTTAGTAGCACAAGTAATTCGAACGAAACAAGATTTTGGTTTTGCTAGAAAGTTTCCAGTTACTAGAAAGTTTGCAAAGCTACCGAAATAAATAGATTGTCACCTGGGGTAGCAACTGAAATACAATACATAAAAAAGACTTAACGCTTAACGGGTTTATTTTTGGGTCAATTAAAAATGTACCCAACGTTGGCAGACATACAGCACGTAAAGCGAATAAAATTTAAGAGCCATTGCATTCATTGGACCATTTGCGCTATAAGCACGACTTGTTTGGTCAGTTCGTAGTTGTTGGGGAGCTTTCCTGAAGAGAGCATAATTCTGTCTCTTGGTAGAACGGTTCAGGTGAATCCAGTGGTACATCGAGCATTGTCACGTCTCCTGGCAGCAATTTTTTTTTAAACCCGAAACCGTACCAAGCAAATGGATACCTTGGTACCTTGGTCCTTTGCGAAATTCAAAGCAAGACGTGAGTTGTTTTTTGCCTACTTTTTATTTTAGTTGTGCAAAGACTGGTTGAAGGACACAAAGCCATTAAACTGTTGCTTAGGTTTATTCAGAGCTCTCAACTGTTTGCGAATATACTCTTTCATTAAAGCGTTGCACGCGCTGCAATTGAGTCCGTGAAATGAAGAAGAATAAAACATAAATTGCATGAAGATGGTTATTTATTTCATCTGTTATTTTTGAAATGATACAGACAGTTTAGTGTCTTTATTATTGCAGATGATTTTAGTAGTTACATGATACAAAAATGCGACATACTCCTCATTGTCCGCGGCGTAAGGATGTATAACTTCATCAAATTAATCGTACCACTCTACCATGGAGCTTTTCCATTCCGTTCCTAACCAAAGGGATCAGCAAACACAAGCCACCAAATTACGTACAGTGTATCCACCAGTGCGCTACAATTACCCCCACAAAAACCGCTAATCGTCAAACCACGTACGTTTGGTGCAATTTCCGTGGTCTCCGATGCATGCACACACCACGATCCCGAAAACCCCGAAAACCGACAACCCCGGATGGTGAGCGAGATCGTTGATCAAGATAATTACTTTCCGCATCGGTACAAGCAGAAGTGCATTGCCTCTTTCCATTCTCTCCCTCTCTCTCTTTCTCGCTCTGTCTCTTTTCTGACTATTGAATTTTGCAGCAATAGACAACGTTACAACACAATGTAACCCGGTAATCGACCCGGCGCGATGGTTACGTTTGAGAGTAGACGGTCGGAAAACATGGGACAATCGTCCCCGATTACACGCATCCGTCGTTAGTGAGGTTACATTATTCAGTGCACTTTGGGTCGTAAATTTCTGCGAATGAATGCTACCGTTCGAGCGAACCGAACAGATGAGGCAGATTCGGTCTGGCCGATAGGCCGGAATGCTGCCATCTCGAGGGCATATGGTCTATGATCGATCGGCCGTTAGAACGGCGATGCAGTAGTTGGGAATGGTTAGTAAAAAGCCGTTACAAGGATAAGACGCACATGCGATCATGTGACGCCCGCCCGGCATGCTGGTAGATTTGCAGTGCAGAGAATTGCATGAGCTACGCAACATTAATTCGTTTTACGAATGATTTGCGTATAGGAAAAGTGGGGGGTTTTGTGTTTTATATGAAGATTGCAGGATATTAAACAGATTGTGGGACTAATTTTAAACCATTTCAAGCAATGCATTTCCTCCTATTCTGATGTGCAATTAGGGTAAACGTACCAAAAGTGGTGCAATTTGTAGTGATACAGATGTGTTTTAATGGATTTAAATTGTCAGGAAAGTCAATTTGTGAATATTTTAAAACGTAGCAATTGTAATATGTTTTATCTTCGCTATCACAAGCATTTTTACCATCAAACACAGCATATTTCCGGAAAAAGTATATTTTTATGACGAATTTGTTGTACCGGCAATGGTGGTTTGGTTCCAATAGTCGTCGTATTGTGTTCCTATAGAGGTGGTAAACAAAGATATCTCTAAAACAGTGAATAATATCAATGAAACTTAGTTTCGAAGCAAGGATTACTGTCATAATATTGATTTCTTGCGTAATTTGATCGTAAACAATGTATAAATTTGATTGATGTAACTTTTGACTAAAGTACTGCATCACACCTGTCGTCAACCCACACCCGGAAGAGTGTGCTTGATTTGAAGTCAATTTTTCAATTCAGCCAAATAAGCGAATTTTGTCCTTTTTTTGGCAAATTACCAACAGAAAACTTATTTCTGTTGCTTATTTTAGTGAAAAAAAATCGACATGTCAAAAATATCCTCGAAAAGATCTAAAATGACCTGTTTTTATTGATTTTATAACTATAACCACTATAGGAACATGCCTGTTTTGTGTACCTAAGTGGTAAAAAAACACTAAAAAATGCATAAATATGGTCAAAAGGCAAATAATGTTATTAAAACAATAACATTTCATAACAGTGATGTTGGAAAACTAGTAATTGCGTGGTTATGTGGTCATTCAGTACGTTAACAGAAATATGAGCTTCATAATGAAATCCTAAGGATTTTGAAAAAAATTTGACACATTTCACAAAATAATGGATTTTTTGCCCCATTTATCTATTAAACCCTTTATAAAGGCTAAAGAACATTTGACACAAACTAAATAACCTGATTACTTGTAAATTATCGTATGGAACGAATTTTAGTGCAATACCACCACTATAGGTACTACCATCACTATAGGTACGTTTACTATAGAGGTTTAGAATTCTAACGAAAACGAAACCCTTGTCTTTAAGGTATTTATGTAGAAATTATCAATGTATATTATCTGCTCTTTTTGACATTTTTACAAAAGATAGTCTTTTTTTATAGCGACTTTGAGCCAATTGGCCTCATTCGCCACACAAAACGACCAATTGGTTAACTGTAATTAAGGTGGTTTAAAGACCTAGGTTCATCCTAGAATTGAACCTATCGCGGCTATGCTGTTCTGTCATGCATTCGGCATTTCTGAACCACAGGCTGCAATTTTAAGTTTGGATTTGCTTGTACACATTTTAAGAATCAAGAGCTTGAAGAAAACTTAAACAAAACAGAACTACTAACATTCATAAAACGTTTTGTTTGTGGTATGTCTTTCTTATTCACTCATAGCAAGACCGTTGCATAAATGGCATTATAAAGCCACAACGCCTTCATTCCACCGCTAAGCAAATTGAAATTATTACCATTTATTTGTACCACCTTCAACCGGTTGCAGTTGCTTCCCCTTGAAACTCATCATACTTTACTGCACTTACCTGTAAAACCCCTCCCGATCCACATCGTTCTGCTTCATTAAACTAACTTATTTTACACGTTCCTCCCAATGCTCTCTTTTCCTTTATCACAGGTACCACGAGCAGAATATGGTCAACTTTGATCAGCTGAACGGATTTTCCGTCACACCGTTCCAACCGCCGGCCACCGCCAGCCATCCATCCCATCTTCACCCTTACCTGTTCCCGCACCCGCTCGAGGACGACCAGCACGAGCTGCCCGAGCTTTCGTCCGAGGAGCAGGGCTACAATCTGCTGGACGACGACCGGTTGCTGCAGCGCTCGCTACAGCTTGGGCAGGATTCGGCCGAACCCTTCCTAACGCCCTCGTCCTCCTCCTCGCTGCTGCTGGCGTCCTTGGCTGCAGCGGCCCTATCCTCCTCGCCCTACCAGCTGCAGCAACATTTGGATCGAACGGATCTATCGCTCGAGCGCGGGGACGCAGCACCGTCGTCCGACCCGTCACTGGATCGACCACAGAATCATCCGCATCTGCATCACCAGCACCACCACCACCACCACCAGCATCATCTCGCGATGAATTACAGCGGACCAGCGTTGCTGTACTCGCACATCCTGACACCGGCACCGAGCGTGCTAACGATCAAGGAGGTCCACTTAAGGCACGCCGGTAATTACACGTGCGCTCCATCGAATGCACGCCCGGCCAGCATCACCGTGCACGTGCTGCAAGGTGAGTTTTCCGCGGGCTGTCGGGGTTTGGTAGCCGCATTTTAGCGCTAAACGTTACAATGCACACCAGTTGCATGAGGCAGGTTGAGAACGATGAGTCGCTTGTTTTACACAATTCAATCAGGAAGATGTAACGGACTGCTAAAAAAAAAATTCGTTTTTACGTGCAATTTCCATGCAGTTCGCTGCAGGTGTACTAACTGGACAATTAATTTAAAAATTCTATTAGAGAGAAACTAACTTTAAAAAATTAATGTTTAAACAGGAATTTAAATTACAAGCTGATTGAGGTTTAAGGTCTGGTTGGAGTTTGAGGCTAATTTTGGATTACATTTAATTTGATCAAACGTTTCAAGCATCTCTTTTCAACCAGTTCACCATACCCGTAATTACAGATACACTTTCCAACTTCAAAAAATGACTTTTAACTTGAGCCATTCAAACCTCTCCTGTGATTCTATGATAAGCATGTTTCTTCAACATTTTTCTTCACAAAACGCTGCAGAAAAGTTATCCTATCCCATGTAGCTCGACGCTTTATCCGCATTAAACTCCTGTACCTTGCCCCATCAGCTGTGAGCAAACTTTCTAATCCCATAATTCCATTCCAGTCGCAATTTAATTGGCATACATGCGCATTTTTGTAACATAAGCTCAGCAATATTCCAACTTCCAACCAGATGTTAAAACATGCATATTTTTAAACCTTTCCGCTAAGCTGAAGAAACAGTCCCAAACTGGAGAAGGAGCGAGTAACTTTCTGTTTGCAAAAGCTTTTCTATTTTAAATTTCTTGTGAACAAAAAAGCACACACACACATACACACATATATAGGATCAAAAAGGTCACAGAAAGCTCGGCCACAGTACGTCAAACGATGTCACAATCTCCTCCCCCCACACCGATGCAACATCATGCAAATTGCATCGTTTAGCGACAGTAACAATGTTAAATAAAATAGTAGCTAATGTAATTTCTGCTAAATAAATTCTTTTACCATTTTTGCTTCCCGTTTGCTTTCGCAGGTGAGAAGCCGGCAGCGATGCAGCACGCCAACCGCAGCCAGCTGGACGACGGCAGTAAACCATCGTCCCGTAGCGGAAGTCACCCACAGCGTCCTACTGCGGCCCACGGCTTGATGGTTCCGGCACTGCTACTGCTGCTGTTTGCGATGAAGTGGATGATGCCGATGTACGATGGTCGTTCGTTCGCACACCGTCGGTGAAACGAAATGTCGCTAATAAGTGGTGCATCATGCTAGGGGGGGATGTGGATGAATGGGTTGCAAGAGAAAATGTGGGTAAATGTTTTATATGAAAAAAATTAAATTGCAAAAACTGCGGCGTACAGAGCATACATTGGACACAGAGCGATCGCTTCAAAGTGCAGTGTGTGGCAATGGAAATGGAAAGCTGTATTATAGTTCAAAAGGGAAGAGCTATCCGCACACCATGTGGGCCACATGTGGAGGAAACATAGACATAGAAATCTAACAGTATTTTTATTCCACCTTGCATGTTACAGCGCGTAGTGTTCTGGTGTTTCAGTTTTGCGCCACACAGACTCTCACACATACACATAGTTCTGAAGCAAAGAAGGGTGTGTTTTTTCTTCTTATGTGGAAAAAATCGTACAACCGAGTTAAAGAATAAATTAACAAAAAAAAAAGGAAAAATCAACGGAACGATTTCGTTTTCTTTCCTGCGTGTTTTGAGCGCAGCTGAATAAAAAGGACACAGAAAACTACGAATAATTAACAACAACAAAAAACACATGCAAAAAGATATAATAAGAATCTGATTAGATAGAGAAAATGTTATACGGTGAAGGGAAAATGGATTTAAATGTTCTGGAGAAGTGTATAGAGAGAGAGAGAGAGCAGCTAGAAGCTCACACGCACGGGTGTAGAAGGTAACAGAATTATCTGATTGAGTGGGAGCAGATACGTACGTAAAATGGATTGAGGTGGGTGGTATAGTGTTTGGGGCATATGGGAGGGCTAGAAACGGGGATGAAAAAAGTATTATTCATATACAGGAAGTATTCAGAACTCAATAAACGGAAAAACGAAAATACTCTCAACAACAAACAGCCAACAATTGTGTATGTGTTTTCTTTCTGTCTTTGAAATATTCCTTTTCCGAGTAACATGTTACATCCATTATAGCGCAAGCTTTTTCTTTCTTAAAACTCTAGTAGGAATTTTTAATCATCAACATAACTCTCTTCCTGTAAGCTTTGTGCGAGCGAAAGCTTTTGTAAAACGATTCAGTGGGGCGGGTTGCTGCTTCGCAGAATAGTAGCAAACGCGCTTCCATAGAAACCGTTTGATGTCCATATTTGTTCTGCGTTTCTTTTCTTTTTTGTCGATTTGTTTTCTTATGCTTGTGCCGTTTGATGTGAAAGATATCACGTGGCTTTTTTGAGAAAAGCAATCATTCTCGGTAAGTATGTATGAAATTTAAATCGTCGCATTGCAATGGCAGGTTTTAGTTTTTGTTTCCTTTAATATTTGATTTGCTTTACTTACTTTTGTGTATCACTCCTTTTCATGTAATGTGTTGTCAGGACAAGCTGAAGAAGGATTAACAATTATTTGAATTAATTATACGTACACTAAATTTATATTATAGAATCGAGTTTTTATGTTGTATTTTTTTACTATTTCCAATTTCAATATTTATTTTCAATTAAAGCGCTATTAAAGTGAAAAGGATATTGTAAAGCAATAGTGAACAGAAACTATTTTGAAGTACTGACTACGTGAAAACTGAATTCCGACATTCTGGTAGCCCTTTTTAAAAAGAGGAATACAGATTTCAGAACGTTCAAATTCACCAAATTAGAAGAGCAAAAGTGTTCTGAAAATGAAGAGACTGTTTAAAATGTTCAAATTACTGAATGTTTTCAAATTGCAAAGGCTGCAGATTAGGGAGAGTTCATTGCATCTCTTTTTTGTGATTTACAAAATAAGTTTTATGCCTGTAAACTGTTACATCAATTTCATGAGTACACTTTCAATTAATTATGTGAATTACTTTCCACTTTACTTTTTTTTTAATTTTAAAAGAATAAATTTCCTTTAAATCATTCGTCAGATCTTTGGATTTATCTACCCGTAGAAGTAAGATTTTAACTGGACTGATCGTGTTGTTCAAACATATTGCCGCTTTCATCTCTGAAATCTAATCCGAAAGCTGGACCTTCGGTAGCTCAATCATACTCTATTTATAACCGCTTTCTATTTTAAACTGGAAAGCTGAAATTTCATCCTGTCCGTGGAACAATATTCATCGTCGGGGTTGGATTTTTCACACCCATTTGACAGCTTTCGTTCCGCCAATTGTGTACAATCAAAGATACATTGAAAATTTAATTTTTATTTTCAATGAGTTATAATTCTTTGAATTCATTTTAACCATCGATTAAAACATTTTTTTCCGACAAAAATATTTTTGCTTAAAAAAACAAAACTCTTGCATGAGCTAACCTCACCAAGCTTGCGACGAATCGGTTTTAGTTAGAAATTGTGCCTGCTGAAATAATCTAGAATGAATACTTGAGCCAAGTTTGACGTGTGGATTTGTTGAAATAATTACATCCGCCAACTGTCAAACTCCATACAAAAAAAAACGCAGTAGTATCTCCCATTAAATGTTTGATCCTAGCGTCATCTCGTCGAATATGACAGTACTACCGCAACAGTTGGAGATATTCAAATAGTTTTTACAGCATCTTTTAGGTACTCAGCTGGCCTTTACTTAACTTAAGCTAGCTAAGTATGCTGCAGGTGTGGTTATGATTTCTGACTTTGGTGCCTTGAAAGATCTTTTAATTACTACACTATACTTTGACAAATCGTAATTTGGCAGTGGGGAAAAGAAGGGTTCCTAAGGGGGTTGTCAACAATCATTGCGTAGTAAGCCAATATTTTGTACGAAAATTAAGACACCAAGAAAAAGAGTCACCAAAACTACCACTGCAGAGATCTTTTGGGTCGTCTGCAATAAACAATTCTTTCAGTGGATCATACGAATCATTGTTATTAGAAGAAAACATTTCCTCTAAAGCGTGCATAATAGTTTAAGCAGATTTTTTGTTTCCCCGAAACGCATACAAACTCTGCGATGTAACGCATTTAAGTGTTAATCTTCGAAGACTTCTAAGAACAATAGAAAGTGTGCGTCACACTCATCAACACCCGCAACCACCAAAACACACCTTTTTTTCGTTATGCCTGAAAGATCGCATGTTTATGATTGTTCTGTTAAAATCACCGCATGTATAACCCGCTGATGAGATCAATCGTTTAGTAAAAAACCCATATTCCGCTTTACCAACGAACCGTACACATAAAATGAAACAATCAGACGGATCATGCCAAATAAACCAAAACACTCGACTCGACAACCATCAGCACACGCTCGAGACCCTTTTACTTGTGGCCACGCGACAACAAAAACGTTCCAACGCCGCCCAACACACCCTGGCGCAACGGTGATAATGGCCTCCAGTATAACCCGCTACTGCTGATTAAACTGTGATTCCACTTCAACCAATCGGAAGGGCAACTAAAATACCAGGTTTTTTCTTCTCAAACTCACGATTAGAATGCGTCCTGGGCATTCGAACGCGTTTTTTGTAATAGGAGACAAATTTTCTTTTGATTAATTTGAACCAAGGGAATAAAAAATGACCCAAGCCCAGCCGAAGGCGCTGATAGCGGTCAAACATTGGATGGTGGTACATTTTTGGACGGGAGCGCACTCATTTCATGTTTAGTTCTGCTCGGTGAAGGCACGCGATCGGACACGCGCTTGTAAGATGATTCTCAGACGTGCTGAAGTGGGCCCGGGGCCACAATTACTTTTAATATCGTTGGGCGTTTTGGTGTGCTTTCCTGCTGCTGTGGACTGTTTTGTAGGGCTGCCGTTGTCAACTAAACCGGGTGAGTTGCAGTGCTCGTGAAAAGGTTGAAGTAGCTTTTGATTACATCTTTCAAGTGAACATTATTTCAATGTGCATAAAATTCATGATCAATTTCAAGCAAAGCTGTGTGACTAAAGTGTTATCCAGTTAAAAATTCTCTCCCTTTTGCGAACATTTGTTTATATTGGGTAACATTAGAACCGTTCATTCATGTTAGAACTGTTTTGCATTGTAATAGCAAATGTTCACTCTCCGGTCCGGCCGCTTCCTTGTCTGGATGGACCGATTGTGCGATAATTCGTTTGAAATAAAAAATAGAATTTCAGCTGATAATGGAATAGACTGTTTTTTGTATCTTTCACCACCATAGCCACAATGCGCGATTCGATTAAGATTGTCTGTGTCTGATAGGTTCTATCGCTTGTCTTTTTTTTCTTGTTTTGTTTTGCTCTGCACCCGTCACAATTCATTCCTTTTGCAGAGGAATGTTATGAAAGAGAATCGTTCTAGAAAGTGGGGAAAATATTCGGCAGACCGATTATAAACTCAATTATAAAGTGGAATCGCAAATGCTTTACCAGCAATAGAGAAAACAGACTATGCTGAAAACTCTACTGCCAAAAAATATCAGGTTCAAAACAGATATCTAGCAAGATTTTAGGTACCAAGTAAAGCATATGTTATTATGCATATTAAACTTTTATGACTCTTGCCATTACTCCTTTTGATAGGAATCACACGAAAGTTGAATACAAAAATTCAGTTAATCGAATGACACACCCCCTAAATTTAGCAATAAATTTTTATCGGTTGGGAAATTATAATAGGTTTGATTGATTGGTTGCAGCTAACGATTGACGTCAGTGTAACATTTCTCCATAAAGGTTTAATGCTTTATCCTAACGCAAACCCTAACGTAATGTTAAAATGTATTATTGCTGTAAGGTCTATGCTTTAGAACTGTTTAGGTAAGGCAATATGCTGTTGTTTATGTGATATAATATTACAATTGTCAAAAATCTGCTCAAATACATTGTAAAATTATCATGATTCCTACAAGAGTCAAACATTGATGATTTACAGACAGAAATAGGTGCGTTAGAGTCAAAAATAGATGCGCACTGTCAAAAATTGGTGTTTTTGAGATAATATTGATGCGCACTGTCAAAAGTTGATGCCTTAGAGCCAAAATTAGGTGGTAACGATTGTATTATTATTATAACACGTAGTACTTCTTCTTCTTCTTCTTCTTTGGCACAACTACCGCTGTCGGTCAAGGCCTGCCTGTACCCACTTAGTGAAATGAGCTTGACTTTCAGTGACTTTTTGTTACCATAGCAGGATAGTCAGAACTACGTATGGGGGCACGGTCTATTCGGGACTTGAACCCATGACGGGCATGTTGTTACGTCGTACGAGTTGACGACTGTACCACCAGACCGGCCCAGTACTCCTTCTAGACCATCCAAAACTCAACTGAAAATAACACAAACAATCAACTCTTGCCAAAAAAATTGACATACATGCGAGATCTTGGCGTTACACTTGACTCTAAGTTAACATTTCAACCACGTATGGAAGATACCATCGAACGTGCAAATTGAGCGCAAGGTTTGATTTTCAAGATGACGAAAGACTTTGACGACACTATGTGCATAAAAGCATCATGGTGTAGCTTAGTTAGTTCCAATCCTTAGTTGGCCCATCCGCTATGCTATTCGAAACATGAATTGAAACAATCCAGCGAATATACCACCGTACAACAAACGTCTCTTGCTCTTAGGACTGGAGACGCTCGAAAAAAGACGTAAAGACTCTCAAGTAAGCTTCATTGCAGGGTTGGTGGTAGATACAATTGATGCACCATCGTTTTTTTACACAAATTACGCTTTTTCGTTCCTCGTTTAATATCGCGGCAACGTAGAAAACTATATGAATCGAGACATAACACACAACATGGTGCAAATGCCACCATGAGCATCATGACGGGGAGATTTAACGAACATGTAGACTTCAAGGGATTATTTGACTACCACCTAAGCGCGACAATATTTAGAAAAATAGTATTAAATTGGTACTAAAAAAGGCTCTCGTTGGAAATCTCCTTGGTGGACGGGTAATTTTTAATAAACAACAATGATTAACAATGAACAACAATCTAAAAACTATGCCAACATTTTTGCTTTCCATTGGTATCCATAGGTAGTTGATTCCAAATAAATGTTGTATCTATGCAAACATTATCAACATATTATTTGTAATTCCAAAATAATTAAAAAAAAAACATACCAGTATGTATGCTGAAACAAACCATCTGTAGTTCGAAACTGTTACCAAACTCATCAAACTATCGGACGATTTTTGTTTTAACTGCCTTTGTTGTTTTGCTCTTAAACGTACCAACTTATCAAATTTAGTGTTAATATAAGTGGATTTTTGTTTTTATTACTTAGTTGATTACTTTGATGTGCAGTCAAGCGCACGGGGACTACCTCAACGAATTCTTTAGCATCCAACGGCAGCGTTTCGGTTGTGTTACGGTGCTTTATCAAAAAATGTGACATATGTTAGACACACGGGCAGTAACAAGCAGAAGCATTATCACCTTATGTAACACTATTTTACGATCATTCGACGTACGGCAAAGTTGTGCGTAAAAGTGCCCAAGTGAATGTGATTTAGAAGCACGGTCAGTGACTTCGAGTGATAATGTTAAACCCGCAGACGCAAATCTTGGCATTGTGGCGTGAAAAAAAACACCACTCGCCACACTACATTGCTTATGATTTAATCCTTTCGGCACACCTAGTGATAAAGGGTAGAAAGAACCTTTCTAATCTAATCATTTTGTAGCATTGCAAATCATGAGTTAATCAATTATACATGTGCTAAAGATTGGGAGTAATGGTTGAATTGTTGGCGGTTTTGGTAAAAATGGCTTTGAAGTTTGGGTATATACATTGGAATTGGTCTAAATGACTCGATAGACCTAACACCACATTCGAAAATAAGCCCTAAAGAAGAAGGAATACTTCATTACAATGACAATCTTTCATAGCAAAAGCTATAAAATATCTACATTGCAGTGTTCTTGTTTGATACGTGCTACATGCTATAGCAAACATTCCAAACATATCATTCATTCAACGTCTGTTAAATTAACCAACTCGGGTTTTGTAGCGTTCAGTTCCTAAACTCACAACACCTCTACAGTTCATTTCTCAAAGAAAACCCCAAAATTCATCTTCATTGCATATCAAAACGAATTACCCACCCGAATTGAAATACCCAAAGAAGCTCACAAACTCTTCAACAAAAGAAATTTATTTTCCAAGCTTTTCGGAGAAAACTTGCTCAATCAACAACGAACAAATCACAGAACAACATGTTGCCGTTGCTTCCCAAAACTCAACGCAAACCGTTGTTACAACAAGCAGCGCTACAGTTGCCTGTGCTACACCATGCACCATAAGCGCCTCAGAAATCCCACTCAGCTCGCCACTCATCAACGCATTCCCTCTCCACAGCACGACTCTGGCCGCAGCTATTGCTACTCGCAGACAACGCCACCGTACCGCCCATCGTCCGGCGGGTCGTGCCGGGCGACCAGTGTGACCGGCATTGCGTACCCGGGGACCCACCGCTTACCTGCCACTTTCGCTGGAAGCTGGAAAACTACGCCACCATGGGCTCGTAAGTGCGGGGTTGGTTCTCTTCACAACCGATACGTTTTGTTTCATGTTCTCCTCATGTATCGCCTCTTACGCCAGTGCCTGCTGGGACTGTCGTCTCGGTAACCGAGCGCACTGCTTCCATCCGCAATGCATCACCGCGAACGGGCTGGAGCGTGGCGTATTCGCCATCAACCGGCGCGTGCCGGGACCACCGATACACGTCTGCAAGCACGACTCCATCGTGGTGGACGTGGAGAACCAGCTCGAGGGTCTCGGTTCGACCATCCACTGGCACGGCTTTCACCAGAAGGCAACCCCCTGGATGGACGGTGTGCCGATGGTAACGCAGTGCCCCATACCGCAGGACACCACGTTCCGCTACCAGTTTACGGCCGTGGAAGCGGGCACCCAGTTTTATCACTCACATGCGGGTAAGTGATAATAGAAAACGCATAGCGAACCCACACACCTACCACCCTTTTCTATGCAATTTCTGCTAAATTGTTTGTCTCCTGTGCTCGCCCACACGTCATAGGTTTCCAGAAAGCGAACGGCCACTACGGTATGGTGGTGGTGCGCGATCCGAGCGACCTCAACCAGGCACACTACGACTACGATCTGTCCGAGCATCGGATCATCATTGCGGACTGGACGCTCGACATGGTGGAGAAGTGGGTGCCCGGCATCCAGACCGATTCGATGCGCGTCGACTCCATCCTCATCAATGGCCGCGGGCGGTACTTTAATGTATGAATAATGAATTTAAGCCCACACACACCCCACACGCTGGTCGTCTGACCGGAGGTTGGTGGTTGGTGGGGGGGTTGTTGATAAATTAAAATTTATCGAAAATTACCTCCACACCTTACCATTCGCAGGAAACGACCGGCACTCGAGCGGACGCCCCACTGACCGTGTACCAGGTGGAATATGGCAAACGGTACCGCTTTCGGTTGATCAGCAGCGGCAGCCAGTACTGTCCGTTTCAGATGCAGGTACGTGGCCCGTGCAGTTTGCACTCTGTGTGTGTGTTTTTTTAATACGAAAAGTAGTTCAAATATTATAATTACGTTACGTGCTTTATAGCATCCGCTCCAGTCGCGGCGGCAGCATTACACAGTACGACCTTCGGTCAGCCCAAAATGGAAAATACTGTTTACACCCGCAGCAACGGGACTTTTGTGTCTTTGTTCTTGGAACACTGCAGTTTGTGTGAGTGGAAATTTCCCCCCTTTGTTGCATTTCCAATGCGACCCCACCCGAAACGAGGTGCCAATTTGGTGCAAATGTGCACAATGTTTCTCAATTACGGCGAGCTTTTAAATGGGGATTTACTGCTCGGCGAAGCGTTGCGCGTTTGTTCTTATCGTTGCATTTTTAAACGATGGAAAGTTACAGCTATTGTTTTTTTGCCGATATTTCAATTGCATTGAATGTTTACCCCCGAATATGTGTACGTTTCCGAGCGCATCATTGGTGAAAGGCAACATGGTTAAAATGATGCTTTTCCTCACTTTATTAATTGGTTTTGCGAAGCACATTTTCCGATTGCACGATTGTGAGTTCTTGTTTTGTTAGAATTGCCCTCTGCCAAATATGAATAATTGAAATCAATTGCCATGTCATGCTGGTGTTGGGATGATCGCAAAAGTTACTGATGGCTACGAAATTGTACAAGAGGAAATCGTGTCTGGTTTCGAACGACATGGAATAAATTTATGGATGTTTTTTCGATTTCCGATTTCTATGTAAAACCATTAAAAACTTTAAAAGCACAATTTAATTAATTGGATTTTTGCAGTGCGTATAGATGCAAAAAAGCTGTTTGGATGATTGTAGCTATTATTGTTTGCCCGGCTGAAATTGCATCATCTTTCCATTCAAAATCACGGGCAAAACTAGCCAAATTATACAAACTCAGGCTGTTAATTCTGAAATATTGTATGCTCTATCAGATTTTAGAATGTTCTAATTTTCCGATTTAAAAATATCTCGGGAATGGCAAAAAATCTTTAAATAAAACCGAAAAAAAATCGGAAAGTAAAACATAAATCACGAAATAAAAACATAGAAACCCTGTAACCAAGACATTAAATCTATCAAATAAGAGATTATTTTCTACCTTTACCCCGAATTTCTTATCGCTAGATTCAAAACCACAGTATGCTGATCATTTCGACTGATGGCGGTACTGTGCAGCCCCAGCACACGGTAGACACACTCGTATCCATCTCTGGTGAACGTTATGATTTCGTACTGACTGCCAATCAACCGCCAGGTAAGTTTACTCAGTTAATTTATTTGTTGATTGTCTGTTAAAAAACACCTTTGAATGTTTCAATAAAATGTTGTTTGATTTCTACATTAAGTGCACTTTACCAATCAACTAATTATGTCCTCAATTGTCTCCGCCAATAAAGCTATGTACCGATCTGGTGCCCTTAAATCACTACTGTCTGTCTATCAAAATAGACCAGTAAAACAGATGTGTTTCTTCATGAAACGAGCCAATAGTGTCACTTGTCACGCTCCTGAACTAACTGTAACTGTACAGTGTATTTCTGGAAGTAAGCTTAGCAATAAGTACTAAGGTCCTTCAATAAATCGGATGAGTCAATTGCTGTATGTCACGTGATCAGCCGTACAGTTAAAATCGGCTAAACATTCGCCCAATGCAAATATAGAAGCAAATAATTATTGATCTACAAATAGAACTATAGACATACATATATTGACACAGGTATCCATTAATTAGGTACTCATTAACACAGAGTAAAACAAGGTTTCACGGAATTATATTTTCAAAGTTTCTGTCATTGTCCATGCCATTGTATTCAAGCAAAGAAGTTCAGGATGTAGAAAAGAGTAGCATTTATTCGACGATAGGTGGCATTTTTCCTTGACTTTGAGCAACATGGTACAGAGAGTCCAAAACGAAAACAAGACGTATAAGAATGAACTGAATACAATCATAAAATGTAAGATAAAGATTCAGATTATTAAGGATCTTTAGACCTTAGGGCCGGTCTTGTGGTACAGTCGTCAATTCGTACGACCTAACAACGTGCCTGTCATGGGTTCAAGCCCCGAATGTTGTCCGTACACCCATACGTAGGACTGAGTATCCTGCTATGGTAATAAATAAGTTACTGAAAGCCCCTTTGAGGCCTTAGACCGACAACGGTTGTTATGCCAAAAATAAGAAAAAGAAGACTTTCGGAGCCTAAGCAGGCTTGTGGAATCCAGGCTTGAGGTAGTGTGAAAGTTTAAAGGATTTTTTTGGCTATCAAACCATACAGAAATATCATACTTAATGCACCAAAATGTAAACTATTTGAATTCTGAGAGTGATGGACAAAATTTCTTTTAAATTGGTAGAGTTATGATTTAATACACACTTCCTCTACCTCCGTGGTAGCCATTACAGAAATAGTAAAAAAAACCTTTCAAATTAACCATTACACATTGCCCCATCGCGCAAAAGAAAAATTCTCTCTATTATTGGCCATTTCCCCATTTGCCCTTTTGATTTTAAACCCGTTTCCCTTCTCTATCGCAGGCAACTACTGGGTGCGTGTCCGCGGCATCGGCTTCTGCGATCAGATGCGGGTGGAAGACTTTGCCATCCTGTCCTATCGCACGCCGGAAACGGCCATCCCGGCCGCTGGCCTAACGGTGGAGCAAACGCTGGCCTACCCGACGGAACCGATGCCGACGTACGATGAGCCGTATCCGGATGGTATCGTGTTTAACCACCAAACCGCACCCTGCTACACGCCGAACGATACGTACATCTGTGCGGCGGACCTGGAAGCGTACGAGGTGTTCCGCGACACCGGCCTCATCGATGCCGTGCCCGATCGTACCTTTTTCCTGGGATTTCACGTCATCGAGGCGAACAATAGCTTGCTGTTCTCGGACCGTGGCACAAGCCATTACGCAAGTAAGTAAACCCCGTACCGGGATCGGATATCGTGCCCGGTGCGTATAAACATTAAACAAAGTGACCCGGTTTAGGTAAACTCACATACCTATTTGCATGTTAATGTGGAGCCGTCAGTCAGTGGGCAGCTTTGGTAGAGAGGCAACATTGCCGTTGCTGGCTAGTCAGTTGGCTTAAAAGCTGGAAGGCTTTATTAAGAAGTTATTTAATTTATCGTTGATAGCCGCACGAACAGGAGCCTTGCTCCTGTGGAGTACAGCAGCGCGTGTTCCGTAAAAGGCTCAAGAAAATATGCAAGATTTAATGAAGATGCTGTCACTAATTAAATGAGTTATGCAGAGGCTTACTCGATTGCTTCCCGTCTACCTGAGGAACCTGAGGGTGATTATTTTCTTGCACCCTTCCCGGGGACTAACCATCATGTCGGACAAACGGAGTAAACCGCTCTGATATACGAGAGCCCATAATTGGAGCTTTGGCCGGGCGCATCCCAGACGCCCACAGACAGCCCAAGCACAGCAATTAAAAGGAATGCAACCTTCCATTCGCTCTTTGCAGCTGTCCGGGAGGGCTTTAACACGATCGGTGCTACGAACATGATCAGCTTCGTGCCGCCCTCCTTCCCGCTGCTGATCCAGCCCGAGCTGATTGTCGACGAGAATGCCCAGTTCTGCAACGTCAGTCATCGGCCGGCGTACTGCACGGACGACCATCTGTGCTTCTGCACCCACCGGATGAAGGTGAAACACAACGACGTCATCGAGATCGTGCTGTACGATACGGCCGAGGGTAAGTGTGCCGAGGCGGGACTCTAGTTCCAGCCGGGTTGTGTCTCACTCCCATCGTTCAAACCACCCACCCTCTGTTTGCAGTGCGACAAAAGTTCTACCATCCGTTTCATCTGCACGGGCATCGATTTATAGTGACCGATTCGGGCAGCTTCCCGAGCGACATCCTTACGGATCAGATTGCCTACCTGCGGAATCTACGCACCGTACGGCGCCCGAACGCCCACTGCCCACCGTACAAGGACACGCAGTCCATCCCGAACCGGGGCTACGTTAGGATACGGTTCCGGGCGGACAATCCGGGTAAGTGGGGGTCGCGGCCGGGCGGGTAATTTTGCTCGGCCAGAGTCTTACGACAACGGTGCCGGCGTTTTCTTCTCCGCAGGCTTCTGGCTGGTGCACTGTCACTTTGAATGGCATCTTGCCGACGGTATGGGGCTGGTGTTGCAGATTGGCGAACCGGACGAGATGCTCAAGCCGCCGGCCAACTTTCCACGCTGCGGTAGCTTCGAACCACCGGTGGATACTGGTGGTGACGCGCAAGGCACCAACGGTACGGTTGCCCGTAATGCGCTGTGATCCTTAATTTATCGCCAAAGCTTATGCTATAGTGTATTTCTCTGTGTCTGTGTGTGTGTATGTCTATCTAGGGTAGGAATAAATTTTGAATTTATCTTCCAAAATCCGAACTCTCCTGCGTTCTGATGCTTCAGGAGCTACAATCAGTGATTCTTTGTTATTCGCTCAAGTTTCCAAGAATCTTTCGAGACGATTTTTTTTAACATATTGACCTAGTTTGAAGTTGGAACGGGTTTGTATAAAAAAATGTTAATAATAACAATACAAATGCACGCAATTGACAAACTTTCGTGAAAGTTCTAGAGAAATTCGATAATCAAAAATAATTTCCGAAACATAATAAACTGAAAAGGTTACTTGAAACCATATTGGAGAATGGACAAACCAATCGTATTTCCTATTTTAAAATATGCCACCATCTCCCTGTCACTCTTGATTTGACTTGCTTACTTGCAAAAATAAATCTACGATCTTACGAGCTGACTGTCGTCAATTATTTGGAATTTTCGCCATGGTGGATTGTTGGAAATTTGTTGGAATATAACTTTTGCATCATGTTGGTCCAAAAAATTTCGATCAGACGCAGCTAGGGGGAAATTGGAACAGTTCGGGTACTAGGGTTTCATATCGAAATACAACTAAAATTCGCCTGAAAGGCTCGCACTGAGTTTTGGCGTCACTGGTGCGATTTCTACTTCCCGATATGTTTTTTTCATGATTCGCAGGTACTATTTCACCGTTTGGCCGGTTGCATCGATACAGTCCCGGCCAAGCTTACACAGCAAAGTAGCGACATTTCCCTGGACCTTCATTTGAAGCTTCTTGTCGCTCAGGGTAGTCGGGCATTCGGAATTTGGCTTTCTATTCGATGCTCTGATTGTTGCCTAATAGTGTCAAGATGTTGTAGACACCGAAAGAGGCGTATACGACGTCCACAAACTGCCGCACGGAGACCGTTTTAGATGCTACGGGGTTCCGTTCTTTGATTACGCACGCTTCCAAACGAATTAGCTACACTTTTTTGTCCATCACGGTTAGAGTTCGACTAATAGAGGGGTCAAATTTTGTCTGCTGATTCATGATGATAATGATGAAAAATTTTGTCGATTTTTATTAAATGCAAACGTTAATGTTGAAATGCAACTAAAAGTGCTGATAGGATTTAAGGGCCACGCAATAGATCCTTAGGTAGTTGACGACTGTACCACGAAACCGGCCTAAAATCCTGATCCTAACCGGCCAAAATCATAATTTAGCCTGTTAAAATATTAAAAAACGTTGAATGTTGAATTTGATTTAATAGAAAGACACTGGAAACCCAATGCTCAACTCCAAAATTAATGCGCTAATAACAAGTTCACTTCAAATTCAAATTAATAACGTTATAGTATCTCAGAAATTGAGAATTTTTTCCCGCAATAGATGTATAACAACATTGAGGAAGTAAAAGTATGTTAAATTTTAACAATTCTTGAAATGAGCTTTGTGCGTAAAAAAATCCTTTCCCATTAAAATGTTATCACTTTCATTAGATTCTAAGCTGTTACCTTACTTGTGCAATATAAAAATTGAATATTATTGTACAATGTTACGTTTTACAAAAAATAACAAAAATAGTAAGCTTACAATTCTTAAAATCGCTACAAAGTAAATGTACAACTGTCTGTTTGGTTTATGAAAGGTCATGGAAGGATTTGTTGGTGCCGATTGATGTTGCTCCAATCAATCTGCCACAGTGTGTTACTAGTTAAACACATCTTTAATCTATCTCACCATCAAATACCAACAAAGGCAATCCACAAGCAAGGTTTAATGCTCATAGCTGTCCGTTCTACGAATTTGATGCCACGGAAACAGTATTCGTAAATTAGCGTTCCCATGTTCAATTACCCTTCATTCACTTATCGATTTCCAGCCCTCAATCACCGGTTCGATCAGCACACAGGTTGATTAGTTGCAGCTTAATCACCGCCACACGCAATTACATCGCTCAATCGCTCACAATCGCCCGTAACTTTGGATGGAGCCACATCGCTCCCCATTGTGCTTTTCGCCGTGGTGGTGTGCTTTTGGTTAAACGGAATGCTTTGTTGTGCTTCCCGTACGATCCCCTGAACACAATCGAAAGCTTATCTGATCGCGTACCGATTGCTGGACGTTGGGTTGGGGCTTAGCGCTGTGCTAGCATGGTACAATAGGGGCAGGCATTATCAATATCGCTCGTGAAGGAAACAAAAGCGTTGCCATTAATTTTGTTTCATCCGAGGCAGTGCGAGGCAGGATTTGCGCTTGGCAGATATGCAATCCGCGGTTTGCCGGGGTAGGTTTTAGTACATCTAAACGTTTGAATCGTGTTTAGTACCAATGCAAGTGGGGAGCAATTTGAGCACAAAACAGATATGTTTTTAGAAGCCTTTTAAAACTTAATGTAGCTGATATTCTAGCTGGAATTATGAAATAGCAGCAGAAAATACGAAATTGCTTATTCAAACTCCACAAATTTTCATGTTTGCATTTAATCTTCACACATTTCCCTCTTCGTGTTCAAAGGATGTACCGTGAAGCGGATTTTTCTACCTCACGCCAATTACTATTCATGAGAACTGGTACAATCATGCAATAAGTTCACTATGCTACTACCACAAACATGCCGGGTTGACCCTTCAAACATGCCAGTTAGCACTGTCAAGGGAACGCCGATGACACGCTCCAGACGGCCGACCCGTTTCCTCATTTGAAATTTCTAATCAACCGAAACTGATTGGCATTTCGAAACCATTTCTTTCTTTCCTTTTTTTCACCACACTTTCCATATTTGATGACGCAAAAATATGCGTACCGGCCCACGACGTTAGCCAACGCCAAGGCTTTTCGTGGAACGGACACGTTTAAAGAGCATGTGCAGACGCTAAAGCCGTTATGTAAATGCAGCCGAAATGTTTTCTGTGATCCTGAAATCACATCACATTTATGTAACGGTTTTTTGTTTTGATTTTATATAAAAAACATTATTAAAAAGATTTATCCAAATCATTTGCTCACCTCACTCATAAGGATGCCTACGCAAACGCCCAATAAATTATACAAATTTCACCGATACGCCTTCCACATTCAAAACGCCAATCTGCCACCATCATTGAGCAGCTGTTATTTGTCCTCCCATTTGCGTAAAGTCACAAGTCTACGCATTAGGACCCCTTTCGCCTGGCAAACAACTGTTGCTAAAACGAGGAAGCAAACAAACCGTACAAATGTCTTCGGGTCAACCACGCCATAACCCATTTCCCCCCCGCGTACACCTTCCCCTTTGCGACCGTCAAAGAATCACGGGAACGGAAAGCCGTTGTAATTTGCCTAATTGGCTCTTTGAGCAGTCGGCCAGCAATCGTCCGGGATGTTTTCAGATCAATTTGTGGAAGGGTGTGCTGCCGGTGGGATGCGTGCCGGGGGGAAAGTGGGAACGAACAGGAGAGGAAGTGTGCCACTACACACTGTTTGCTGGAACAATTTAACGACTTCTACACCTTCGGGTTATGGGGAGGAAAAATCAACGCCAGCTACGCCAGCCTTTTGCTCGGTAAGGGTAAAACCGTAATCAACGTGGTAAGGAATTCAAGGCCTGGATCGCACTGCCAGCACCAGACTTGGAGCAGGGACTGGCACTAGTTGGAAGGAAAGTCGGGTAGGATTACCGGCACCGGCATGAATATAGTTTTCCTGCGAGCAAATATTTGCATTTGCGGCACCGAGGGAAACCGTGTTTACATTAGACGTGCGTTTTGAAAAGGATCTACGCAAAGAAAGGGAGCGAGCGAAAGAGTGAGCACAAATTATTGTACGCAGTCGAGAATCGGTTTGAAGTGTTGAACTGAAGTGAACACGGAAATCTAGGCATAAGAGGCCTTTTTTTTTACATGCAGAGAAATGACTTACATCCAGAAGGTACAACACATATCCCTCGCAATGTCCCAGTAGATACCGCTTGAAAAGATTCCACCATAAGAATAATACATCATCATGTTTAATCTATTTTCCAATTTTGCATGTAGAAGAAAAACAGACTGGGCACAATTTTCATTTAACTTGCTTGCAATAAAAAATCCAAAGCGTGCGGCGACTGTTTCTTATCGCGACGAGCTGCAACCCGTAACGAATTACCACCTTTTTTCGGTAAAAATGTTTTCCAGGCCACATGGTACAATTTTTCACGAAATTTCCCACCTCAACAATACTATTGCTGATTGCTTTGCTGTTTGTGTTGCACACTGAAAACTGACGGACAATTTCCCGTACAAATGAAATAAAATTGAGGCGAGGAACAATTTTGCTTCATGATTGTCGCGATTAAAATCGTTACGTACTTTAGATGATGAAGAAGTAGAAAAAAACACCAAGCGATAGGATGAAGGGAATGTTGTGTTTTCTTTTCCACAATAACGCGTCCCGGTTTCACCAAAGCCAGGGTAGAGCAAGCAATGTATGGGGGTTCGTTTTTATGGGAATGTTTAGTGAGCTGAAATTTTGAAGGCAACAATATCATTTGTTAAAATTACATTATTGTTTTAAATTAAAGTCAACTAAAAACTAAAAATATGAGAAATTTCAATTGTTTTCCTAATACCTTCTTTTAGTTCTGTAAGATACTGGTTTTATCATACCAAAAATACTTCAAAATAAGTTTCCTTTAAAGAACGCTTAGGTATTTTGTATAGTAAACAATATAAAATCTCTAAACCAAATAATAAAAATAATGACTTCTGAGTTTCTTGTGAATTATTATTTATCGTATAAAAATACATAAATTTTGGGTTCATAATATGTGACTATTAATATCCTTCATATTAATACGTTATTTTTGTCTACGAAGAAGTTTAAAATAGCATTTCAATAATCTGCACTCGGTATTTAAACTTTCAATATAGAAAGAAAATGCATAAGATGACAGTAATATAAATAAAACAAGATACCATTACTTCAATATCTAATCTACAACAGATGACTAATGAAATACAAAAAATAACAACACAAAATTGTGTTTTTTTATTTGTTTTAATTTATTAATGTATTACTCAAACATGATATCCTACATAAACATGAACGAAATCCGCATATTTAAGCCAAATTGATGATTTAATTGAAGAAATGTTAGTTTTTTTAGAAGAAACGGCCCTGCTGATTTACTTTACAGTTTTATATAATTCGAATTTGATGTTTGGAAAAATGTAAACCTTTTGATTGAAACACATTTTACAGGGTTTACCAGCATAATAAACAACTGTCCACTTGTTTATAACAATAGTCGTTTTGAATAGACACCGCTGTCTACCACTTGCTCACACGTCAGATGGTGTAAGCTACTCTGTCCATTTCAATAACACAATTTTCGCCTTCGATAAGCAACTGTCAGATTCGGCACAGTTTGTTTTGTTTTGACAAATTTTGCAAAAACAAAACATTTTCAAACACGTTTCTTTTATTCAAGAAATATGCAGTATAAACCATACATTTCAATAAATCAAAACATTAATTTTGTTAATTATACAACAACCACAAGAATCCGACCGTTATGCAATCGAAGGCGAAAATTGTGTTATTGAATTGGACAGAGTAGCTTACACCATCTGACGTGTGAGCAAGTGGTAGACAGCGGTGTCTATTCAAAACGACTATTGTTATAAACAAGTGGACAGTTGTTTATTGGACTGGTAAACCCTGTAAATTTTTATATTTAGCATTGATATAACAAAGTAAATGTCACCTAGATTTAATATTTATTTATCCCCAATGTAAAAATGTTGCCCACCCCTGGCAAAGAGTATACAAACTTCTTCAACCTATCTGACCGTGCTTTTCTTTCCACGAACACAACACGAGGGTGTAGCAGAAATTTACAGCGAGCGTAAGAAAGTGCATAAAAGAAATCATAATTCCACTTTGCCTTTCCAACTTGTTTTCCCTCCCTCCCCATTCTCAATCGCCCACCCTCTCCATGTTTAAGGATCTCAATTTATGAACCACTCCCGGGCGTGTATTATCCTATGTCTGTATGTGTGTCTGTGTGTATGTTTGTGCAATAACATTCCACCGTGATCAACTTACCCGTACGACCCTTTCTCCATGGGCTGTTACGTCCGCCTGTTTTCTCCCTCACGCGAAGCCGCGAAAGCGGTAGGCACAAAGTCGTAGTCACAGATTTTAATCGAATCAAGCCCAGAACTAATTTGCACTGAACTTGCCATCTTACACACACACACACATTTACACTCACACCGAATACGAGAATTGGAATGAGCTACCGCAAACATCATTCCATAATCTTGTAACGCGAGAGGGGAGAAAGTAAAACCCATCACACCCCATGTCGTGTCGTTACAAACAAGGGGAAACGTTGCGGTGGTTTTTTCTTTATCGCGTTCTATCAATTCCCAAAGGATAGCGAGGAAAAACAAAACGTAAAAAAAACACTTGGTAAGTACTGATTTTCGTTGTGTATTCCAGCCAACGGAACTGCACGCACGCACACAGCTAATCAAAGCATCACATCGTAGCTCAAGACAACTGGCAATTCCAACGCCTGCTTGGGTGGCATTACTGTCTTCGGTTTAAAGGCGCCCTGTAGGATTCACTACGCCGACCTCATGGCCTGCTGGCACATAGGGAACAGTAATGGCAACAATAACAACAGCAACAATTCTCCGCAAGTAGAATGTACCATGTGTTAATTGTATATGCCAGCAGCGGCTTCTCGCGTGTCTGCTGTGGTGGAATAGCTTTGAGCGGCCGGCTTCAATTTGCGCATAAAACGATAATGCATTCGGTAAACATTGGGCCTTTGCGTCATGGTTATGCTTCGAGCCGGCCTGCTTAGGGGGACATCATTCCAATGCTTCTGGGAGTCTGGGCAACTTAACGGGAGGGAGTGAAACTTTGCAATAAATTGTACGGGAAAATTTTGGAAACTCGAAAAGACCTCGCCAGGCATGGCTGGTAATATTATGCACAGAGCACTTACACCGCGCTCTTTGAAGAGTGGTTGTACAGGCAAGTGACGTGGCTGGAATATTGGTAAAAAACGGGTAGCAAAATTCAAATTCGTGCCGCGTCGGCAGCACACACACGCACAGACATACAACGGAAGTAATACAGTCGTATGAAAATGACGGTGTTACATAAGTGCAGACAAGCCTCTTGTATGAACTCAAAGCACACAAATCAACAAACTGAGTGAATTGGGTCGATTTTGACTGAGGAGCGTAGTGTAAGGAGATGTTATAGTACGCACTTATCGCTGTTTTAATATTTTTATAATAGTTATTATTAATAATAAATTAATATGCTTTATTAATATAAATATTTTTTGTAAGATCTTTTCTCGAAAGATTCACATCGTCGGTTTGCAAAACAATCAACGCAGCTTTTTAGAAGAACTCAACCAACTGTTGAAGAACTTACTTACCCACGTAAAAAGACTTTACCGGCTGGGTCGTCCGTTTCCATGTGTACAACATGACCAGCCCACCTGGCGAGCTTGATACGCTGCACGACAGTGATGTCGCCGTACATCTCGTATAGCTGGTCCTTATAGCGGTTTCTCCATTGTCCTTCCACACATACGGGGCCTCAAGTATCCTTCTCAGCATCTTCCTCTCGAACGCGGCTAAGAGGTTTCCGTGAGATTTGGACAGTGTCCATGTCTCAGGGCCGTATGTGAGTACCAGTACTATATAGGTACTATATAGTCCCAGCTTCGTCCGTCAGCGACAGGTTCTTTGAGGTGAACTGATTTTTCAGGCTGTAGACCGGTTGGCAACGACTTCAAAAGTGCGGTTACCTATATGTACGTCATGCCTACGTAAGTTTAAATTTGTTATTGGTAGGGTCATTGATGTGTGTTACCATCCGTTTGGTCTTTGCCCCGTTTATCTGCAATCCGAGGCTCTCTGCCGCCTGCTCGACACCCTTGGAAGGATTCTGCTACATAGGTGAGTCGCAGACCAATGATGTCTACATCATCAGCATATGCCAGAATCTGGGTTGACTTATAGAAGATGGTTCCCGTAGTCTCCACCCTCCAGTCGCGGATGGCCCTCTCTAGCGCCAAGTTGAATAGGAGACAGGCAAGCATGTTCCCCTGGCGCAGACCTTTGGTGGTCTGCAAAAGGTCCTGAGAGTTTTACATCCACCCTCAACTGGGAAGT
Organism: Anopheles coluzzii; assembly: GCF_943734685.1. Classification (NCBI taxonomy): domain Eukaryota; kingdom Metazoa; phylum Arthropoda; class Insecta; order Diptera; family Culicidae; genus Anopheles; species Anopheles coluzzii. The sequence goes on along the minus strand of NC_064671.1, from coordinate 16,084,927 downwards.
GATGTTGGTCATAGTCATTCTAACTAGCCTTATCAGTTTGGCCGGGATTCCAAATGAGCTCAGAGCGTCGTACAGTTTTACCCTGGCTATGCTATCGTATGCGGCTTTGAAGTCTATGAAGAGATGGTATGTGTCGTGTGTGTATTCTGCCATCTGTATTCTGCCATCTTCTGGAAGATCTTTTATAAATGTTCCATTATGTTAACGTCATCATCGTCGTCATCACCATGATAATATTAATCCTAATAATCTATTGCCAAATATCGATTAACATCAGTGACAGAACATACAAAACCAATAAAATGTCCTTAAAATCAATCAAAGTTTCCTATAATCAGTCAAACACGCAACGGCAAGATCGTAACACTTTGGTATTAAGCTCATTTTATAGTGCGAACCATATTAACGAATCAATTAATATTACATTATTACAGTGATGATCTGTAGCTCGTACACTATCACCTCGCCATATTCTTATCATCTTGGCCAGCACAACACAAAGCGACTAAAAAGCGCATTTTGGTTAGCTGTCGTTCGTTGATATTAGTTACACGTTGGGAAAACGCATTAGTAACGGTAAAGGTAAAGAAGAGCTTAAATAAACTTTCCTCACAAAAATAGTTACGTATTTCAGCCCGAAATTACATTTCCAAGACCAAAGTAAAACAGCCAATACGAGGAACGAGGAACATGTTTCGCATCAAATTTGTTTCCCTTAGCAGAAAGGAATTAAACGAACACATCTTCAGAAACAAAACTTCCAACGCTCGTGTAGGTTCCTCTAGGGGAGGAAGTTTTCATTTTTCCCCCCATTGGCTCCCCGTATCAGTAGTGAGATGTCATTCGCTGTAACGGGGGATGATGGGGAACGGCAAAGTTACAATTAAAAACTTTTCGACGCATCGCACCCGGATCGCGGCCGCTGTAGAAATTAATTAAAGAACCATGTTACGTTGTGTAGCCTGCTGATGCTGTGAGGTCGCCCTGCTGATATGGGGGAAGCAATGGCGCGTCGTAGTTTGTACCGAACCTACAGCAACATTTGCCATGTTAGTGCGCTAATCGAGCGATAGGACCGAAACGCAAACAACGTCTGTATGTGAGTGTCGTTTTTTTGTTGTTTTTCTTCTTCCACTAACTTCTATTCCTTGTCGTCGTCGCCTGTTCCGATGCGAGGATCAAAGCTTAGGGCAAAGATTTTTAATTTTGAAAGTTTTGTGTCGACCCGCGTCTGCACGATTGATCGCTTGATCGCTTGAAAACGTAATCGTCGTTATTGTGTAGAACGGGGTTTAGTCTCAGCTTCTTAATCTCGTTTGTTGGTGAAACTAGCTTGACGCTTGTTAAAATGTGTGACAAGCTGGAAAATCAAATCTTGGAAATAATCAAACAAAGCAAAGTTTACATCAAAGCACACGATTCAAGAAATGGTTTTGATGCTAATTGACATTGTTTTAATGTTTGGTATAATAACCTAGCAACAAGGTCGCTTCTGCAAGTATGTTTAAAATATAATAACATTCTGATAAAGTCTTTTTCTTCTATTTCTCTTAATTAAAATTATCAAAATTCATCCTTTTTCAGTAAAACAACTGCCAATGCATTCACCTTGAACGATCTTTTTCAATGCAAAAGTCTTAGCTTTCCTTTTTGCACTCACCCCAATAAATAATTAATGTCACAAACCCCGTCGGCAAATCGTTCCAATTAAAACATTGTTACATTTCCGTTTTGCTCTGTTCCGTGTCTCAAATTAAATTGCACACAAACGGGCAGACGCTGTTATCGCTCGCCGGGACCCAACCAGACGCTCATTAACGAACTCTTAATAAATCACGCGCACCCCAATCAACGGGCCCGAACGTTGGGTCAGTTTTCGGTTGCTCCCCAAACCCCGATCTGATGTAACAAGGGTGTCAGAGTGCGCGGTGAGAGGGATTGATTAGACGACATTCCCACGTCAGGATGGTGATAACGCTAAAGTTCCAAAATTCCATCGATGGTACCACAAAGTTACCAAACCGACCAACCCGACGACGCATCATTTCGTGACGATCCCTTGCGGTGAAAGGATGGAACGGAAATGGTGCTACTACTTCCCCGTTTATTTGCTCCTGGGAGCGGTGTGCTTAGTGTTTGTCGTTCGACATCTGTCCTACCCGAAGGCGGGTGAGTGTGTGTGTGCTTTAGCTTGACTGATTCGTAGCGGTCACAGTAGTGCATTTATTCTCTATTTTCGTTCCCCCTCGATAGTGTTTCCTTCGGTGGGTAAATTTATGGCCGGACCACAGTTTCTCGACGCAGTTCGTTCGGCCAAAGACCGACCGGTTCCACTGCACCTTGCCGAATTTCACGATGGTGCCGAATGTGATCGTATTTGCACGGAACGGGAAGCCCCGCGTGTGTGTTACTTTCGCTGGATTGCGGAACATTATGCGGCAATGGGATCGTAAGTATGGTGTCGTTAGCCGGGCCAACGCCACGATTATGATATGTCCCTCCCCACTCCAGTGCGTGTGGCGATTGCCGATGGGGCAATCGAAGCCACTGCTTCCACCCGCAGTGCATCACGGCGGACGGTATGGAGCGGGGCGTACTGGCCCTTAACCGGCGCATCCCGGGCCCAACGATCCACGTCTGCCGGCACGATTTGATCGTGGTGGACGTGGTGAACCACATGGAGGGGCTGGAGTCGACCATTCACTGGCACGGTGCCCACCAGTACGACACACCGTGGATGGACGGCGTGCCAATGATTACGCAGTGTCCGATCCCGAACGGGGCTGCCTTCCGGTACGCGTTCAACGCGTCCGAACCGGGCACCCAGCTGTACCACTCACACTCCGGCCATCAGAAGGCGAACGGGCACTATGGGCTGTTTGTGATACGATCGCCCACCGACATCAATCGCCATCTGTACGATTACGATCTGTCCGAGCATCACATCATCATCTCGGACTGGACGCTGGATTTGGTGGAGAAGTTTGTGCCGGGACTGCAGAGCAGCACCGTGCGCATGGACTCGATACTGATCAATGGGCGAGGGCGACATTTTGATGTAAGTGGACTTTTGTTTGTTTGTTTTTTTCTTTGTGATCGCAACACTTTCTTCGGCCACTCGTGCAGGAAGAGGAACACGAACTACAGACGCAGGCACCGCTGACAGTGTACCGGGTGAAGAAGGGCTACCGGTACCGGTTTCGCCTAGTGAGCAGTGGCAGTCAATTTTGTCCCTTTCAATTACAAGTAAGTAGCAAAATTTCTTTTGACTATCAACTAGAGAAAGGATTTTTTTAAATTAAATAGTCACTTCTTATCTGTAATTACTGGCTGCGTTTGTGGAATCAAGTTGAGCGTATAATTTAAAGTAACTAGTTCGTTATGTCTTGTTGCTACGTGTATAGCACTCGATTAATTGAGTCGCAAACGGTAAAGATAATTTTACAAACTGTCGTTTATTCAATCAGTCTTAAAATTGGTGGTGTCTTTCCGTGTTCTGATTTGCAACTAACCGCGTTTCGCGATGGCGCCCTGTTCTCGATCAGCTGTGCGAACTTGACCCTGGTTGAACCGCTTCCTGATTGGTCCTATTCTGAGAGAATCAGTTGTCGCACAAACTAACCCTGTCGTCCCTTTCGGTGTATCTGGTACGCCATCTGACGGGTAAAGTGGAAGTTTGGTCGATCTGCTCTTGACGATGTTTACAAATATAATTATCTATCTACATCCACGCGGTCTATATTGTGCCAACATGTCTCGTAAGCCGTTCTCGTGGTACATTCGTCAACTCGTACGACTTAACAACATGCCCGTCATGGGTTCAAGCCCCAAATGGACCGTGCTGCCATACGTCCTACGATTATCATACTATGAGGGGAAATCAACCAAGCCCACAAGTGGTACAGGCAGACTATTGACCAACGTTTGTTGAGCCAAAGAAGAAGAAGAAGAAGAAGAAGTTAATATAATTAATGATGATAAATTAGCAACAGTCACTAGCAAAAAGTAAAAAGTAATTAAGAAATAGTAATATATTATCACCATGATAAGAATCTACAGGGTAAAAATAACTAGAAAAAGTAAATACCTACTTATAGTAATAGTGAAGAGCATACAACAAAAGTTTAGTTTAAAAAAAGTAGCTTAAAACAACTGATCGTTATGACAATATTTGAAACCCAGAAGAGGTTAAATTGAATGTGCAAAAATTAGTAGTTACGATGAATTTTCTTTATAAGCTTTATTGATGAAGTATAGATTAACTCTCACTGGTTCTCTGCATTTATAGGCTTGAATAAGCGTGGCGTACAAAAATATGTATGAACTGCTGGTTTCTATATTTTAATTTATTTTTTTATTTTTTCTTGTGTAATTGTTCTTCATAACATGTTTCTTAAGGCATAAAGTTATTACTTTTACTGAATTTTTACTTTTACTAAAGATTTTGCACTAGCATTCATATCAATGCTAAGCAGTATAGTTATTTACTACTTTTGGGGGGAAAATATCTGTCCTAAATCTTTAAATTCACGTACAAAATACTTCTTTTATGATTTACTGTCAATTTGATTGAGTTTCTTTTTCTTCTTCATCTTCTCGTTTGGCACAGCAACCGTTGCCGGTCAAGGCCTGCCTGAATTATTAATTACCATACCAGGATAGTCAATCCTACGTATGGGGACACGATCTATTCGGGGCTTGAACTTATGACGGGCATGTTGTCAAGCCGTACGAGTTGACGACGACTATACCACGAGACCGACCCTTTCAATGTCTATTTCACATGCACAACATATATATGATGATTACATCAGGAGATAAGGATTTTTTCAGGACTTCACACTATAATAATGATGATATATTTACATATTAGTAATACATATTTACAACCTTTTCTTTTGCACTGTTCTTAGAAAATTTGTAAAACAAATATTGATAGTCTTTTTAAAAGCATAAACGTAATTACCGCACGAAATTCTAAGAAATAAGCAATTATCGTATCAGTTGGCTGATGTCGATGAAAAAGAAGATACAAGTAAAAACAAAAGTATTAGCAGAAATTCCACACAATATGTGGGAGAAGCTTTAGAAATTTCATAAAACGGTTCCAAAAGTGCTCTCCTATCAGCTTATTTTACAACATATAATGCAATGTTTATGAACAATTATTTTATCTAATTGCACAGCTTTGCGGGCAACATGTTTCCACACTCTAATTTGATATCGTTTAATGGTGTTTTTTTGCGCAAATGAATACAACAATCCACAATATTTGGGTAAAAATCGTTGATAATTTACGAGTTGTGCATGTATTTTCTGAGACTTAGTACGCACACGAATGGTACTAGTCAGTAAGCTGCTTCTAGGAAAGGAGAAAACATTTTGTTTAAGCTTCATGAAAACAACGCTTAATCCACAAAACATAGCTGCAAAACCCACAAACACAAAAAGCATACCTCTTGGCTAATAATAGCTTGATTTAGTAGGTAAAGCTAATTTGTGTAAAGGTAAAGCAAATGTAAAGAAAGACTCTCTATTTTATTTAAATCCTGTTTCCATTTGAAACACATCATCTAATTGGATTCAATTGTTTCCTCCACCCCAAATCCCAATCACTGCCCGATAGATTGAAAAGCATCGAATGCAGCTCATCGCAACCGATGGAGGCGCCGTGCAGCCCACGATGGTCGACACGCTCATCTCCACCTCGGGCGAACGGTACGACTTTGTGCTGTCGGCAAATCAGAAACCAGGTACAGTACCCAATTCCTGTGCCTCCACCATTCTCACTTGTCACTGATGTTCAACTAATTCCCAAACCCTCCCGAACTGTACCCATTCCAACAGGTACCTACTGGGTCCGGGTCCGTGCCATTGGCTTCTGTAACATCGAGCGAAGGGAAGAGTTTGCCGTCCTATCGTACGAGAACGAAGCGCACCACGTACAGGAAGAGGTTCTAGCCTACCCGAAGCGTACGCCTCCCAGCTGGGACGACCGGTTCCCATCGGGCACGGTAAGTAAACGTTTAATCGTCACCCACGTGCCATCCGCGCATTCGCTTCGAGCGAATTCCCACGTGAATCGTGTCATCGTGTCTGTTGGTGCGCGCGTTGGTGCACCGAACCTTGCTGTCTAGATTGTACGTTAGAAAAAGAAGAGAAAAAAACAAGTAACAACACACACACACACTAACAAACTATTCAACGAACGGTGAGCGTAGGAACTGATCGAGGCGGTTAATATACGCCCCGTGGCAAATGAGTTTCTTTCTTCAGGTGCTAACGGAAACAAACGAGCCTCATTATGTGTTTGTAGCTGACCAGTGGCTTTTCTTTTTTCATTCATTTTGGTGCCCCCTCCCAGCCCGGTCTCATCGTTTAATCATTATCGCCCACTTATCGCACAGCCCAAAACGCTGGTCCAAGAACCAGCTTCGGGGTTTTTGTTGGTTTATTTTGTTGCCGCTTTTGGGCCGCCCATCCGGCTGCTAAGCGATCGGTAAATAGCTTCATTTATTAGAATAACGAAATACATCCGCTTGTAGCCGTAGGGCGTAGGTGTGTGATGAGAAATGGACGCATTATTTGCGGTGTAGCTCGTCGCTGTACAAAAAGAGAGAATATATTAATTATTTTCATTGGACTTAAATTCTTTATGCAGCTAGAATTCTAATATTAAAAAAGGTTTTAAAAACGTTGTACTCAGTGGCAGTAAGTGTCGCCGTTAGAGGTAACACGTGCATAAGAAGCTGTTATCGGATATTCAATAGGATCCGATGGTATTTTCAATTTGAAGATTGGATTTGATCTGATCCCACAGCCAGTACTACTAATCTATCTAACTAATTGTTATATATTAGCTTAGTATTGCAACCTATTGCAAAAGCTTAGTACAATACAAACTAAGCAACTGTTCTTTATTTACTTTTTTTATATTGGTAGATGAAAGTATAAACTATTTTTTGTGTGTTTTATTAAGTTTTACTTGAGCGTTTTCTATAATTAAACAGTTTTTTATTATACCGGCAATACTTCGACAATGCATGACGCAACATGCTAGTTCAAATTCACAACGGCATATTGCATACCTTCAGGCGCTAGTAACAGGAATTGATGTTTCCTAGTAGATGTGTTGCCATTTTATGCAACATTCTTTTATCAAGGTCATTGCCACGTTGGTGAGATGTGGAAAATCTAACAAATTGTCATGATAAACATTTACCTTAGGGCATTAAAATGCCTTAACATTTGCCTTAGGTCATGATTGACATGGCAGTATTTGGGCGCACGAAGAGGTGCTCATAGAAGCTTTTTTTGTATCTCCTTTCTTCTATTTTTTATGCTCTGTTTTCAAATGCCGGCTGCTAACAGTTACTATCAATAATCATTTTCGCAAAATAGTTAGAAAATAATAATGATTTATTAACAGATTGCATAACTTTAGGATTGTAGCGAAGCAATCAAAGGGAAATGCCTATGTATGTTAAAACAACTGAAGGTTACGGCATATGATTTTTTACATGTTTTTATCCTATAGATGTAGTTGAAGTGACGAAATTGGAGCCTTGATCCATTGACTAGTAAACATTTAAATACTTGATAAAGTCTACCCCAGCCAAATGATGTTCCATTACTCATTAGTACTAAAGTACTAAAGATATCCTACAGCATCGTACTAGATTGGTTACTAGGATACATGATGCGTATGGAGCTCAAGAAGATTATCTTCTATCACGTATAAAGTAAACAACTTGAAATGTAAGTGAAATAGACAGCAATACAAAACAATAGATAATGCGTTCAAAACAATGATAACTATATTATCTGGTGTAAAACTGCGTTGATTGTACTTACAAATAAGTGCAACACAAACGTGCTGTGCGTCTTTAAACCCTCTCCATTCCATCTTTTTTTTTTTTTTTTTTTTTTTAATGTATCCGCAGTTTATTTGTCAAAATTTTTTTTTTATAATTTACATACAACTGCGCGCACCTTCCGATGGGGGTTACCCGATAGGGATTTACCCACCGGATAAGACCGTCCGATTGGACCTTCCTTTTTATTATTATTATTATAATTTTTACGCATTTATACACTATTGTGCCTTCATCCTTTATGAGAAAAAAAAAACCTTGTGACCTAGCTTAAGCCCTTCCGTTACTCGCGTGGGAGTCATCCTCTGTGCCTTGAGCAGCTCTCTTAGCGCCCTGATGTTACTTGAGCGGTAACGGCTGCTTCTTCTTCTGGTGTTAGGCCAGTACGCCTCTCCTGCCTCTCGCCCGATGGTGGCGGTGACAATGGTGTCACCGTAGCTTGGCGCTGGTCCATTTCCACAGTAAGTTGCGCTGTGTGACCCTGCAGCCGACTGTCGGATAGTTGTTGTTGTCCGACCCGTCTCTGCGTTCGCCTCCGGTTGCGTTGTGGTGTCGGAGGTGCTACTGCTGCTGTTACTGGTGCTGGTGTGGCTTCGGCTGGTGTTGCATCACTGGCTGCTGGCATGTACAAAAGTCGTAACGCAGACGCCAGTTCCATGTCGCCAAGCTGCTCCGCGCGTAGCCGAGCTCTACGGGCCCTTGTTTGGCGGTTTCGGGCCGCTCGTCGTACTGCAGCCTCGTCCTGCGCCTGCTCTGCGTTGACTGTCGCCTCTTCGGAGGCGGAACTGATAAGCGCGTTCATCGCTGCCTCATCCTCTCTCCAGCGCAGTTGCAGAACTGTGGTTATGCGTTGTGCCGCTTCCTTGATTCGGGTCCAAGAATCTGAACTTTGCAGCAACCTCCGTCCGATGTTCTCCTCGGTAATGGGACCGTCCGTTCCCAGATCCAGTAGGTCGCTCCGGACTTCTACAAATCTCGGACAGTGGAACAGCACGTGAGCCACTGACTCGACCGAGCCTGTGCATTCCGGGCATTCTGGAGATGGAGCGAAGCCGCAGACGTGCAGAAACTCTCGGAAAAATCCATGTCCCGAGAGTATCTGGGCAAGATGAAAATCCACCTCACCCCGCTTCTGTACCATCCATGAATGCACATCGGGAATCAGGCGGTGTGCCCAACGTGCATAGCGGCTGGCTCCTGGATTTGCAGCGTTCGCGTCCCACTCCCGTTGCCATGCCGCAAGTGTCACAGCACGTTCCTCGCGTCGGATGACCACTCGACTCGCCTCTGTGTCGGCGAGGTATCGCTGGTGGCATCGAGCATCCTCCCTTATCAGATGGTGATGTGGAATGAGCCCGGCCATGAGTACAGCAACGCTGTAGCTCATGGAGCGAAATCCGCTCACCACTCGCTGCGCCAGGTGTCGTTGGGCACTTGCTAACATCCGCAGGCACCACTGGCGTTCCGTGGCCTCAGCCCAGATGGGTGCACCGTAGCGGATGATTGACTCCGACACCCCGGCGAGCAATCTCCGCTTGGCTACCTGGGGCCCGCTGTGATTTCTCATGACGTTGGTCACTACCCTCACCACGCGACTGGCCTTGTCCACGACCATTTTCACGTGCGGTCGCCACAAAAGGTGGTCATGAATCATCACCCCCAGGTAGCGAATCGCCTGCTTGGAGCGAATCTCAACTCCACCCACTCGCATTGGTATCTCAGGATGCCCTCGGCGGAGGCTGGATATCATAACGCATTCCGTCTTTTCTGGAGCCAGCTGCAGATGGTGTTGCCTCATCCACGCGTGCACTAATTCCACTGCTTCCTCTGCTATTCTCGCCGCGTGTTCTGGCGTTGTTCCTGCCGCTAGAATCGCCAAGTCATCGGCGAACCCAACTATCTGAGCCCCTTCAGGGAAGTCCAACCGCAGCACGCCGTCGTATCCGACGTTCCATAGTGTGGGACCCAGAATAGATCCTTGCGGACAGCCGGCCGAGACTCGACGCGTCACGGGACCTTCTGCAGTGTCGTAAGTCAATTCCCTGTTGGTGAAATAGTCCTGCAGAATGCTGCGCAGCTGCAGAGGAACTCCTTTCTCTCTCAGCGCCTCCGCGATGCATTGCCAGTTGGCGGTGTTGAACGCGTTGCGTACGTCGAGTGCAACAACCATGAGACATCGCCTGTCGCGGTTGTTTGTGCGCCCAAACGACATGGCTCGTCGACCCGCGTTCACCACCTGTTGGATAGCCAGCAATGTTGATCGTCCGCGCCGAAATCCGTACTGATGCTCAGACAGTTTTGGGTTCTCCGGATTCTCCAGGTGCTCGTTCAAGCGGTTCAGCAGCAACCTCTCGAACGCCTTGCCCGCGTTGTCCAGAAGGCAAAGCGGACGGAAGGATGATGGGTCGCCCGGTGGTTTGCCCGGCTTAGGCAGGAGTACCAATCGCTGCTTTTTCCACTGTTGTGGGAAGCAGGACGTGTTCAGGCACTCCTGGTACACCTGTCGGAATGGGCCAGGGTATTTCGTTATGGCCACTGCAAGTGCGGCATTTGGCACCCCATCAAGACCCGGGGCCTTCTTAGGATGCATGCTACTAGCTATGGTTTGCAACTCCGGATCGGTGATCTCACGAAGCGGCACCATGTTGCCAGCTTCGTTTCCGTCTATAGTGGGCCACTCTGCTGGGGGATGCTCCGGGAACAACGTGGAGACCACTCTCTCCAACACCGCTGGATCGCGCTCCTGTGCCGTACGTGTGGGTTTCATACGATAAAGGACCTTACGGAAAAGTTGCCCCGTCTCATCGTTGTGCATCGCTAGCACCATACATTCGAAGAATTGCTTTTTGCTAGCTTTAATTGCAGTCTTTAATGCATTTCTCGTCTGCTGGACCTCGGCTGCCACTCCCAGATGGTTGGGTGGTACGTTGCGCAGCTGATCTGCCTCGCGGCAAGCCTCTACCAGGTTCGCGATTTCCGGGGTCCACCAGTATGCTGGCCGGCCTGTATATTCCTGCGAAGGAAACACGCGTGACATAGTCTCGTCACAGGCCCGTGTCAATGCCTCCACCAAGCTTTCTGCACTCGTGCCTCGCTCCTCAAACTGGGAAGCCCGCAGCGATGACTCGAATAACTGGGAGTTGAACTGTCGCGTGTTCCATCGTGTCCCAGCCAAACGCGCTGATGCTGAGCGTTGTCCCCGTGGTATCCCTCGTCGATCCGTCGTTGGAAGCTCGCCGATTGTGTAGCGGATGTACACATGGTCGGAGTAAGAGTAGCTCCGCAAGATTCGCCAGCAAGTGGCCGGGTTTGTCGCCAGGTCCGGACGGCAGATAGACGGGCTAGCAAACGCCACGTCAATTCTACTGGGCCGCGCTACTCCACAGCCCCGGAAAGTGGGTTCGGTTCCGACGTTAAGGACTTCGAGCTGGAGACTGTTGGCCAACTGGAGAAGCGCCTCACCTTTCTGGTTGGTACGCTCGCTCCCCCAAGCGTTATGCCAGGCGTTGAAATCGCCTGCCAGCAGCACCCGTGGATGGCCTTGGGCCAATACGAAGATCCGGTCTAAGATCCCCTCAAACTCCGCCACTCCGATGTGAGGTTGAACGTAGCAGTTCACAATCGTTACCCCATTGACGTCTGCTACCACGACGCCCGGAACTCGGACACTTCGGATGCGCTGGATAGGGTATCGCACTCCGCTGGTTACTATGGCCACCTTTTTGTCGCAGTCAACCACCCAGTTGCCGTTATTTTGGGGAACTCCGTAGATTTCCGACAACAGCATAACGTCCACTTTTTCTACCCGCATCGTATTGAGCGCAAGATCTTGCGCAGTCCTGCTCTTGTTGAGATTTATTTGTAAAATATCCATCAACAAGTCCGTGTTGTTATCGCACAGGAGGCGGCGGCGATACGATGCGGGCCGCCGCAGATCATGCATTTTAGGTCGTTATTGCAGTTGGCTGCCTTGTGGTCAATCGCTCCACAGCGCAGGCACATGCCGGATCTGTCGATCCCCTGGCAGTCCCTGGACATGTGGCCGCGTTCCAGGCACCGGAAACAACGGCGCGAATTTGGCAACGGTTTCGGTGCTTCTCGTACCATGCAGCAAGAGTAGCCAATTAGGAGCCGCTTATCTATGAGATGGTTGGCGTCGCTGCGTGGCAATCGCACTCGGGCACGCTGTGAACCATCGCGCCGCTCCCAGATGTTGATAGTAGCCAGCGTCGCCTCCTTCTCTAACACTGTCTGGAATGTCTTGCGGATGTCCTCCTCCGTGGCCAACATGTCAATATTGGTGATAATTATCTCCGCCATCTCAGTGACAACCCGCGCAGTACCCATCTCACCTAACTCTTCCTGTATTTTTTTCATGAGGGCTACAGCGTCAGCGTTGCGCTCCAGTTTAAGGCGCAGGTGGTCGCGCGCCGTTCGATGTCCCCTTCGAATCTGGCGATTTTCCTCAGCCAGATTCGGGTTCAAACGAACTTTTTCGTACAGCGTTTGATAGGTTTGACCCGTACCCGGTGCCACGAATATTTCATCTGGCCTCTTCCGAGCAGAGCGTCTCTGCAGGTTTTCGCACCGTTGATGTTGCTGACCAGCTGCGTCTGTTGTCTGCAGACCCGCCCTCGGCTGCTCCTGCTGGTGTTGTTGTTGTTTCCGCCGCTCCGTCCGCAGCTCCTGCCAACGACGCGACTTTCGCTGGACAACTTCTGCGAAGGAATCCTCGAGTGTCCCCGCTGACGATGAGGCTTCTTCTATCAATTTACTTTCCTGGTGCTGTCGTTGGAGCTGACGTAGTGACGGTTGCAACTCTTGCGACTGTCGCACAGTTAGTGACTGCCGTGATGGTTGTCGGTGTTGTTTTCGCTGCTGCTGCTGCTGCTGTTGCTGGTTGCCTCTTGAATGGCTGGGTTTGGAACTGTTTCCCATAAGCAATGAGATCAGCTCCCGATCGCGCTGGGCCTCTTCGCATAACGCCTTCGTGCGTTTTTCGGCTTCCTCTCTGAGGGCGTCCTCGCGACGCCTGGCATCTTCCCGCGCCTCCTGTGCTGCGCGTTCTACCCGTTCAGAGCTTTCTGCAAGCTGCTGCCGCATAAGCCCGAGCTCGACTTGGAGCTGGGTAATCACAGCCTGCAGCTCCGTTTTCTCTCTGCGTGACTCCTCAAGCAGTTCCGCTTTTTCCCTGCGCGATTCTTCGAGCAGCAAGCGCAATTCGCTCACATCGCTTGAGCGTTTCGTGAGGCCCGTGTCAATGCGAGCCTTTGTAGCTACAGCCATAGCATTTGGCTTTTTTGGAATCGCCCCGCTGCTACAATCCATTGGGATTGTTCTCGTTCGGAGCGTCTTCGCGGTTCCATTCATGCTGTTGCCGCTATCATATCGTCTTTTTTTTTGGTACGTACCGCTGTAAACTTTCTGAGCCGCTGTACTGCTGCTGCGTGCCGCTCCGCCGTCTGGATCCTCGGATCCGGCCGTCTAACCGCGCTGACACGAGTTTTAGCTGTTTTCAATCCTTGAATCCTACCCTATATCCCCCCTTTTTTGTTTGTTTTCACGCTTCCCTCTGCTTATGCGAATTGCGATTGTGTGCGAGACTGTGAGCCGACGACAATAATTTTCGCTTATTTCCGCTGTGGTTCCTGTGGTATTCGCAAAACCTTCACTAAATCCTTGTGCAAATCACCTACTCCTCTCGATGTGTGCATCTGAATTCCGTAAACTTTGTCAATATCAACTGTTTTATGACCGATCCGGGCTTGGAGCTACACGAACACATCCGATCACGCTGAACACACACACTTCTCCATTCCATCTAGCGCTACCTTTTGAGTACTCTTTTAACACAACCAGTAGCATAATTGCCTCATCGAAATAGAAAGTAAGCGCTCCCGGGACGAAAGAACCATATTCGTCAGCAAAAGTTCCCCGCGGACGGCCACTCGAAGCCACTCTCGTTCTCAAGTGGCGATCTATACTTACACACTCTTGAAAGGTCTTACTTTAGACACCGTTATAATAACAAACTCCAACTAAAGACTCTGTACCTCGTTCCACGCTAAAAAGGACAAGTAGAACAAAACAAAAACAGCCACAACACGCCGTCATTATTAATAACGAATCCACTTCTCGCATCGCCGCACCATCGAACAAACCGTGATGTAATCGTGACTGTTCCTGTTCTCCCCCTCCTCCAAAAGGTTCTCAACAACCCGAACGCCACGTGCTACATAACGGGCGATGACGATCTGTGTGTGGCCGATCTGGAATCGCACGAGGTCCACCGGGACGACGACCTGATCGATGCGGCACCGAACAAAACGTTCCGCATCCTGTTCAACACGTTCACTGCCGACCCGGCGGTACTGTTCTCCGACCAAGGTTACGTCCGGTACATGAGTAAGTGGCCCTTCCCTTCTTCCCCATACACACACACACTCAGGAATAATGTGATGTGACGTTGGTGTGTCCATTTTTTACACCCAGCCGTGGTACTTACGCTCAACAACATCGGCGTCACGAACAACATCAGCATGGTGTTCCCGGACTTTCCGCTGCTCACGCAACCGGAACTGATTGGCGGCGACGGGATGTTCTGCAACAACACGCACCGGCCGGCCCGGTGCAAACCGCACCACGCCTGCTTCTGCCTGCACCGGCTGAAGGTGGCCCTCAATGACGTGGTCGAGATGTCGCTGATCGACGACGCGGAAGGTACCGCGAGCGCGGTCGAACGCGCGTGCCACTTCAGTTTTGTTTTATTTCTAATCGATTGACTTTTTTTGTCCCCACCCGCAGTGGTACGCGACCTGTACCATCCGTTTCATCTGCACGGCCATCGGTTCATCGTGACGGGGATGGGCCAGCTGCCCCAGTTCGGGACGCAAAGCGAAAAGGTGGACTTTGTCGAGCGGGCTCGCCGGTACTCGCGCACCATGCCCAGCGACCATAACCCACCGTACAAGGACACTGTGTCGGTGCCGTCGCGCGGCTACACCCGCATACGTTTCCGGGCGGACAATCCAGGTAGGTGGTACGGGGAAGTACCGATGGAAACAGGGAGGCAGGATGCACATTTTAATTTTACGCCCATTTTTTTTTTTTTGTTCCTTTTTGCCCATTTGCTCTCACTGTGCAATCACCCCGGCAGGATTTTGGCTGGTACACTGTCACTTCGAGTGGCATCTCGGCATCGGCATGAGCTTTGTGCTGCAGGTGGGCGAGCTGGACGAGATGAAACAGGCCCCGAAGGACTTTCCACGCTGTGGCAGCTACAAACCGGACATCTACACGCAGACCTAGGGTGTTGTAAATAGTTGTTGTCGGCGTTTTTTTACCTTTTGAACGAGAGAGCCTGTTGGGCTCGCTTCACTGGATCCGCCGGAGCCGTATCGCGCCGTGGCATGCGTGTCGCTCTAAACTTACTAGCTACAAGTCTCCCAACCTCCCCTCGCTGCTATTCCAGGTTCCGGGCAGTTCTTGCGCTTCACTGAGCAGTTTGAATGTAAATAGCAATCTAGCAAAGTCATGCGACCAGAAGTAGATTATGCTGTGCCCGTGTCCGGTAATTTACTGGACGTGGTGTGTGTGTGTTTTAAAATAGTAACTGACATGCAAAGCAGACGCTGGTGGCATCGCACTTTAAGCTGCTCCAAATTGAATGTATTATTAAGTAAGCTATAAATATAGAGTGTCGTTATGTTGTAGGTTTGTTTTAAAGCGATGTAAATAAAAATAGTACTGATATAAATAGGCTGCCTTCTTTATCATTTCGAGCGATACCTGTCCATTGAGGTGTAGGATCGTATAGCCAAGTTTCCGAGTCGTGATAGCACCGTTGCTCCATTTTGTTGTTGTAAGTGAAAAAATAGGAATTATTTAGACGTTTTTTACATTTTTTTCCATTGGCTGTTGACTAATTCACTCATCAGCTAAATTTTCTTCCAAGAGCGTATTTCTGGTAGTATTTTGATACATTTCTATTGGATTTTAGCGGTTAACTTACGGTAGTTTTGGCAAGTGTTCGTCCCTAGAATTCCCTCAGTCTACACTTCGTTTAATCTTATGTTATCGTTTAGTGCTTTAGCCTCATTGTAGATATGAAACTATCTACAGTACGACTTTTTTCCATTTAAGTAATCGAAATGAGATCGCTTCATCAGGGCTCAGTTTCTTTACCCTGATTCCGGGAACCACATCCCGGGGAGACAGCTCCAAGGATGTAGCTCCAAGTACAAAGGGCGATGAGCTTAGTTCCGGTTGTTAAACGCTTAACTATGCACTTGCCTTGGTTGTTATTAAAGCTATCATTATCGTTAGTATGTTTGCTCTAGTTGACGTTGGTTCATTTCAGTTGATAAACAAATCGGTTCCGTTAGAAGTTTAGTGTCAGTTAGATAAGATGATTTTATAAACTAAGGATCAAGTTAAAGAAAAAACCATTATTTTCAATCATCGGTAGTTTAAATCCCACTAAAGAATTCCGCACAGACATTAACCTCTTTTAAAATAACTAAAACAGCTAACGATACACCGACTGCTACCTTGAACAACCCCAGCAGAATCATTGGATATCGTTGGACGACCACGAAACAGATGATAAAGACCTCTACACCACGATCAACACAAAACACTCGCCATAGACCTTCTGTTTGCATAAGGCCTAGATTGCATGGGGCTGTAACACCGCAGTACACTACATTTCGCAATAAACGTGCG
Organism: Anopheles coluzzii; assembly: GCF_943734685.1. Lineage (NCBI taxonomy): Eukaryota > Metazoa > Arthropoda > Insecta > Diptera > Culicidae > Anopheles > Anopheles coluzzii. Next base: position 16,068,329 of record NC_064671.1, on the reverse strand, counting down.
ATTTACAATGCCGCCGCGACAATTATGCAGAAATGGTGTTATGGTTGTCGATCACACAGCCCAAGCACTCGGGTGTTGTTGCATTCTATTCGCTTTATTTTTCTTTATTTTTAAGGACCTTCATTTTCAGCTTCAAGATCATGTGTGGATCTTGAACGCATACAATAATTTTATCCATCTTGACTGACTATATACTTATATACAATTTTAGATACACACAGGCTAATAAATAGTTGCACAGGTCCCAAGGTCTCCCAAATAGCCAAATTTCTACAAATATGTAGTATTGAGACATGTTTATTTTTTTAAGTTCAGTAGGCAAAAATCAGATTTTTTAAATAGTTTCGGTTTAGTTCGAGAAAATGAACTAAAAAGTTTACATTTCCATACAAATTGACTAAAAAATATCATCTATTTGGCTTAACGTCCTACGCGGGCATGCCGGCCTGTACAGATATTAGAGACTTTATTCAGTACCACGCAGCCGAATAATCAGTCCTTGGTATGAGTGAATGGTCCATATGAGGCTTGTTCCGATAACGGGCATATTGATAAGTCATACGAGTTGATGACTGTACTATGAAACTCTTAACTATCATTAATTCAATTTTGAGATGATTTGACTGCTAGAATAGAATACGTCTGTACATGCTCTCGAGGGCTGCTCTCGACTCCTGGTCTAATAATACAGGAACGAACGTATTTTGTTTCTTGTACTAATTTTTGCCCTTGGACGAAGATCTGATTATTAGGTTGAGAATTAGTCATCAATTAAAAGACCATGAGTTTTAGAGCATAGACTTGTCGCCCACTGTGTCGTTAGGAACATATCTTAAGAAATATTTTATTAACAATAGGCTTAAAGACTCTTATCCAACTTCCGAGAAGACTAAAATCCATACAGCAAACCTCTGCATATAAAGTACAATCCCAAAATTAATTCGCAACTAAAGACCAACTTTCCCACATTCACACACACACAACCGCTTAACAGCTAACGGAATACTACCCGCTGTTGCATCTAATCGTGTAAAACCATAAACGTGCAACGTATTCGCGCCAAACGATAAAGCCAACTTCGCTGGAAATACAAACAGCGCTCAACATGCCGCTTACCAACGTCACGACAGAATGGTGTCCACGAAGCCGTTTGCCTATGCAAACCCACAGCTCGACAAAAGCAACCCCCCCAACTTCTGGATGCCGTAAGCAGCAGAGCACAAACACCGTTCGTCATCTGTTCCTGTGGCTGCATCCCGCTGGTGCGTGCATCTACTTAGCACCTGATCACAGGGAACCAACGGTTGTTTTCGTTTGCGTTGGGAAACTGGTTGGGTGTGTCTGGATGTAACTGGCATTATGATAGTGCATTATTGCACTGCATTCGGGCTGCTTCTCTTAAGCCCTCGTATGTGGCATTCCAGGAATCGATCTCGACCAAGAATACCGAGCGTATATTGTTACTAACGCGTGGGGGTTTATATCGTTCCCGGAGGAAGAGGGATTACTGATTGCAGGGATGAGTTCCATCGACTCCACCGACATTAAGTGCTATCGTACTAAGCATCTTTGGGGATAACAGCAAGATTTAACCAATTCTGAGTACAAGTTAGCATTATTTTAGGAAGCATTCTTACATATAACACAAAAGGAATGTATTGAATTTTAATTCCAATTCTCAGAAGAACACAATTATAAAATCAATCTTAACAGCAATCGATGGACATAGTTTTAGCTTAAAAATGCTGCCTTGTGTTCACATAATCCATAAGCCGTTTGCATTAAATGGACCACTTTTTCTATAAATACCTCCGCCAGCATCTCTCACCTCGTAAAGTAAACAGGAACTGTTGCACAGCTTCCTCAAAACCCCCGATAAAGCTAAATTCAATCTTTCAAGTGTTGTCCGATTTGTGCTTAAAACCCCGGAAGCTTTGAAGCCACTTCACTGAATTGGCAAGCATCATCCGAAAAGTATTGCGAAACATCCATAACCTATTCCTGGCAATGAGCAGCCCCTAGCTAGGGGGTCTCTTGTACTATAATCGTGCCTGTGTGGGGTTTCCCTGCCTAAAAGAAGAGTAAAGCTCACCAATACGACATGGGAAGGAGGGTTCGTTGGTACGGTGACGGGTACAGATCCCGACGTCACAAAAAACCTTATCTCGAAAGCACTAAAGCTGTAAGTAAAGCCCACGGCTTACCGGCTCACCCCACTCGAAACCGACCGCCGTACCGGGGGTGAGCTGTGGCCAGGCCAGACATTCCATCTTATAAATAATTTCACCCGCCAGCGAACGATCACAGTGTTGCAGTAGTGGTTGACTGGAGCAGTTTAGTGTTTAGTGCGCGATAGCAAGTTTACACGCAAACAAAACAAAAAAAGGTTACGAGTTTAAAGTTGGCCCAATTTCTCCCAACAACTGGGCTACCATCTAGAAACCACATACAAAACAAAGATGATCGTGTTACGATCACACGTGCTAGTACTGCTCGGTGTGCTAGTGGTCGCGTACGCGACGCGTGCCAACGCTCAAAGCTGGCTTAACACGTTACTCGAGCAATCGAACGGGACGCTCGATGTGAGCACATTTCCGGGCGAGCAGTGTTTGCGCGAGTGCGACAATACCCAACCACGGATATGCCACTTTTCCTGGACGATGGAACACTACCACGTGATGGGACCGTAAGTGTATTTTGAGATCGAGATGCGACAAATGCGTGCAGCGATTTTGCATAGCCCCCCACAGCCGATAGCTTTGCGCACACACACGTGTTAGTGGAGATGGTAGTAGGCGTCAGTGTCAGTGTACTTAGTGATAGGTGCAATTGTACCCAGACAGTTTAAGCTTACTTGTCTACGTTTGCCCACGCTTGATGAAGTTCAATGCCAATGTGACGCCTGTAGTGTGTTGCGTGCGTTGGGAAATTGTAACTAAAGTAGGCATCGATGACTAATCCGAACGGGGCTTCATATACCGCTCAAACTGAAGCACTTGTGAGATGTTTACCGTGCACACTGTAGCTGTAAATCATACACTTTTACTATTCCTAAAACATAAACACTGCATTACGCACTTCAGATAACACACAACTGGTGCAATACCTCGTGGAGGATGAAAAGTGTGTAAAGATTTCATTAGTAGATTAGTGACCTATAATCCTATGAAGGAGTACTTGCTTCCGGTAGGTTCTATACGCACTGTTATATGTTGACGGCTTAGCAAACTTTACTGATGACCAACGAGCTAGAAATAGGAATACGTCAAATACGTTGCAAATGCCCAATTAATCCACCTGAAGTGAGCCACTTGATGTGCCACACATTCCAACAAACAAAGCGTTCGTGCGAAGTGTCTTTGTCAGCAGCATGTGCCGGAGGCAGATTAAATTGCGATCTACCCGCGTTGAGATAAACCAGTGATTATCAAGCATTTGTGTTTGGAACCAGTTTAATACTGCACCCACTTCAGCCACTCTCTTATACTAAAGAGGATCAATCTTACATTAGTTGTGAGATGAGCTCACACAATCGTATAATCTAATGTGTTCTTTCCTCATCCCTTCCCTCACAGTGCCTGCCGGGACTGTGCGAAAGGCAACCATACGGACTGCTACCATCCGGCCTGCATAACGGCGGACGGTGTGGAACGGGGCGTCATGAGCCTGAATCGCAAAATTCCCGGCCCAACGATTAGCGTCTGCCGGCACGATCTGATCGTGGTCGACATAACGAATGCGATGGCGGGCACATCGGCCGCCATTCACTGGCACGGGCTGCATCAGCGAGCAACTCCCTACATGGACGGCGTCCCGTTCATTACCCAGTGTCCGATCGGATTTGGCAACACGTTTCGCTACGCCTTCCTAGCAACGGAACCGGGCACACAGTTTTACCATTCCCACTCGGGCCACCATAAGGTGAACGGGCATTATGGAGCGTTGATCGTGCGAGAGCCCAAGAGAGTGGATCCGAACGGTGATCTCTACCACTACGATACACCGGCACACATAATTCTCGGCTCAGATTGGATGCACATCGATGGGGAGATGTTTATGCCCGGGTTGCCTTCCGCCGGCGGAATCATGCCGATCAATCTGCTGATCAATGGAAAGGGGACGTACCACGATCCGAAGAAGAATGAAACTACCCAAACGCCGTTGGAGGTGTATACGGTACGGCGTGGGGCACGGTTCCGGTTCCGGTTTATCAATGCGGCAAGCCACGTGTGTCCGCTGCAGCTCCAGATTGAAGATCACATGATGGAAGTGATTGCGAGCGATTCCTTCCATCTGCAGCCACGCAAAGTTGACACGCTGGTGTCGACGTCTGGCGAGCGGTACGATTTCGTGCTGGATGCAAACGGTGTTAAAGGTAAGATCATGTTCACGGTCTTTCTGGAGCTAGAGCAATGATAGCTAAACCAGGAATTGTTTTCTTTTTTTTACAGACACTTATTGGGTACGTTTGCGTTCCCTTGGACCTTGCGCGGACTTGCAGTTGGAGCAGTTTGCCGTGCTAAGATACACTACAGGGCCGTTTATTAATGATGCCTTCCCAACTCGTGCTCCACCTACGTACGAGGAACCGTTCCGAAACGTTGCCACGGCGAACCATCCGAATGCCACCTGTGGACGCCCAGAGTTTGGTGACTATTGTATCACCGACTTTCAGGCGTACGATACGGACGAAGACGTGATCAACGGAGTGCCAGATCATCAGCTAACCTTTGGTTTCTACAACTATCCTGTTAGCTTCGAGAGCATGTTTGAGTCGAATCGATATGAGCACTATATGAGTAAGTGGGATAGTTTCCTTTGAGAAAATTGCCTTTTGATCAATCAAATCATTTTAAACCCCCTTTTACACGCACTCTTCTCTCTGCAGATATCTACGGTTCGGTAATGATGCAAGGAGCGATCAACAACATCAGCCTCGCATACCCACCATTCTCACTGCTTACCCAGCCGGAGAAAATCCGCGACGACACATTCTGCGATGAAGACAACCGGCCCGACTCCTGCTCCGATCGACAGCTCTGCACCTGCACGCATAGGGTAAAGATCAACCTCGGCGATATCGTAGAACTGTACATTCTCGATCTAACGCCCTCGGTGAACGATCTCAACCATCCGTTCCACCTGCACGGCTACCAGATGTTCGTGATGGAGATGAGCCAAGATCGACGGGTACCGATTACGCTCGAAATCGCGAAAAACATAGCCCGGCAACGGTTACTGTCGCGCAACACCGTGGCGCTTCCACCGCGCAAGGACACCGTATCGATTCCGAGCCGCGGCTACGCACGTGTCCGCTTCCGTGCGGACAACCCAGGCTTCTGGCTGATGCACTGCCATTACGAGTGGCACACGGCCGTCGGTATGGCGCTGGTGCTGCAGGTCGGTGAAACGTCGGAGATGGTAAAGGCACCTGCCGACTTCCCCAAATGCGACAGCTACACACCAGCAGTGGGTCATCTGCTGCAGGGAAGTCTGTGAGCTGAACAACAAAACCACTCGCAAACAGTCGAATTTCAGCACACCCACAAACAAACACACACATACAAACGTAATTTATTCTAGCTACAACACACGGTGATATTTACCGCCATAAGCCAATCCGCTTATCGGTCGCTTCTCAGCTCGCATTGATCTAGTGTAATAAATTATTTGAAGCATCCTCGAACGTTCCCCTTCTCACTCCCATTTCCAGGCTGGGATTTGAAGGGGATTGGGATTCCGAAGCGGCAGCACTGACGTCGCGTCGTAGGAGTACTTCGGTTATTTATGTAGTGCAATGTAAGCAACGGATTTATAGGATACTGTTAGATACTTGTTAAAATAGTTGTACAGCTCAATAAAACTAGTCACTGCTTGTGAACTCCCAGGAACTTTGGAAATGACATTGCTTTTGTTAATGGGTATTGTTTTGTACACTACTGTAATGCCGGAAACCAGAAATTACATAATCCTCACAGTTTTTCCTATTATTTAACAAGCTAAAGCGCCTGATTTTGTTGTAAGACGACGCTTAATGGTAGGTTTACAGCACACTTAATAGAGCTTAGCAATGGTAAGTAAGCTGTTATGGAAGCAACGGTGGAACTCATCGACATCATTCATCGAAACGTGACCGTAGCGCAGAGGCGTTTATCAGTAATTCTACATGCTTATATCTGCGTGATAAATCGGTGTGTTACCCATAAGGGTGGAACAAAAAAGTGCAGCAAAAATTGGTAACAGTAAGGAAGTTATCAAATTTATGAAAAATAATACTGTGGGTAGTAAATAATCGTTCATGTGACAGTGACAGTGTTAACGGTGCTTATCCGGGATGGAGTGACTTGTCCAACTAGAAAACGATACAATTAGGATGTTTGAAAGACGTAATAGGCCCACATTGAGGTAGCAAGATACCGTCTATCATTATGGTCGGAAAAACAGCAGCTCGAATGTGCAAAATCTTGAGCGGTTTCGGACATTCCTGAGGCAGGCCAAGACCGCAAAGCTGTTGTACTGCCGTAATGGAGTATTGAGTGTTTCCAATTGTTTACTGATTGCTTCGCAACTGCATTTTTTTCTTCGTTTTGTGGGAACGATTAAAATTGTGTAGGAAACGGTCAATGAACTGTGAGAACAACAAAAATTACGATATGCATATCAACAATCTCTAGGACACCTTGTAATTAAGTAAGTAAGTAAAAGAGCATATGAATAAGAAAATCAAAATTGAAAAACAATTCAATTGAAAACATAGATGGCAGAAGATAAATAAGTAAATTGATAGAATAAGTATATAAAAAAAGTAAGTAAGTAAGTAAGAAGATAAGAAAATAAATGACTAACAAAGAATGAAAGTAAGTAAGTAATTTGGTAAGTGAATAAGTAAAAAGCTCAGTAAGCATATGAGAAAGTAATTTAGAGAATAATTATTTAAGCCAGTAAGTAATAAAAAGGAAGTATAGGAAAATAAATAAGTGTGTTAAATTAGGCAAATTAATTAGTGAATCAATCAACCAATTTTTAATTATGGCTAATTAAAAATGTAAATAATTAAGTAAGTAAGCAAATACGGAAATAAAAATTTAATTAAACCACTATAAACGAATTAGGGTAGGTGTACCAATCGTTGTGCTAGCACCAATTGTTGTGCTATCGACAAAAACATCAAAATTAAGATAAGATTCTGGCTATTTGCGCCAGATCAATGTATTCGTATAATTTTTCATATCAATCTATTCGTATAATATTTCTTATTTCCTTATTTTCTTACAAGTTTCACAATTTTTCGAGGTCATTTTTATCAAATAATCACAATCATTATGACCACTGTCCAAAAATCAACCACTGCTTATCGATGAGCGTAAAAAATTGCCCAACATTCAATTTCAATTTATACGCAAACTAGAGCACAGAACCCATAACAAATGATCTTAAAAATGTGATTAAGATTCATCAACACTAAAACAGCACAGTTTTTGATCGTCAAACAATGTAAAATAATTTATTTATCGAGTCGAAAAATACCACTACAATTGGTGCAATAAATACTGTCATGTTCCAATTGTTGTGCTTGTCACCATCCCTACAAGTTTAGCTGTCAGATAGCAAAAACCAGTTGTGTCATTTCGCATGGAAAATCGTACTAAATAATCATAAATAATCATTATCATTATAAATCATCATTATAAATCGTACTAAATAATCATTATCGTACGTAAATAATCGTAAAATTGACATGCTAAACCTTATTTTTAGAATATTAAATTTTAATGATTGTCAACAGCTAGTTATCAAATTTTATAATTGTACAGTCCTTAAAAACATTCTCCTTTGATGTTAAAAACTAATTTCGTTAGATCAAACACATCCTAGCACAACAATTGATACACAGCTAGCACAACATTTGGAACAAATAACACAACAATTCATACATTAGAAGAGGTTTTGGAAAAGTCTATAACTTTTGTAAAAAGTGACCAATTTACAAAATGTAAAAGCAATAATGTAGCTTAAATATGTGTCTATCTACATCACCCTTTTTATGAATTTTTATTCAGTGGTTTCTTCACAATTTTTGTTTAAGTCCAAACGCTGTACAAACTCGTCCATAATTGGTGCACCTACCCTAAATACTTATATAAATAAAGTAAATACATCATTGATGTTTGAATGTTAAAACTAATTGCATTTTACAGCATTATTCACACCAGCATACATTGCTCTGAAATAATCATATCATGTCATTATTCAAAAAAATATATATATATTAAGAGGAGCACGATATTTTCTTTTTATTCCACTACTGGTTACACCTTATCGCGGGTGTGCTCGTCTGATCAATAAAACAAAATAAAGATACAACAACATACACACCCTCAGACAGGTTGAAGTTGCGGCCGAGGGTATCGAACAAACTAATGAGTTCCTATTAACCAGTTTTCACCGATCGTTTATCAACAATAGATGTAATTGCGAGAAGTACTACTTCAATTTCCAACTCTCAGTTGAAGCACCTGATGGGATATTTCTATTTCAAAATAACCCCCCACTCCCGGCAGTTTATATTTAGCCTTCCGATTACGCCCTTTCCTTCCCATCTTCTCGCACATGCTCTTCTGTTCCCCCCCGCTGCCGTGTTTTGCATCTGCAACGCTCCAGCAAAACAAATCACGGCCCCTTTGCAAAATCGATCCTGTGCAGTGGCACTCCGACCCGAGTGTCATCATCCTTCCCCTCCCCCCACTCCCCCCAAAATACGACACGACTGCACTGCTAATAATGGCTAGGTGGTTGGCCGTGTGTTGATGGTCTCTGCCCTTTGCCGATGGGGCCCGATAAACCCAAACCTTTACAGCGTCCTTTGACCCGGGCGCGCCGACAACGCAACCCAGCCAACGAACTGTGAAGCAGGATGCGATTATCGTTTTGTGCTGATACCACGGGTACAGCTGCCAGCAATCAGGACACGCATTCAGTGACACCCTCTGCAGTTTCGAAAAAAAAACTGCAGACATGCAGCAAAAAAAAAACAAGACGAACCGGAAGAAAGCTCCTCCCTTGCTGATACACTGTACGGCGTATCTCTGCTTCGAACGGAAGTGGATGGTTCCCTTCTTCTCTTCCCTCTCAGGGAAAAAAAACATCTCTCTGCTCGAGAACTCTACAGCTGGATTCTGACGAAGTGTCTCTACAATGGGTGCTCAAGCGCAGCCACGAGGGTCCACAGAAAAAGGGAAAGTTTGCAAGAATCCTACCAATGCATCCCGACGCGTGGTTTGGATAAGAGAAAAGAGGAAAACCAGCAAGCAAGAAGCACATGGGAGGGTGGTTTAAAATTTCAATTACACTGCACTCGGCTTGCCTCATCAGCACAGCGCTGTGCACAAAAAGCGCGAGATTGTTGCGCGATATGTGGCGTACATCCTGCTTGGATGAGGCGAGTTCACCATGCGTACGTGTGCGCCACCGCTCGCAGTACTCCATGCTATTGTGTACCGGTAAACCGTTTATCAGCTACAAATTGACACACACACACGAGAGAAAGAGAGGGAGAGAGCGTGAAAAGGACCGGAAACGCTTATCTCCTTTCGTCACCAGCCGGCTCAAACGCGTTTCCGATGCTTCCTGCGGCCCCCTATCTGTGTAGCTTATTGTGTCGCACATCTCCTTTACATGTGCGTTTACGTCCTTTACGCCAAGGGAACTGGTGTGTGTGTGTGTGATGAAGCAAGCTGATGAAAGTGAATTCAAGTGTAATCAAAAGTAGAAGTGTGTAATCCGCGCTTCAGCTACAATCCCTGTTCCAGGCACCACGTGGCGTGAGGAGTTGCCAACGATCGAAACGATTGGGAAGGGAGCACATTAATCCCACTTTCACGTTCCCCGTTCAGATGAAGACGATCCGTACTAGTGTATTAAAACGAACCCACAGGCATGGGTGAAAAAGGTGCTTAATGATAATTATCTTTGAGCTGTGGTGTACTGACTCCCTTTCCTTGCTATTAAGCATTGTCCGCTGACGGTGTGCGGAGTAGACACTTTCTCCCTTTCTTCTCCGATGAGGGGAAAAAGAACGGCAAACGCTAATGAATCGGTTGCACAAAGATTTTATATGCAACTCGCTGCAAATTTGCGGTCGAAAGCTCACTCCTCATTAGGGGAGCTGACACTAGTTCTCTGTACGTTGTTAGCACATCGGTACCACGGAAAGCTTCACTCACGTACTACCCAGTACTCACACCGCACTGAAATGGATCTATAATTCACCTGAGTGCGCACACACACACAGAACAGCTCACTCTTCGTATCATATCACAGCTCCCCTTATCATCCACCGGAACCGGGCATCATAAATCCTTTTTCGGTGTGCGCTTGGGCTGTGCCCGGGATTACATAAATAAAATATTTCAAAAGCCTCAGCCCGTAAAGATGTGGCCTGTATCCTTGCCTTGCTTCACGGATGATCTACACCAGTACGCAAAGGATCAGCAAAGCACTGACACCCACACATACACATCCTTAGCATGTCAAAGGAATTCCAGAGTAGCTCCCGAAAACCGTCCTCCCCACCCGTTGACCAGGATTGAGAATATTTCACGCTTCAAAGAACCTTCCGGGGTTGGTTGGTTTTTGGAAATTTTAACACAGAGAGAGAGAGAGAGAAAGGACATTCAAGCTGCCGAAAGGTGTCGAAGGTGAACCGAGCTTCGGTGGGATGGAGGGAGGCAAGATAGGAAGACACGTGGAAGAGGGATGTGATAATTTGGTGTTTGCTGTTCAAAGGTGAGGCACTGCTGTTTTTTCTCAACAAGTTTAATATCCCTTTTTTCGTGTTTTCTTCATGTTTTTGTGGTGTTTCGTTTCTAGTACGAAGGGAGCAATGGTGCTCAGTCCTAGCTTTATGGGTGAGTTAAACATGTTTACCGACGTGATAGACACACTTCCGCCCCCCCGGGGCTTACTGGATGCAGCCCAAAAGCCAACCAGCACGAACATTACAGTTCCACCCGACAAGTACTTGTTGATCCGCAATGAGCTATTTTGGAGCATCATTCATATTTTAATGCTTTCGGAGGTAGTGGGCTCTCCTCTACCGAAGGTTCGGAGCGACAAGACTCCACCAAAACAACAAATGGCCGACAGGTGGTAGTTTGCTGATGCATCACGGTCGCTTATCGCACGGACGTGTAAATCCGTGCCCTAAACGGAGGTTGTTTGAAAATTAAACGTAATCTTGATCTTTGTTAAGATGCCTGTTGTATAGTGATATCTGGTTCATCTTAATCGTTCTATTAAGCTGTATCAGTTCGCGGCTATGTTGCTCCTGAACACCTTGAATACAAAATTGGGGAACTAAAGTCGGTATGAATGGAGATTTTTCTTTGGATTAGCGCCTTTTTAAAGTCTTTAAGAGGTGGCCCGTTGGTCTATTCCAGGAGTCTTTAATCTTCTCAGAGTGAGCGTCAAATTGATTCATGGTAATATTTTTTGGGGGTAATTTTCGTAATGTTACTTTCAGTTATTTTGTTAGTGTTCAAATCTTGGTTTCAAAAGATCATCAAGAATCACAACAAACTTCATGATTTTTAAATACAGCCCCTCGTCTTGAAACAGCAAACATATTTGTATTGATTAAAAATAAACAACATATAGGGTTTTGCTAGGGAGTTTAAGAAACAGGGCACAACACAGACTTTCGAGAGTCGCTTTTTGCCTGAGAGTTGGAGTTTGCAGTCTTCTAGTATGTAATTCATTTATTGATTAATTTTTATTTTATTTTTTCAATTAATCATTTCATAAATTATTTATAATTAATTATTTTTATTTATTTATAGATTTATTTATTTATTTATTTATTTATTTATTTATTTATTTATTTATTTATTTATTTATTTATTTTTTGATTTATCAATTATTTATTTATTAATTAATTAATTTATTTTATTTTGTGATTTATTTACGTATGTATGTTTTTATTTATTTAGTTGTTTTCTTTGTTTCTTTATTTATATTTTTATTTCTTCCTTTATTTATTTATTTATTTGTTTATTTACTTATTTATTTATTTACTTATTTATTTATTTATTTATTTATTTATCTATTTTCTACTATCTTCATAACGTCTCATGTGGTCTTGGCAAGTTCTTAAGACCTATCCCACACTATTTATAAACTGTCAACCTATCAATACCTAGCATTGAAACTATTAAAAAGGAACAATAAGTCCCTTAAGACGACTTCGGACCCTTTAGAATCAGTGATATAAAAATACACATAGGACAAGTTAAAGATTAGATAGACGCATTGGATTCTACAATATCTGAGTGAATCTATTCCCATTCGAACAATCATTCCATACCATGGAATTATTATCCTGTTATGTGGTGCTTTGTATTTCACAAAGTCTGTATAGCTCGAAATAACCTTGTAGGTCGCCATGCCAAATCAAAGCAGATGTAACGTAGTATAGAAAATGAGGAAGGATTTCTTCTATGCAACATTTGTATTTTGTTCAAATCATGTGACTGAAAAGGTCTTCAAAAATTTAAAAATATTATAATAAACTTGTACATGTGAATCAAATTTTGAAATTTCAGTTTCATAAATCTCTTTCGCTTGATGAAAAGAACTGGATGTTATCAGACGATTGATTCAATTTTTATTTGATATTTTGCAAAATTTCACTTTAATTTGAAAAGACAACACTGAACATCTCTCCCTTCTATAACACATGACAACATGAAAGGATGGAGTGACATAAAATATTATCGTTTGTGTGGTTTTCTGTTCTTTGTAAAATGCTACAGAAATGATTCATTTAAATTCACATTTCACTTTCCCATTCCTTTGGAATCGATCCAAAAATTATTAAATTGTCTGTCACCGTTTGAAAGACATCCCAATAAAGGTTGATTCGTTATAGAAGCGACATTTTAACTGCAGGAAGCAACCCAAGCTGCATGAGATTGTAGGAAGAGAGATGAAAATAGAAATCTTCCTTTACCCTTTTCGCTAGCAAAATGAAGGCTACACCGTATAGTCCTTCCTCCCAACACGCTCCAACGCATTTGCCAATAGCCACCGACAACGATGTTCGAGTAACGTGTGAATAAAGCTAGCTAGCTGGTGGAGACCGGGTTGGAAATCAGGGTGAAAAACTAGTTTCCCACAAGCCTGCTGTTTTCCCAACCTTTGCCCTAACTAAACGTGATTACATGCCGTACAGAGCAAAACGACACGGCGACGATGACGACGCCACGATGTGTAGACGACGATGGTACTCCTCCAGGCCCGGCCGCCAGTAAGTGCACAACGTTTAACCACATTGAATTACAACCCATTTGCAGCATATGCGGTCAAAAGCGGTCCAGAATCATAATCAAGGTTGGATGGAATCGTCCGCCCGGGAACGCGGGGGTTCGTTGCGGGCAGAAAAGTGCCTCCATCCGGATGTCATAAAATTACGCTAAGAGCATTTATCCTAGCAAATGGAGCTCGTCCGCACCAAGGAAAACCAACGGTTACACGGTAGGGGATTCCCCGCAGGAACGGGGGACGCTTTACCCATTCCCCGGTCCTTAATTGTGCGCCAGGGCGGTGGGAACGGTGGGAAAAGCCCACCGTTAGCAAATCATCTCCAAACAATTTTCACTTAATTGTTTCCTTTCTTTGGCGTGCCGGTCGGGCCGAGGCGTGCCGGAGAGGCGTGTGTTATCGGTAAAGCTTTAAACGAAAGCTGAATATCGAAAGGCAATATGGAAAGGCGTACGGAATACTAATTGCGGTTACTGTTGACCTTGGCATTGGATGGGAGAATGTGGCGCTGTGGGTCGTTGGTTTGAATTCGCTATAAGTTTGAGCTGCATCTGCAAGCCTCATATTGGATGATTTGCTAAGTAAGGACATGCTTGCTGGTTGTACAAAATGTGTCGAATTTTTGTTGGAAAATAATTGTAAAACTGTTACGCAAAAATCTTAAATTCTTTTATAATATCCCTGTACAATTCTACTAAATTTCCTACGCTATTTCTTACATTAATCCCTGCGCTAATTCTTACACTATTCCTACGTTGCACAATTTTCTACCGGGTATGGTTTGTTGACTGGGACTGAAATTGGATCAGTTTAAGGCCCAGATCAAGTATCGTTCCGAATCCGGAACAGGTCCAGGTATTGTTCTTGAAAATAAATGAAATCGGAGGCTATTTCTGGATCAGTATGGGTTTATGATCGATTCCAGAACCGGTATGGGTTCATGATGGGTTGCAGGTCCTGTGTGGATTTAATTTCAGTTCCAGGACTGATTTAGATTCATGAGTAGTTCCAGGACCGGCATGGGTTCAGTATCGGTTCCAGGTCCACGTATGAATTCAGTATAACTTCCAGGACCAGTATGGGTTCATAATAGATTCCAGGACCAGTATGAATTCATGATAGGTTCTAGAGTAAGTATGGGTTCATGATAAGTTCCAGGATCAATATGGGTTCATGATAGGTTCCAGGATCAGTATGGCTTCATGGTCGAGTGGGCTCAGGGTCGCTGTGGGTTCATGATAGATCCCAAGGCAGGTATGAGCTCTTTATCAGTTCTAGCACCGGTATGTGTTTATGATAGGTTCCAGGGCAGGTTCGGGTACATGATATGTTCCAGCTATTCATGATAGGCAGTTATGGGTGCACAATCATGGACCGGTATGAGCAGTATTGGTTCCAGGACTGGTAACGATTCAGTAACAAGACCAGGACTGGCATTCGATCATATGCAATTTTGAACCAGAATAGGTGATGTATTGGTGTCAGGACCTGTATGAAATTGGTTTTGGTTTTAGGTCTCTCAAGGGGTCGTCATAAGTATCTCAGTTTGACAGGGTCCTGAAGCCATTAATTTCGGTGTACTCTGTAGAGCACAGGGGATCTTAGAAAGTTATGCAGTCCTGTAACTAGTGGCCAAAAGAACTAGTGTTCTAAAAATTTTACAACAATCTTACGATGTGTGCATATCATTTAAAAGTTATTGTAAACGGGCCGTCCCGCGGTACATTCTTTAAAGCGTTCGACACAAATAACATATTCGTCATGGGTTCAAGCCTAGAATGGACAGTCCCCACGTAGTAATGACTGACTATCTGGCTGCGTAGTACTGAGTAGGTCTCGAAAGCCTGTATTATAGGCCGGCATGTCCGCGTAGGACGTTACGCCAATTAGAAGAAGTATTATAAACAGTCATAGATACATTGGCTGGTATTATTGAATCCGTTCGTAGCGGGAACGTACGGCGCTCGCATGAAATTCTAGAGATGGCAACACATTTCTTGAGTCCGGTCCTACAACGCCGCGGTGAATAACTGTAGCAACCATCTAGTACGTTAGCAAAATGAGTGTCGGGACGTACGCCGCCGCTACGAACGGATTCAATAATACCAGCCATTGTATACATTTCCAACAGAAATTTAGATCTAGTTTAAAATTTCAAACTCTTTAGTACTCTTTTAGTACAACCGTCATATGTGCAGCCGTGAACCCTTTGCTCTAAACAGTCCGTGAAGGAAAGCACAGTGGGAAAATGTTACAAACGATGGGTAAATTTTGTAATAATATTTTTACACTGTTTGAAACTGTTTCAACCACTTTATGTTATAGTATTATTGACTAACTTAAAATAATTTCTTATTTTCCCATTCCTTTTCCATAATCGTACGCGAAAGACATGAAAGGAAAAATTAATTTAAATTTCGACGTGTGCACCACCATGTCCCACTGTACGTACCGTCCGCTCAGTGTGTTTTGTTTTGATCGTGCTGTTCCGCAACAAACAACAACAAAAAGAAAAAAGAAACGTGACGGAAAAGCTATTTTCCCTTCTTCCTCCCTTTGCAGTATTTTGACTGAACGCCTGCGGCATTCAACAAGTTGATAGATACAGTTTAAGTACAGAGTGGTGTTCACGTTCCTGCCCCAGACTTTGTAACAACAACGGCTGACCATGTCGTCCCGGCCCCAGGTTTATTTGACCCGCAAGGAATGCTTCAGCGCGTGCCATCGTTTGCACAGGTTCGTTGTTTGCAATTTGACGGGAAAAGGCAACAATACAGTAATTTCTCTTCCACAGCCCGTTCCTGAGTGAGGAAGCGAACCGGCAGGTGTACGGAAAATGCAACAATCCCAATGGCCACGGACACAACTATACCGGTAAGGGTGAACGGTTCCTTCTTTTGCTTCTTAGCTATTCGAAAATTTGCCCGAAATATTTTTTTTGCCAACCTTCTTTCGCCCCACCAGTGGAGGTGACGGTGCGCGGCCCGGTCGACGGCAAGACGGGCATGGTGATGAACATAACCGACCTGAAGGAGTACATGAACCAGGCGATCATGAAAAAGCTGGACCATCTCAACCTGGACAAGGACGTGCCGTACTTCAAGAACCTGGCCAGCACCACCGAAAACGTGGCCATCTTCATCTGGGACAGCCTGAAGCTGATCATGGACAAGCCGGAGCTGCTGTACGAGATAAAGATACACGAGACGGACAAGAACGCGGTCATCTATCGGGGCGAGAAGCACACGGTCGGGCATCACCATCATAACGAGACGGTAAAGCAGTCGCGCGTGACCAACTCGTCCGAAAACTCGTCCAACATGTCGTCCGACTCGGACAGTTAGGCGTTAGACGTTCGGGGATGAGACCATTGAACAGTATATTTACCAGTACTACATTGCAAAACACTGAAACGATCTGAAACGCGTACATCCCATGACACAAGACTTCCGGCACAAGCCAGGGTGAATATGTTTGGCATTGACAAAAGGATTTGCGCAACAGGTACTTCTTCCTTTAGGAAATAATAAAAAAAACCCGCTCATTTTTCGGCTATAATGCTTAAACTTTTGCATAATTTTTATTAAAACTCTTTAAAATTGGAACACACAAAACTACGAAAAACATAAAATAAACTGTTGATAGCGCACTAGGTATAAATAATTTAAAATCCACCCTGTTGCAATTAAAAATCCAATTCGATTCGTTCTATATATATTTTGCCCTCTATCACACTGGCGGGGTCGCCCTCTTTGTAGCAGCAACGTGCCTTTTTAAAATCATATTTCTAGTATCACTCCTCGGTTGCTTAAACACGCATACACCCTAGCGGTACAGCAGTTTCTAGGTTAAAAGGCTAATCAACACTACGACAACAAAACTGGAACGGAAACTGGAACGAACCCTCTCACGCAAGCAAGACCAATTCCTCAATTCCTAACCAGCGCCATTGCCCCATGCTAATCTACCGTGCAAAGCGTTTTGCTTACATTTTTGTATGCTTCTTTTTTGGTACGTTTACTGCACACTTCCTCTCTTTGCGTGTTCCGTGTGCGAAACCAATCGGTGCGCTCCGTTCCGCTACGGTGCAAGTACAATGAAGTGTTGTTTTTTTGTCATTTGCTTTCAGTTTTTGGCATATGTAAAGAAGATTTTGAAGTAGATGTATTGCGCCTACGGTATCCCCCCCTCTCTCCCTCCCTGCCTGCACCGGCCAGTTTTAGATGGCATCATCAAACTTTTTGTCGTAATTGATCGACACGTACGGTATGCCGAGCTCGAAATCGTTCCGCGGCCAGTACTTGAGCGTGGGCCGGCTTTCCGGCCGCTCGTCGTTGACGAAGAAGTAGGCAAACAGTACGCAGGCCGGATAGGCGGAGATGAAGATGAGAATGTGCCAGAAGCCGTGCAGGTACGGGAAGTTCATCCGCGACCAGGTGTCGCAGAACATGCGATCGTTAATCCAGCAAACGATGGCCATGATCAAGATGGTGGTATTGCGGACGCCCAGCCGATACACGCGCTCATCCTGCACACTGCAATTGGGAACGGTTACAGTGCGAGTGTGTACGTGTTTGAGAGAGAGAGATCGAGGGCTCAAAGGGTAATTAAACTGCCATTAAGCAAAACACACACGCCCGTTATTAGTTATACTTACATTTTGAGCTCCTTGTACAGCAGGTAGGTGGCTGGGATGGCTAGAAACATTAGCGCGAACGCATTGATGGCGGGATGGCAAAACGAAAGCCCCGTTGCCGCGATGGAAAATATCGTCATGGACAGACAGAAACGTTTTCTAGGGGTTTTTTTTTTCGACCTTTAGCTTGAAAAACTTTAAAACAACATAGTAAACCATGCTCACCTGGAACGTTTGAAAATTCTCGGAAAGTGCCGCCGCGGACAGAACAGGCTCAGCGTGGCCATAAACACCCACAGTATGGTGAGCTCATCCAGCAGCTGGCCGAGCAGGCTTAGGGTGGCGTGGAAGTAGGCGGACGAAAGGCCCACCACGATCAGCAGCACCCAGATCAGATGGATGGCCGGCTGTATGAAGCGGCCGTAGTCTTTGAACAGGTAGATGAGGAACGGTGGCCCGAGCAGGAAGAGAATGTTGCTGATCTAAAAACGAAAGGCGAGAAAGTGTTGAAAGGAAGCATTTAAAAAAAAAAAAATGGCGAGTGTACTTGCGCTCACACGCGTGTAGTGGAAGGGTTGAAGTGGTACATTACATAAGTGCAATGAGGCTTAGTTTACGCCACATCGCTTCACTTGTTGCAGACAATTATCTGATCCGTTTTTAAGGGGATTTAACAAATAGAAAGAAGGGCACATGCACCATACTAACCGTATTCACAAACTCCGCAATATCGGGCGATACGAGATAGTTGCCCTCGCACCAATCCACTGGCGAGCTTCCTCGTTCTAGATGTTCCCAAGTCATGGTTGCTGCAGCAACATACACAGCAACTTAGCTGTGAACTTTTGGCAGAAATTACAACAGCTTCACTTAATGCATCCTTTAACAACGCAGAAATTCCACAAATTGAACTGAAAAACGGACGAGAAATTGTTTCTTACCTTGCTTTGTTGTTGATTGGGGTTTTTTTGCGTGCTGTGTTGATTTCGATGTTGACCCTGTCCGAGTTTGCGTCTTTTTTTTTTTTTTTTTGTTGTTGTTTGGCAGCTCGTTCCCAGCCAACAATTTCTGAAGGCGCCCCGTGTAAAAAAATTTTACTTTAAGCTTTCCTTAAGTTTTTACACTAGCAGCAGCTAAAGTAAAAACTTTCAGCACGGCACAAACCGACGCACACATTCAAATGCTTGGATTCCCAACCAGCAAAACCGAAGCTATTGGAAAACTTTCCTGTGTGCCAAAGCGAGAGAGCATGACTTCTTTCTCTAGATTTTGGACGGCACAACGCCGATCGTGTGGTCTATCACTGCTTCTAGACGACCAACTTTTGTTCTGCGACAAATTTTCTGCGAGCTCTTTGTTCTAAAACAACATCTCAGTTTTAGAACAAAATCAGAGGTAACCGTGATTGTCGCGGGTTTGTGAAATTTTCACAGAAAGGCAACGCTCGCGTTTCGCGACATTACGATCAAAGTAAGCCATACATTCGTGCTAAAACAAGGACGGTTTGACACTGCTTCTAGACGACCCAAAAAATCTTCCGCGACAATTTTTGGCGACACTTTCTTTATGTCAAACCGTCCTTGTTTTAGCACGAATGTATGGCTTACTTTGATCGTAATGTCGCGAAACGCGAGCGTTGCCTTTCTGTGAAAATTTCACAAACCCGCGACAATCACGGTTACCTGTGATTTTGTTCTAAAACTGAGATGTTGTTTTAGAACAAAGAGCTCGCAGAAAATGTGTTGCGGTACAAAAGTTGGTCGTCTAGAAGCAGTGTGACAGATAGAAAGTGTCGCAAAAAATTGTCGCGGAAGATTTTTTGGGTCGTCTAGAAGCAGTGTATGAACGAAAAACGGGAGAAGGGGAAACCGATATCCTTCGAGTGACACACACGCATACATGTACAGTATCGGAC